>NW_016107328.1:1953291-1958346 GCF_001604975.1 Cebus imitator | reverse complement strand
AAAAAAAAAAAAAAAAACAGCCTACAGTGGCACAGCCAGAAACTGAAACTTCATCTGCCTGCTTCTAAATCCTGTGCTTTGCTATGAGACCTCATCACTCTCAGAGATTTTCAAATGACAAACAGAATCTCAATGAAATTCCAAAGGAAATTTGCCACTATCTTCATAGGATGAAATCACAAGTGAGAAACATGTTTACATTCTTCTTTGACTTTAGTTTCTAGAATAATATTCTTATTTACTATATTGCTGTTTTTTGCTTAAATTATTGAATAGGCAAAGCAATTAATTAACATGGTTAAAATATATACACAGGGAAAAGTCTCACTCTCAGCCCTGTCCCTCAATCTACCCAGTTCCAACCTTCTCCTATCCCCAACAGGTTATGTTTCTCTGTTTATTTTGCAAGTATTCTTGCAGAGGCTTGAAAGCAAATATAAGTAAATACAAATATGGCTTTGCCTTTTTTTTTAACCTGACATCTTACCCTTCATCATGTATCTTAAATATCTTTCTATAAAAGTAAGTAGAGAGATCCCACATTCTTTCCTGTAGCCACAAAGCATCAGCTCTTTGTTTGTGTGGCCCACTGCCCATTTAACTCTTACCCTAACTCATGGACATTTCAGTTGTTTCTCATGGATAACCCTGCACAGTAGTCATTTCATGCATCTGCAAGTACATCTGTCGGATAAAATCTTACAGCTGGTGAGTCGAAGAACAGATGCGTTTGCAGTTTTGACAGATTCTGCCAAACTGACCTCCACAGGGTCACTGGCACCAGCACTCCCACCAGCAATGTGTGAGAACGGCTGTTCCTCACAGCCTCATCAATGGCACATGCTTGCAAACTTCTGAATGTTTACCAATGTGATAAGTGAAAAATGACATCTTAGTATGGTTTTACTTTTTCAATCATCGGTGGGGTTGGACATCTTATCATGTACCCAAAAGTTATTCCCTTCTCTGTGATCTGTTCTTTTTATATTCTTTGCCTATTTTTCAATTGAGCTACCAGTAGCAGTTTATTTTAATATGAGACATTCATAAAAATAAGACATATTAAAGAGCTAATATCATATGAAAATAAAAATAATTCCAGCTGTCCAGTCAATATTTTTTTCTTGGATTTTGAAAGTATTATCTTAAAATACCATTCTCAAAGCCTGAGAATGGTATTTGTTTCTCTTAGCGTAACAAATATGCTAAGAGAAATCTAGCATAGCTTCCTAGTATGAATGGGTCAATCAATCAATCTACCAAACTATCTGGGGAAGGAGGCAGAGAGATTCAAGATCAGCTAAAATGGCAGATCCGATGAACCATTTTTGTAAGCGGTTGTGATGCAAGCCCTAGAAAGACTTTCCTCTCATGTTCTTCTATTTTCCTCCTCTCACTCTCTCTTTCTCTTTCCCTTTCTTTCTATCACTGATACCACCCATCCCAACCTCAATGTCTCTCATGACAGTGTTTTTTCACAGGTTGTATGAATCCCATGAACTGAACATAGAACAACTTTCAAACTTAGTATAGATTGATATATATAAGGTTAGCACAAAGAGGTATGCTCTTTAAATGAGTTCCCTTTTAAATGAAAAGATCAAACTTCATTTAAAAATAAACTCACTTTTGATTCATTTACAAGGAAAATGCTACTGAATCAGCTAGCTCTGCCACTGAGAACATTTCAATCAACAGAGTTAGGGGCAATGAACTGAATGGAGAAAACTCCACAAGGTGATTCCACCTCCTAACCACACTGCCTCACATAATGATATGTGGACTTACTTATTTGCAAGAAAGCAGAGAGCTGAATAGCTAGATGGAATAAACAAGCCTATTTTTGTTTAGAGAATCCTGGCTCAGCAATAGTTTGTCTTATCTAAGTATCTTCTCTTGGCACCTCTTTAAGGTTGAAAATATCAGTTCCACCCTAGGGAATACATTTTAATTGCATCTGCAAGAAGAGAAAATAACATCTTTACTATATATGAATTCTCACAGGTTTGATGGGCTTCACCCAGGGTTTTATAGCTGTTTAGAGCTGAGGATGACACGGAAATGCTCTTGGCATAAAGATGTCCACTTAGGGTTACTTACAACAACAAAAACTGGGAATGACCAAACTATCCAATTATGAGAGGAATGGCTAATTAAACTATGATAATCATCCTTAAGCAGCCATTAAAAGTAGTTTATAAATGCATTTTCACAAAATGGAAAAACACCGATGAAATGCTGATTAGAAAGATAATATTAAAAATTGCATATAAGCTCTCTGACCCTGCCTTTCACTGGGAAGGTACCCTAACAGCAAACCATCAGGCCAGTCATCTAAACCACATTATCCTATAGAGCTTTATTGGTGGTAAAGCTGAGGCTCCAATTTCTATCAAAAAAAAAAAAAAATCTGCATTCATAGTATGACCTCAACCATGTCTAAATAATATCAAAAAAATTCCATATGGAAAGGAATCAACTTAGTGAACATATTAATTTTATTTTTAAAATAAATATACAAATAAGGAACATGTAATTTGAAAAGGCAATGCAGGAATTTGCCCTTATTATAGTATTCCCTGAGACAAACCATATATTGTAAATTGTACATCTACATCTAGAAAAGCAAATTGATTTCATCTGGTGAGCCAATTGCAATAGAATAGCAGCATCCGTGTGAGGATGTTGAGCTCTAATCTAAGATTAGCAAAAAAGGGAGACGATTTCCTAGTAATGTTTGCTATTGGTACATGTATAAATATTATATATTTTATGATCTTGCTGAAAATATTCTACCACAGAGTTGACATAAAAGGAAAAAAAGTCGGGGAGTATGGATGGCAGACTAATAACCCTCAAAAAAGTCCATGTCCTAAACCTCAGAAACTGTAAATATGTTACCTTGCATGGCAAAAAGAAATTAAGACTGCAGGCAGCATTCAGGTTACTAATTATCTGAGCTTAAGATAAGGACATTCATTATTGTGGGTTATCTCAGTGGGTTCAACATAACCACGAGGGTCCTTAAAAGTGGAAGAGGAGGCAGAAGGGAAGAGTCAGAGGAGACATGGTGACAGATGCCATGCTGCTGGCTTTGAAGATGAAGGGGGTGGCCATTAGCCAAGGAATGCAGGTAGCCTCTAGAAGCCAGAAAAGGCAAGGAAGTGAAACCTCCAGAAAAAATGCAGCCCTGCCAACACCTTGATTTTATCTTAGTGAGATGTGTAATGGACTTCCAAACTACAGAAATGTAAGATAATCAATCTGAGCTGATAATCAGACTAAGCCACTAAATTGGTGGTAATCTGTTACAGCAGCAATAGGAAACTAACATGGAGAGTAGAAGGAAAGAGGACAGGAAGAGAGTCATCATCACTATTTGGATGAGTGATTCATATGAAGCAATTTCATTTTGCTTTGTCAGTCCCAATTAATTAAGGAACACTACCTAAATTGACATGCATCTGAGGAGCACCCTAACTTCCGGGCTGAGAGAAACTGAGGCTGGATTTACTGTTTCGCTGTCAGGTCTGAATCTCATTCCCATCTCTAGTACCATTCAATAGGGAGGAAGGCAAAATCTACAGGTAGCCCAAGGGGAACCAGCCATGACCCCAGATCCAGCTCAGTGTAGCAGGTCCTGAGGCCCAGCACCAAACACCAGCTATGCAATGGCAGAAGTTAATAATACATATGTGAGTGATTCCTCAACCAAAACCACCCCCAAATCCATTTCCTCTGCACGTAAGCCAGATAGTTCACAATTTTTAAAACAAAACAACAACAATAAAAACCAATAAGGATTTCAGGGCAAAAAGGTTGTTCCAGCTATGTCTGGCTAGAGAAGGAAAATGTTTCACAGTGAAAACCAAGGAATGATTGTAAAGTCTAGTACCAGTGCTGCAAAAGCCAGGAAATAATTAGCCTCACTGGGTCTAATTTCCTCACCTATAAAGTGAAATTTGCCTTAGCTCTCTATTCTCTAGCCCAATTGCACCAGCTACCCCAAGAAGGACACCTATATGCTGTGAAATGTGAAATAAGCTCTTCATTTTAAATATGTACACAAATATGTATAACACTAAAGACCCTTCTTGACTCAGTCACTGCCACAATCCCACCAGGTGATATGTAAGTCCTACCTAAGAATCACATGGTCAGTACACGTGATTTTAAAAAGCAGCTACATAAGCAACAGCTTCCAACATCCTCAGTTTCTCCAATTTTTCCCTTTCTGCCCTCAACAAGTAGCTGAGAACATGTAGTGAAAAAAAGCACAGGATTAGGATGAGAGGATGAAGTCCACATTTTACCCTCTTCACTTCCTGGATAGTGAAAGCATACAAGCAGGTTCCTTTGAGCCACTCAGTCTTCAACTACAAGAGGAGGAACCATGGAAATTCACCTCCCGCGTGGCTGTTCTGATCATAAAATGAGCTTGCCAGTGGGGATGGTCCTTGTCACCTCAGAAGTGCTGAATGCAGGTGAGTCAATATCATCATGGTGACTGAAGTCAACGGATATAGGCATGGCAGAAAAGACTGACAGGTGATCAGTTAGCTTCTCTCAGGTTTAGGATCTTTGTATTTCAAAGAGGGAAGATAATATATACCATGAAGGAGATTCTGTATGATGAACATGAAGTCCACGGTGCGGTGCTTACACACAACAGACGTTCAATAAACGCAAGCGAGGAGTGTGCTGGTGTAGGGTCCCCCAGCTCCCTAGTGTTTTCTTTCTGTATCCTGACCAAAAATCAGGGTGCCTTTACTGCTCTGTGACCCGGCCAGCTGCAGGATTTCCCAGGAGGCTCGTATCAGAACTGAAGCCTCAAACATTCTCAGCCACGAATAAAAGTATCTAGGTTGTTCATGGTGAAATTCCATCACTACTAAAAATACAAAAATTAGCTGGGTGTGGTAGCAGGCACCTGTAGTCCCAGCTATTTGGGACATTGAAGCAGGGGGATCGCTTGAACCTGGGAAACGGAGGTTACAGTGAGCCAAGATCACGTCACTGCACTCCAGCCTGGGTGACAGAGGGGTAAGACTCCTT
>NW_016107328.1:1928511-1953190 GCF_001604975.1 Cebus imitator | reverse complement strand
GTCTAGGCTGTTGTGCAAGTTGCCAAAGACACCACTGAAAGAAAGTGGCCTTGACCCTGAGCCAAATTCCTTTAACCTTCATAAAACTCCATGTCCCGACCACCTCGCTGTGGACATACCCAAGTGGAACACTCCACACCCCTGTCCCCTTGCTGCCTGTGGCAAGGACTTAATAATTGCTTTAAACATATCACCCCGGCATTTAGTCCTTCTTTCTTTGGAATCCCAACAGGCCTTATATCAGGATGGTTTGGGGCACTGCCTGGCGGGAACGCTACTGCTACCACGTTTGGGGTGATTCTAGCTTCAAGTACAGTGGGACCAAACAGATGGCCTGTAGTCCCTCCCACATTCTATGATGCTCTGGGCTGTAACGGTAGAAACAATTGCAAAAACCATTAGAGAGCAACAAGTTTACAAATCTTGATGATTCCTTTCCATGTGTATATGCCAACCACAGCAATAATTTTAAGGGTCAAGTTGTCCCAAGTGCTAAGCAGAACTTTTTACTGAACAAATTACTGAACACTAGCATTGTTGTCAGTAATTGCATCATAAGCTGTGGCTAAGCAAACATTACCACCTACACTGAAAAAACACCAATTAGAAGCATTCAAAGAATATGGAGGGCCACCATCTCCTGAGCCCCTGTGACATGGTGGGCACTGTGGTGGACACTCCTGAACACGATCTCCAGTTCTTACAACTGTCTGCTGGGTGGGCTTCAACACACCTGCTTCATCAGGTGACTCACCTGTGGCAATCCAGGATCTGAAAACAAAAATAAATGTCCCTAAAGCCTGCAGGCCTCCCTCTAAATCACTCCAGTGCTTTTATGCAAAGACTGTACCTTTTCTTCTGTCTGCATCCTCTTACACACCTTTGACTTGGTTTCCAAATTACAGACAAATGCTATGCTTCTAGAAAGAGAGAGCATAAATAAACTGCACTATGCCTTAGACTCCATGTATACCCGCTAAGGGGGCCCCAAACCGAAGGTAGTACCAACAAGTAATAAAAGGATGCTCTCTCTATCTGCACTTTGAAAAGCGATGCCTTTTCTGCCTGAACACCTGCCTCCTTCTCCAGAGCCCTCTTACCTTGAAGGAGACATGCTGCTCCATGTGCCGCAGCAGCTGGGGCTTCTGGGCAGCTGTGTAGTCACACACCGTGCACTTAAACTGCTTCCCTGGAAAGAAGCAGAGGACAGGGTGAGCATCGCCAGGCCAACAGCTCCCACTGTGAATCAACTGCTAGGCATGGAGCCAGGTACACAAAGGTGTCCCTTGCCACGTGAGGATCAGAATCTCAGAGGGGAACAGCGAGGAGGCGCACAGGCATGATGCAGCACGCTCAGTCTTCAACAAGTGGGAGTGGAGAGGAGCTCCCAGGGAGGGAGAGGCATGGCCAGCTCATCCCAGGGTGGCCCCGTGAGCAATGACACCCAATCAGGCCCCTAAAGGAAGAGTAAGGGTGTGCCCAGCTGCCGAGAGAGAAGGGCATTGAGGGAGAGGGGTGCACACGGATGAGATTACAGGGGAATTGACCACAAGGTGGTCAGGAAAGTGGAGCAGCTGCATCTTCCTTCCTGGGGTGTGAGGTCTGCAGAGAGTCAAGAGCTGAACCGGAGAGGTTGCTGGCCCAGAATATCAAGGGCCTGGATCATCTCATGGGACCTCAGACCTGACCCTGAACGTCAGGCGAGTCTGCAGGATGACGGTCAGCAAAGTGCAGGATCTGTGCTGCAGAACTCCTAACTCTGGTTGGGGTGTAAAAGGCATTTTTGAGAGAATGCTAGAAAGAAAATCAGGGACATGTAAACCAGTGCTGTTAAAAAGGCTAAGGTTCTGGCAATATTTAAACATTCGATAATGGGATATGTTAAAACAGATGAATAGATATATGAGGCACATTACATTTTGCCTCCGATTAGCATAAATAACACCTCAATGTGCAGTAACATAAACATGTGTAACAAAAGTAAATGTGGCCTACTTCTTGTAGCAGTAAAGAATTCAACAAGCAGCTTTTAATGGTGCTAACCGCCTCACGGTTATTACACCCACAGCCACTGTGGCTGGATTCCCAGAAGCAAGCTCCTCCCAGACCCTCTTGCACCTTTCCCCCTCCCCTCTATTTACTGCCAGCTCACCTGGAAACTTGTTTTCACTATGATTCCAAGCCAATGGCGGATTTTGGTCTGTATGTGTGACTTGATCACTCTATTGCATGTGACTCTGCTAATAGTCCATGCTTTGGAAATCTTCCGTTCCTTTGACTCCACACCACGACCACCTCTTTGGGTCTCTCTATTCATTCTGAGCACCCCTGAGGCACACCCTCTCATCAGGGCAACTATCATTAGGCCATGATGTTCCACAGTGTTCCAGTCCACACTCCTATTCTACCTCTACAAGCATCCTTGTATACAACTCACCCCTACAGGCTTCTGTAAACCTCTGATGCCAAAACTAACATCCTCTACTCTGATCTCTTCACTCAATCTAAGACCTGAGTATCCAACTGGACCAGCCACTTAATGGTCCCAAATGTCCTAAGTTGGACTCATCTTCCTCACCAAACCGCTTCCACCTCCAGCCCTCCCAGTTTATCACCCATCTGATCACCTACATCGACACCCAGTAGCCTTCCTCAACATCCTTATGGCCCTAACCTTCACTCATCTCATTTTTTTTCAGCACCCGATTTCATTTCCTATATATTTCTCATATCTGTCTATTTCTCTCTATTTCTAATACCTCCACACTGGTTTAGGTTCTCCTCATTTCCTTCTTGGACAACAGCAAAAGCCCCTAAACTGGTTTCCTTGCCTTCATAAAACTCTACCATCTATCCATCCATCCATCCATCCATCCCTCCATTATCCATGATCCACCCATTTATCCACACATGCATCCTGATGCCTCATCTTCTATCCAGATGATCTACAGCATAAACCATCCCACGGTCCAGCCATCAGAACCCACCAATGTCCCCAACTTCAAAAAAAAGTTGATGTTCCAGAGCTTAGCAGAGAAGGCCCTCCAGGATCAGAACCAACTCTGCCCACCCCGCCCCTCTGGCTTCCTCTTGTGCCTGTCCCCTCTGTATTTAGGCTCATAACACTGAACTCCCTGAGTTCTCCAAACTTTCTGCCTTGCTTCTGCAATCTCAGACCCCTTGAGCCTTTGCTAACATTTTCCATGCCTGGAATGCACTGTCTGGCAGCACCTGGCCATTCTTCCTGTTAATTCAGAACTCAAATTGAATGCTCTCGTAATTGGGCCAGGAGCCAGCCCTCCACAGGCCCCTATACACTATCCACTTGCTTCAGTCTACGCACCACCTCTACAGCCTCATATAAGGCAGGGGCTGCCTTCAGCTGAACATGGGCAGGGACACATCCTACTCATCTGGGTACCTCAGGGCATGAATGCACATACAGACTGAATATATTCCATGCATTTCATTAAACTGAACTGAGCAAAAATTCTGTACATCTTATATGAACAACACTCTCAATAAAAGCAGCAAAAGGAAATAAATATTAGTATTACAGTTGTATCGATTATTCTAGTAACTAAACCCAAAATTCTAAATTTCATTAATTCTACAAGCCTGAAGTGTGAGGAAAATTTTTCACTTGTAAGGCACATAAGTTATAATTAGAGAGAAATTACAACTTTAAAAAATATATAGCAACATCTTCTTTCAAACACAGGAGGTCCTACACACCATCTCCCCACTCAAAGTCACCACAGATTTCTACACATCTCCAGTCAAATCTCAGCTAAACACACGTCTCCACTGACGCACGGCTCATGTGCATACAGCATCATCACATTGGGCAGCCTGGGCAAAATCATGCTGTGTTCTTCACCACTAGAGTAGAGCTGATGGAACCATTCTCTGAGCTGATAAATATTCTGTCATTCATTATCAAACACTTGGGTCACAGAGTAATAGATTAAGTGGTAAAAAAGGAGCTCTGAAATGAATAAATGGAATTGCCTCGTTTGAAATCAAGAGTCAGCCTTTTATGGATGTAATTCCAAGGCTCTGCAAGAGACAAGGAAAGAAGGTAACACCTAAAAGCCATCCCTTACTGAGGCATCAGAGCCCTGGTAATAAATATTACAGATGTTTTCAGCAACCACTGACAGCCCCTATCAAACAGGCCCAGGAGAGCACCTGACACAATTTTTTGCTGCCTAATTAAAATAATGGGATGCAGATTCATGACTAATCATAAAAGAGCAATACTTTGAGACCATCAGATGGCTTTCTATCAAGAGACATCTGAGACGTACAGGCTGAGTTAACTGCAAATCCTAGTATTTACTCGAGGTGAGATTGACCTCAGAGTGCTGGGAGATGCACATCAAATGGCTGTATGTGGATGAGAACCACCCAGCATCCCAAAGGAAGAAAAGAATGATTACAAAGAAAAGAGGCTGACTGTTCTTTCCCCAAAATATACCTGGCTGGGTCTACCCACTGGACTACTAGGCATCACAAGTTGTACTGGGGCATGATGTATACAATCTTACCACGCACCAAAAGCCCAGGAAGCTGGCAGTGTCACCCTTTCATGGGTGAGGACCTGGGATCGAGACCCTGGGTAGCTTGCCAGGTCACAAAGTGGTAAGTGGCAGAGCCCAGATTTGGCCTCCAGTCTATTGACCCCAACACCCCCATTCACAGCCCCATAAGAACCTTTTCAGCCAATAAGGGTGTGATACAATTCCCAAATGGAAGGAGGAATTTATACCAGCAATGGCATATCTGTGCCACTAACACATAAGGTGACTACTCATCAGAAAGGGCTGCCCAAGAAGGGCCAGTTGCAAGGGAACCATGTTATCTTTCTGGCCCTGTCCTGCTCACCGTGAGAGACCCTGGGTTCTTTCGTCTATGCTACTCAAGGCCCCATTAGAAAAATGGGGAGGTAATCCCTGCCTGCTGTGAGGATGGACTCAGGGACTGGGCCTGCAAGCATCTGAAAAGCAGTCCCCTGAAGGATGAGGCTGGGGGTGCCTACAGGTGACCCCGCAGTGGATCGTTCAGCTGACTACAGTGCCCTCCAAACCTTTACCTCCCTGACACTCCTTGAGACAATACAAATATTCAGTTCTACTTAAGCCAGCCTAAAACAATAAGCATAAAAACAGAGCAAAGGAAAAGGGTTGTACAATTATAGCAAAGTGTAAGTAAGCAGTTACAACAGCAGAATTGCAGAAAACTCCTGCTCCTATTCCCAGCACCCTGTCTGGCCTCATCTCCACCCAGAACAAAAGCCAGGAGCTCTGCAGTGGCCACAGGGCACAATGGGGTGTGGCTCCCTGTCACCTCTCTGAGCTCATGCACTACCCACTCCTCTCTCCACCCCACAGATGCAGCTCACCCACCCACCTCCAGGTCTCTGCACCTGCTGTTCCCAGAGCCCGGGGTGCCCATGCCAGATATGTTGTGCTGTGCCATCTCATCTCCTTCAAGTCTCTGTTCAAATGTCACCTTCACACCGAATCCTTTCAGAACATTCTGTTTAAAATCACAGTCCACATGCCCCTTTACTGATTCATTTTTTAGCATTTCTCAGCTTCTATTTTCATATTGAAATGGAATCCTTTCATATTCATATTTTTCTTTTCATCTCTCAGTTTTCTTAATATTTTAGATGTCTTCAGTATTTCCATTGTAATATATCACATACTTCATTGATTTATAGCACTGATTATCCATCTCACTCACTAGAATTTTCACCTCAGGACAGCGGAGATCTTGGGTTTGGGCTGTGGCTGTAATTGCCGAAGCAGTGCACTGATTTACCTTTGGTTCGTCCGTCTGGCACCCTTGAAGGTTGTGGGTACTCTGAGACAATACTGTGCAGTTTTCATGCCACGTCCTCAGTGCTTGGAGGTGACAGCATGCTGGAGGTAAAGCTAGCAGCTAATTTATAGGAGCACCCCATTCTGAAGTCTGCTTAGCCACCTTTTCTCCCCTTCCCATAACCAACGCTATCACACAGGGCATCACAAGCACCAGTGATACGTGGTCCTACTGACCATCTCCACACTCAAAGTCACAGGAGATTGGACCACAGTGGACAAGAGACCCTAGCTGAGCCAGGAATCTAAACTGTCCAGATACAAAGCTTGCAACTCACGAGTGGATGGGAGTTGTCTTTTTACTCTGTGGGTGAACCAAGTCAACAGGCCAATCTGCAGGCCGCGAGAGGAGAGCACAGCAAAGAGAGACAGAGACAGGAC
Organism: Cebus imitator; assembly: GCF_001604975.1. NCBI lineage: Eukaryota > Metazoa > Chordata > Mammalia > Primates > Cebidae > Cebus > Cebus imitator. Next base: position 1,946,921 of record NW_016107328.1, on the reverse strand, counting down.
ATCAGAATGAAGTAAGGAAGCAGAGAGGAGCAAAAGTGGAAGACGAAGACAGTCACCTGGCTGGCCATGTCCATTCACTCAGCGAGCATTCACGGAGGGGCCGCTGGGTGCCAGGACCACGCCTGAGCCCAGGAGATAAGAGAGGACAAGACAGCAGAGTCCTTGCCTCTGGGGCTCATTACCTAAACGGACAACCAGCAAAAAGTCCAACAAACAATTACCGATTGCAATAGCCCAAAGGCAAGGAGCCATGGTGGAGCATGAGGGAGTGTGGAAAGGGTGCGGCCATGTGGCCAGGCGGTCAGGCGGTCAGGGAAGGCCTCTGTGAGGAAGTGACGTTACGCTAAGACAGAAAAATGAAGGCCAGACGCATAAGGAACAGGTGAACACAGCACTGGGAAGAAGGAACTCAAACACAGAGACTCTGAGTCTCTGTAAGATCCCAGGTAACTTTACCATAAATGCCCCTTGTTAGCTTGCGACCTCAAAAGTGTTTCTGTCAACTACAACCAAGAGTCCAAGAAGTACAGCTGTTGAATGAACCAGTGACTGTATGACTATAAAACACCAAGACTCTGGAAAGCAGACAAAAATAGAGCATGACCAGACAATGTTCTCTAGAGAGAACAGAATCAGATTTACTGAATTGAAAAAAGTCCAGTGACAGCATACTCTTATATACAGCACTATGAACCAATGCTACAAACGCTTTATGACCATTAATTCATTTAACGGCCACAATACCTATTTGATTTTATGAGCTATCACACAAATAAAGATTACAACATGGTAAGATTTGATACCCATTAAACTAAGAAACTAGACATTTTTAATAACAAAGTGTTAAAAATGAAAGAGTTAAGCTGGGATACTTTCTTATTTCTGCTACAATTTTTTGAAAAGTATGTAGGCAGCACAACGCACGATTAAAACCACGAAAACAAAATAGCCACCCTGGTCCTGGAACTGTGTCCTAAGGAGTTAATTCAAAATAAGAAAAAGTTTATACGCCAGAAAGAACCTCCTGCCACATAAGTTATAATAATGGGAGAAAAAACAAAAATAACACATTGTCCAGAAATAAGGAAATGGTTCTGCAACTCATAGATCACCTTAGTGCAACATGCAACTCTTAAACTCCCTATTAATGAACTGTACAGCAACAAAGAATTACTATAATGTTAATTTCAAGTCTGTAAGAACTGTAAGAATGATACACTTTCATTACAACTATATAACCACTCCATATGAGAATGAATAAAGATTTTTAAAGAATCCTTGTTAGGTGATACAATCGTGTTGCAGGAAGCGGTTGGATTTTTATGAACATTGTTTTCGTGTTGTCTGTGCTCTAACAGAAAAGCTTTTCAGATAATTAGCCTCCATCTCTGAAAGGCTGAGACGTTTCATCTGCTACTGCATACAGACCAGAAGACGGGTCTTTCAATGCAGAGACATAAAATGATACCAATGGCTTCTGAACTTGAAAGTTCACCATCTTTTAAAAAACAGCACTCCAGTCTTGACTGGCTGTGCACTGATTTATGGTGTTCTTTCTGACAAAGCATCTTTCTCCCTCTTCTTCACAAAAAACAGCAAGTAGCCTAATTTTGTGAAAGTCTCAGGAGTAGTCACTTCTTGTCCTCTGGGGCAGGATTTAATTTCCGTCAACAGTCAAATGTCATTTTGAGTAACGTCTTGTAAATAAAGACAAAACAAAGCTGAGTCAGACGACTTTTTGGAGAAACACTCTTGCAGAACACACACTCCAAGATTACTGCAAAAATACTGTCACGTTGGGGGGGGGGGGGGTGGCGGGGAAGCTGACTGTGGGAACAAAGACTCCCTGGTCAGAAACTCCAGAATTTAGAATCTCATTTCCTTATGAAATTCTTTATTTGGCCCTCAGGCCCAGATGGTGAAAGTCAAAATCATAACAACCCAGATGAATCCCATAAGCATAATGTGAAAAGGAAGAAGGCAGACATAAAAGAACACATATTGTATGAATCAACTCTATGAAGTTCAAAGACAGGGAAAAGCAAGTTACGGTGCTAGAAGTCAGAGGAGTGAGTAGTTACCTCTGGGGAAGTGAGACGGACAATCAGGTTGCAGGGAGGAAGAAATTTCCAAGAGGCTGGCAATGTGCTGTTTCTTCTTCTAGGCTATAGCTACACAGGTGTGCCTCCTTTGTAACAATCCCTTGTGGTGTGCACTTCTGAACTGTGTGTGTGTGTGTGTGTGTGTGTGTGTGTGTGTGTGTGTGACTTTAATTTTAAAAACATAAAAAGAAAACTAACACAACAACAAAATAGGCCACCTTCCTTAGAAGGTTCTTGAGAACTGGCAACAAGTTCATTTAAGAAAGGAAAGATAGGTTGTGTAGTTCAAAGATAAACTTTGAGAACTGTTTGTAGATTATGCAGGCTGATGTTGGCAGTGGAAGGAAAAAGGACTCCATCAGTGTTACTGGCCCTGTGGATTTCAGTTAGACATCTTTCTGAGTGCCAGGCTTGCTAGAAGTTTCTACTGCAGACACTGCAGCTCTTTCTAGAAACACAGTATTTCACCAGGAGCTCCATTTCCCTAAAAAATGTGTGATCTGGTTGAACTCTCCTTCAAAGATGGGGATGCAGGCAGCAAAAATGTCATGTCCATTATTTCTGTTCATCTCTCCAAAGGTGAGGTACATCTTTGCAAAATCTCTCTCCACTTTCAAGTGTGCTTTTAGAAGGAGCCTCTTTTTTTTGCCTAACCTTGAGTGCTGGGCTGCATGTCCATGGTTGATGGAGCAAAGCTGACCTCTGTCCTTTTGAGCACTGCCTGAGCCTGGCAACCGGATGCTGGCTGAATTCCAAGGATCACCAGACAGTGAAAGCTAGCACAGGGTCTGGTGTCAGAGGATCCTGAGCTCTGCTCTTTACACCAGCCTTATCCAGGTACAAAGTTACCCAGGCTATCCTTTTAGAAAGGTAGGAGGCGACTTGAAAACAGGAGAGGGAAAGAAGAAACAGGAATACTTGTTATCCTGCCTCAGGCTAGATAAAGAGACAAGGCCAAACCTAAGGGAGGTGGGACTTCGCTTCCTGTGGACTCTCCACGTGGAAGGAAAGGGAGATATCAGTGTAGTAGGTGGGGAAGCCAGCAGGGCACCTTCCTTGCTGAAGGGCTCAAGCAGGAAGTTATTCCCAGCCAGACACAGAAGCACCATGTTGCCCTAGACCTCTGAAGCTCAACTGCAAAACATCGACACTCTGAGCTCCCATTCTCTGCTCCTAAAAAGAAAGGCAATCACTCCCGCCTCCTGGCAGCTGTGGGCAGGCCACCGTCGGATCTGCAAAGCCTCGGCCAGGTGGTTTGGCACTCAGAGTATGTGCAGCACCTGTTGTTCCCTTTGTTTCTTACCACAGCCTCGTCCTCTTGCCGAGTTTCCCTGAGGATGACTCCAGCTGCCTTACTTTAGAGTTCTATGTAAAACTAAGATGGAAGGGATTGGCAGAAAAAAAAATCTTAAAAAGTCACCTTCAGCTTTTGACATTTGGATTCCATCAGAACACAGAGAGAGACAGCAATGAAAAATTCCTTGGGATTTAAGGCAACTTGTTTGAAGTATCTGCTAAATTAAATCATCCCTGCCAAATCACATTTTTGTGTACCACAAACCTGAAGGAACTCTAACGTACTGAGAGGAAAGAATTTCCATAAATCTCAACTGTTATTAGTAATAATATTCTAGAGGCATAAATGGAAAAATGCCTCCTTATGCTGCTTATCCAGTCTTACTGAGAAAGGTGGTATTTTACATAAGTAAATTTTCAAGAGTTTTTAGAAAATTGACTTAACCTTTTTTTTCAGAAGACTTGACTTTTACCCTTTCAACAGTGATACTCTTTAAATATGAACTATTGCACTGTGCCTTCCTAATAAGAGAGTATTTGAAAAAAAAAGTGATTTCATCTTTCCTAGATGCCATAAATTAATTGCTACAAATATCCATTCTTATACTGTGTCATTAAGAGCACTGGTTCATGCAGCAGAGGAATGGGTACATGAGCTGGGTACATGAGTTCATCCATAGTATGAACTCAACTAATCTTCCCACAACCCCATGCTGTGGGTTTATAATGGCTGTCCCAAAGACATCCAGGTTCTAATCTCCAGAACCTATACATGCTACTATATATGGAAAAAAAAAAAGAAAAGAAAGGAGTTTGAAGATGTGATTAAGCTAAAGATCTTGAGTTGGGGACTAGGCTGGGCTATCCAGGTAGTCGTAGTGAAATCACAAGGGTCCTTACAAAAGGGAGGCAGGAAGCTTGAAGTCAGAGAAGGAGCATGGTGATGAAAGCCAGAACAGAAGAGATTGGAGGATGCTGGACTGCTGGCTTTGAAGATGAAGAAAGGGGTCCATAAGCCACAGGATGCAGAGACGCCTTCCCCTCCAGAGCTCCTAGAAGGAATGCACCCTGGCTGACACCTTGATTTTAGATCACTGACCTCTAGAGCTGCAACATAATACATCTGTGTTGATCTAGGTCACTAACTTTGTGGTAATTTGTTATAGGAGTCACAGGAAACATGTAACATCCATGTTACAAATGGGAACCACTGTTCAAGACTGTTCAGTCAAGAAGTGGTTCCAGTCAGGGCCTGCCTCTGGGGCCCACAGTTTTCCCCACTCTGCCTCCCTGCTTCTCCATGTAGCCCAGCACACAGAGGTTTGCTGCTTCATGTAAGAAAAACATCCTGCAGGAAGCATAACAGGTATTTTGCAGCAAGTGTTTTGCAAAGCACATATCTTCACAGTTCTAGCATCTGTGGTGATTTATGCAGTGGCACATCAGAACAGAAATAGCTACAGCAATAAAAATACAGTTAAAGAAGTCTTTGTACTTTAAAGGCACAACTTCAAGCAACTGCAGACTTAGAGCCTGATGATTCTCTGTAATTAGTACATCAGTTTTGATACAAGGAGGGACGGGTCAGCATGAGACAAAGGTGGAAAGAAACCGAAGGCAACAGAAAGCCACACAGACAACAGAGGACAGCAGCAGTGCTAGATGAAAGTTACAGACACAGTGCCAGACGTTTGCAACTGAGACCCCTCTACCTGGTGAGGTTTTGGGGAGCCAAGCCTCATTAAAAAGTTAAATCTGTATATCAGGCTAAGCTAATTGTTCAGTATGCTGCATAGTTCGTTTCATAGAATGGGCTCACTTATTCCCAACGGATCTTCTGGTTTATAAAAACCTGAGAAAAAGAGCTACATATAAACACAAACAGGGTGAACCTATTAAATGGTATTCGTGGGCCCTGAAGTTAGCTCAACCTTCTCCCGCCCATCACCCAGACTCCAGCCCATGGATAAGCAACAGAAATCTACCAGGTTCATCCAGCAGCCACACTTCCACACCCGCCCCTCAACCTCTTCTCCAAGGGCAAGTAGGAGGAAGGACAAGAGGGACAAGGATGCAGTAGAGAGACCAGTCTCACTGAAGCCTCGCAGGTTAACCTTGTAAGATCAACCCAGCAAGGTGTTCAGGGACCATTTTCTATTAACTTCCTGGTTCTTTTTTTAGAAGCAAAAGGCCATGGGGCTACTTTATCTCAAAGTGGCTTGGCTTTTTAGAGGACAGAGGAGAAAAACAAAACAAAACTCCATACTTAGATCTCCTAGAATATTTTAATCTGCAGCTATGGGATATCTTACCATAAATTGAAGAAGGGATAGGAAAAAAGGGTACTTACTACACTCAAGCCTAATTTCCATACTCAGCTCTCCACTTGTCTACTGTAAGAGTGCTTGAAGCCTGGATAATTCTTTTTATATTTTACCCAAAAACTTCTTAACTAAAATATACAGGGGCAGTTTCAATCAGGGGAAGGGGAGAGACCCAAAAGAATTAGTAATCAACTTCAAAGAGCTTTTTATTTCATAATTTAAGAATTTCTGTTTGATTACATAGCATAAAGGCACTGTACGGTTTAACCTTTCCCATCTGCTATCTGCTATGGGTGGACAGAATCATGTATAAACCTCCAACAGCACATCATGTCTAGGCCCTCTTTAAAGTCAAAAAGGGGAAACTATGTTACAGCATGATCTTTGCATTCAATTCTTGCATCCTGTTGGCCTACACACAAAGGGTTTAATCGGGCCCTTTACAGATCAATTTCTCTCTTTGCACATATTGACTGGCAAACCTTTCTAACTGAAACCTTCACCCAGAATGAGCTATCTTTTCTAAGGTATAGTAATGAGCTCCTTTGGGAAATAGGAATGCCACAGATAGGGATATATCACTGTAAATAAGCCAGCAAATGGGAAAAATTGCATTCACAAGTAGTTAGAAGAAAGAGTAATTACTCAATTCCTTTTTACTTCATTAAAAAATGCCCAAGAAGATTCATTTAATAGTGAGTTACTTGACCATATTTTAAAATACCTAATTCACAAGCATTTGATTTATCAGAATTAAGTGAGATGAAATGGAGAAAATAAGTGGCACTTTTTGAGTACTACTATATCCCAACCACTTTACGCAAGGCACTTTACATTTTCAACTCATTAAATGAACACACATTTATTGAGTGCCTATGATAAGCCAAGCCCTGTTCTTGGTGCTAAAGATACAAAATACATGTAGTAAATCGAAAATCCCTCCTCGTGAAGCTTACAGTCTAGTGGAAGACAATGGAAAATCATAAATAAGGAAGTTATATAGTACATTGGAGAAGGGTTGGTTTAAAGAGAAACAGTAAAAAACATGAAAGAGAGTGTGAAGTAATTAGTGGGACAGTTCCAGTAATAGAGACAAAAAAGTGGTAAATAAGGAAACTATATAATATACTAGAGAAAGATAAGCCAAGGAGAGCAGCAGAGGAAGCCATGGGAGTCTGGATTACCTGGTGGGGGTATGGAGACTTTACATACGTGAGCACCTAAGGGAAGACTCATTCACAGTGACTCTTCAATAAAGACTTCCAGGACATGAAGGAGGTCTCCATTCAGACAGGGGGAAAGAACACACCAGGTGGAGGGAAGGACCAAAGCAAAACCCTTGAGATGAGCACATACATGGCAGGTGTGATGAACAAGAATGGAGACAGTATGTCAAAAGAGATGCCAGCCATGGGAGAGCAGAAGAAAAGAGGTCAGAAAGACGGGGGGATCAAACAGGTCACGGTGAGGTTCTGGGCTTCCACTCGGCATGGCAGCAGATAGACAGGAGGGTTCTGAGCAGAGAAGGGGCACGGCCTGGCCTCTGTTTCCACAGGATCACTGGTTGTTTTGTTGATAATAGACTTGTGTGGACCAGGACAGGTTCTAGGGAAAGCGGTTAGGAGCCTACTGCAAGAATGGAGGTAGGAGATGACAGGGGTCTGCACAAAAAGGACGGCATGAGGGGGCTGAGAAGTGGGAGAACTCCGGATCGTGTTAAAAGAGAGAACACACAGGATTTGCTAATGGGTCATGTGTGGGGTATGAATGAGACAGTCAAGACTGACCCAATGCTTTTTTGATCTGAGCAAAGGAAAAGGAATAGCCATTTCCCAAGATGGGATACAGCAGGGGTTGGCAACCTATGCCTGAGCACCAAATTCAGCCTGCTTCTTGCTTTTGTACAGCTGGGAGTTAAGCATGGCTTTTACATTTTTCAAAGTTCATAAACATAGAAACAACAAAAAAGAGAAAACTGAATGTGGCGCTCAAAACCCCAAAATGCTCACAATCTCTTTACAAACTTTGGCAACCCCTAGGCCATAGGAGACAGGGTCTAGGGAGGAAGACTAAAGCTTAGTGTTGAGCATGCTAAGCTCAGGGGGCCATGTGGACGTCCAAGTGCAGAAGCTTAGTGGGCAGTTATAGACAGGGCAGTGCCAAGGCTGGGGGAACAAGAGGGCTGGAAATAGAAGTTTGGAAGTCTTCTGTATTAGTCCGTTTTCACTGCTGATAAAGACATACCCAAAACTGGGTAATTTATAAAGAAAAATAAGTTTAATGGATTCATAGTTCCACGTGGCTGGGAGGCCTCACAATCATGGCACCTTATATGGTGACAGATGAGAAAATGAGAGCCAAGTGAAAGGGGAAACCCCTTATAAACCATCAGAACTCGTGAGACTTATTCACTATCACAAGAACAATACTGGGGAAACTGCCCCCATTGTTCAATTATCTCCCACAGGGTCCCTCCCACAACACGTGGGAATTATGGGAGCTGCAATACAAAATGAGACTTGGGTGGAGACACAGTCAAACCATATCACCTTCCATCAAAATGGTGTTTAAAGCCATAAGAATGGAGGGTTCACCTAAGGTATAAGGAAAAAAACAACATGCAGTGGCTCATGCTTGTAACCCCAGCACTTTGGGAGGCCAAGGCAGACAGATCACTTGAGGTCAAGAGTTCGAGACCAGCCTGGCCAACACTGGGCAACATAGCGAAACACCATCTCTACTAAAAATGTAAAAATTAGCTAGGTGTGGTGGCACATGCCTGTAATCCCAGCTATGGCAGGAGGCTGAGGCACAAGAATCACTTGAACCCAGGAGGCGGAGGCTGCAGTGAGCTGAGACTGCACCATTGCACTCAAACCTAGCTGACAAAGTGAGACTCTGTTTCAGGAAAAAAAAAAAAAAAAACCACCAACAACGCCCACAGACTGAGCCCCGTGGCCTCCAAGAGGTAGAGATCAGAAAGCTAAGACAGAACCAGGACAGGATGCTGAGGAAGAACAGCCAAGAGAGCAGGAGGCAGCCAGCCAGCATGGGGTACACTTCCTCTCTTTTGATCCTCAAAGCCACTCAACAAGAGGGTATACCTATCCCAGTTTACTGATGAGGAAAGTCACCCTACTAGGAAGAGGCAAACAGACCCACACCCAGGCCTCTCTAGCTCTACCTATTCCACATGGCTTTTCTACAGAGCAACCTGCTGAGTTATTAGTGATGCAACAAATACAATTAAAACCAAATAATTTCAGGTAGGCTGTAAGACAATCTTTCCTTCTAAGTAAAAAGCTAATTCTATGGTTAAAGGCTGAGAGCCTCATCAAGACAACCAAGCACTGTATAGATTCAAAGCATGTTACAGGCATCGTCAAACAGCTCACAAGGTCATCCCCAGGGACAGAGAGAAAGCTATTTTTCCTAACTTGATGAACAATTCTGAAGTTTATCCAAAGGAGTAATAACTAAATGAGAAAAACTACGTAAGTTTCATAGAAAATAAAGTTTATTGGATAACAGTAAAGGTTAGTTACTAGAACAGCTTGAATAATAAGGTACTAGCACACACCAAAATCTCAGAATTAAACCCAATATCCAGGGAAATTCTGGCACTGCAAAATAAAATTGAAAGGAACGATTTCTCTATAAATACGAGTCAATGATAACTGTTTAGAAACAAAACTTCTTACCACATAGCATATGATAAAATAAATTTCAAGACAATTAAATTTCATGTTATGTAATCATAAAATAAAACTCAAAGAAAAAGTAAAAGAATTTTGCCCCAAACTGAGGAAGACTTCTTTTAACAAAGAAAATCATGGAAGGTGAAAACATAAAGGAAAATACAAACAACTTTAAATCAACAAAGTTATTTAACTTTGTAGATAAAAAGACACCTTAAACAAAACATAAAGGCAAATGATGACAAAGTATTAAGACACAAAGAGCTCTAAGACGTCATCAAGGTAAAATACGAGCACTACAGAAATGGGCAAGAGATGCAAATAAATTTTTTCAAAGTTTCTATAATAAACATGTTATGGGGGAAGATTAAAAAGGAAAAGAATTACTTATAGCTTAATTAAAGCTACATCTGGATCAGCAATGGAGCTAGAACAAGGGGTCTGTGATTCAGCACTCTATTTACCAAGCCAGCCCCAGGTAAAACATGAGATGCTGGTGTCAAAAGAGAAACACAAATAATGAAATACAGCTGCCCTGTGGGAAAGCAATCATCTCGGATTTAGAAATAAAGCTGCACTGACACCTCCTATTTCCATCCCTTTAGCCCCACTTTAACCCTTTCTTCCTAGAATCAGAGGATTGAGGCTGAAAGAAACCCAAGAAATGTTAAGGTCTCATTTCCTTATTTTGCAGTGTAACAAAACTGAGACCCACGTAGTGGAAGAAGTTGGCACTGAGGCAGGATACCAGTTCCAGGGGTCCTCTCATTGCACCTGATGACTGATGCTCTTCTTTTTTGGGGGGGAGGGGTGGAGAATGAGGTCTCACGCTGTCACCCAGGCTGGAGTACTATGGTGCGATCTTGGCTCACTGCAACTTCTGCCTCCAGTCTCAAGCAACCCTCCACCTCAGCCTCCCAAGTAACTGGGACTACAGGCATGTGCCACCACGCCCTGTTAATTTTTTTGTATTTTTGGTAGAGGCAGGATTTCACCATGTTTCCCAGGCTGGTCTCCAAGTCCTTCACTCAGGTAATACACCCACCTCCTTTGGCCTCCCGAAGTGCTGGTACTCTAGGTGTGAGCCACTGCGCCTGTGAATGCGTTCTTGACCTGCCACCACGGCCCACTGGATACTCCACGCTTCCCTGCCACTGGGGACAGCTGCTCTTCATGACTAAGGGACTGCTGTAGTTATGTGCCATCACATTAAGAAACGGAGTTCCTGCCTAAATGTTCAGGCAGCTGAGAAGTCAGTAAGGCTTATTGTTTGTGGAGGTGTAGACTCATTAAAAACAACATGACTTTAATGCTTTCATTATTCAAGTATGACTGCCTTATTGTCATTGTATTTTTAATTTTGATTATGGATTTTTTTTTTTTTTAGAGAATACTGCTTAAGTTTTAATAGTTACAGTTCTGGCTCCTTTTCAGCCTTAGGCAAGCCCTTGGTCCTTAATTCTGATGAATTCCAGCAAAGCATTCACCCTTTGCACTAAGTCCTACATGCTCACCTGCATTCTTGCTGAGGCCCTAACCAACACACACACACCAGGACTGATTTTCAGAACAATCTTAAAATAAAGGTGGAACTTAAGAGCTATATCATCCACTAAATTCTGAAATTAAAAATCACTGCTGAAAAACTGATTTTTTTTAGTAAACTCCAATTTTCATATATAATTATGGTAAATAACTACATTTACAAATAAACTTTAATAATCTTGTCACATGCAGTATTTACAAGTCCCTCACACAACTGGTCTTCCTGAGTAAAATCAAGTTTCTTATGGTTTAGATGCCTGTCTTCCTAGAACAAATCCTCTTTCCCTCTATCCAGCCTGTGCCAGGGAGACTGTACCCAATACCCACCGAGCTCCCCATCTGCCTCAACCCATGCCCTGTTTGGGGCTCCTGATCTCCCCTCCATAATGCGCACTTACCCTTACAATGGCCTGCCCTCTCCTCTGTCTGACTTCTAGATTATGAACTCCTTGAACGCAGGAACTGGTCTCTACTTGACATGATATCCCTAGAACCTACCCTCATGGCTAGCACATACAAGAATCCAATCAATGGCTCTTAATGAATGAGAAATCCGCTTAAGTAAACTTTATCTAGATCAAACCTGCCCAAATATTGGTTTTATTTTAGACTTAGTTCCACCCCTGAGGTAGCTTAGATGATAAGAGCCTCCCTTGAAAAATCAGGCCAGGTGTGATCAAGGTTGCCCCTCAGGATCCTGGAGCTCCAGGTGGGGATGGAGGGCTGAAGAGGGTGGAAACTTCAGAACCACAGATGGAGGCTTCCTGAAGATGCCTCCTTCCCTGAAGCAGCTTCCCCCTCACCGCATACCCCCACCACTGGCGCACACACACCCAGTAGGTGTTTATCCTGCACCTGCTAGAAGTGAGGCACTCAGCACAGGGCCGGGAGGAAGCCAGGCCAGGTCTTCACTGCTCTTTCAGAAGCCCTTTCTAATGGGCACGTGCTCTTTCCCGCCTCCAGTACAGCAAGTTTCTGACAAACTGGAACATCAGCTGCAAACCACACATTTAGAGGGGAAAGTTCACCTTGGGGTCATTTACTCACCATCTGCAGTGTGAAGGAGCTTGTGGCTTTTCAGTGTCCCTTTTGATTTGAATTTCTTGCCACACATGTCACATAGGTGGGTTTTCTCAGTGCTGTGACGATTCATGTGAGCCTTGAGGTTACTCTTGCTTCGAGTTGCATACTCACACAAAGAACACTTGAAGGGCTTCACACCTGCCAAGGAGAAAATGTAGATATCTATCTACATATATTTACATATGTGCATGCATATGTGTGTGTGAATCTGAAGGAATACATATATCCATATCTAAATATACTTATAGATATGTATACATAAAACAACCGTTTTGAACACAGCAATGTACTTGCTCGGTCCTAAAGCACCACACATTTCCCACGCCAGGCTCCTCCCCAGGCTGTGCCTCCTGGGATGCCCCGACCCTGCAGCTTTCTCTGACCTTCCCTGGTAGATTTCCCTACCTCCCTTATCAATGTTCCCAACTCCTGTAACTCTCTACGAGCTGGAATGTTCACTGCACATTATAGTGAGTCCTTCATATCTGCCCTCTCCCCACAGTCTGGGAACTCCTTGAGGACAGAGATCTTGAGTGACCCACAGACAAGACAGTCACTAAATTCAACTGATCTGAGTTAAACTGAACACCATGAAAGTCGCCAAGGCCCTCTGCAAACATCAGTGGGATCAGGCACCAGGACCTGATGTGGAAGCACATTTATTTCATAAAACAAATAGAGCTTTATCACACTGGTGGTTGATGGGCTCATGACTCTGACTGTAGGGGCATCTGGGCATTCACCACTCCTTCATTCACCAAGGGTCTACTGAGGACCTATTTTCATACTAAGCACTGGGGATTAATCTGGAAACTAAGAAGAGTGAATCCCAGCCTTCACTGTCGGGTGGGAGATGCAGACAGGTAAACAGGCCATTACAACATGGTGTGATATGCTATAGGGACAGAGGCTGGAGCTGGGGGGAAAGAGGAGGAGGGCAGGGAACAGACCTGAGCACAGTAACGAAGCAGACAATTTTTAGTAGGCCAAACGTTTTCACCCATTATCTACACTACCTATGACTTTGCAGATGAGGAAACCAACACTTTAAAGAGGCTGAGGGCAATGCCCAGGAGCACAGAGCTGACATGCACTCAGGGGTGTGATGTGCCTTAGGGCCCATGCAAGCCCAGCTCTGGCCTGGGTTTCTAGAGATGAAGTAATACTCTACAGGCTGTGTGCCCTTGAACTTATGTTTGGATCACAGTTCTCATCTCTGTAAAATAACAGGACCAGGAGTCACTTCCCAAGGAGCCTTCAGGGCACCAGATCCCCTGTTCTGGGTTGGTCATTTACGACACGCTCTCACAAGAGCAGGGCCACAGCCATGGTGGTAGCCTGGGTCAAGCAGCATCTTTCTGTATCTCACACTACCTTCAGCAGGCATTTCAACCCTGAGTCAAAGCTACAGACGGCTGAGGACTACCACCACCGCAGAGAAAAAGCCCACACAAACCATACGAAAAGGGAACATGGTGCACTCCTGCTGTCTTTAGATACTTTATAAATGTGTGAACAGTTCAGTATATTCAGGTACAATTTGACTTGCTGTTTTTCTAAAAGAACTCAAGAATGAAGGCATGCACTGTCTCCCAATCCTAGAGAAGGCTAATTAATAATTTATGTTCTTCATTATGTCTGGAAGGAGAAGAACCAAGTAAAGCAACACAGAGATTGAAGTATACATATTTCCATTAACATCTTTGCCCACCCACTGGCCAGCCGTGCCATGCTGCAGAGTCATCTCAACAGCTCTGCACCTCCGTGGGCTCTGTGACGTATGATCATGAAAAATGAGATGGTGCAGGTAAACCAGCTGTGGATCTCCAGATCATCCACACTATGGCATTCACCCCAAGGTGACATACTAAGACACTGTCTACTCTAAGTTCTCCCCGAAGGGCCAGTGTTTAGATCTGCCGTAGTGGATGGGTCCCAGGTATATTGCTTGACTACTAAGAAACCTCGAACAAAGTTGCAGGTCGTCTAAGCAACAAATGTCACAGGTATGCACAAAGTCCTACATGGTTAATTTCTGTGACTACAGTCAATACAGTGTTTTCTTATTTCCTTTCTTTTTAATTTGGGTTTTTTTTTTTTAAAGTCAATAAGATAATTTGGGTTTTTAAATTTGTTTTTCTTGTCCTATGTTTTGAGAGTAAACAGAGACAAGGGGTATTTTATGGTACAGGGAAATGTGGCGCGTGTACTGATACCCTTTTTCCTTTGTGATTCATCATTATACAGAAAGTCACAGATCAGGAAAAAAAAAAAAAAGGATGCCAGGATACAGCAGCCTTTGGCTTTCTGAATTTTTATCAAGTCTGACGTCGCTTAAAATACTAGATTCCTTTCAAATCGCAAATATGCAACCTTACTGTATCATCACAAATGTTTACTTAATACACTATAGCATCAGCCATGTATTAAGTACCCAACATGTGCTAACCCTTCTATGGAGGGTTTTATATAAATTGTCTCATTGATCCTTGCAATATATCCCAAAGTAGATCATATTACAGATAAACTGAGGTTCAGAGAGATGGAATTATTTGCCCATCATACATGCTGCAGGTGAGATTTGAACCCAGCTCTCTCACTTCCTCTCACATGAGTACAATTACAGTTTGATACTTGTATAAGCCCCCGGTCTCCAGCCTCTACTGGGCCCTCTGTACTTCCATCAGGGTCAACTCCCTTGTGATTCCCATGAACACCATTCCAAGCCTGTCTTCTCAGCATTCTTTGCTGAGCAAACTTGACATCGGCTATGAATGCCTTCAACTTCATAACAAAGAAACCACAGGTGTCTAAACGCGTACGTGCTACACCCTCACGTCCATCACTCCTGTCTCAGTGTAGGAGGTGCCTCCTCCTCCTGAAACGAGTCAGTGCAGAAGAGAAGAGCAAGAGTCTTGGAATTAGATGGCATTGGTCCAAATCCCAGTTCCACCACGTGTTAGCTATGTGACCCTGGGCAAATTACTTTACTTGTCTAAGCCTCATTTTCCTCATTGGTAAAATGTGGATGGTAACAGCACCCACCTCTAAGGTTGTTGAGAATACTGAGTCCAATAACATGAGTAAAACACTGAGCACTGGCATCTAGTAGGTGCTCACTATATGCTGGTAAACAAAAAGTAGCTGCCAACCTTGGAATTTATCTCAACTCCTTCTGCCTTCTCCAGGTTCCTAAACTATCAGTTACTATTCTCATTAATGAATGATTCATCTCTCTCTCCCTAATAGTTCCTTCCCTGGGATATATAAATAGGTCATTTTTATCCCATATTGTAGAAAATACTTCACCTTTCACCCCCCCTCTAGTCTTGTTTTCCTATCTGCAGCATTCCAGGTTCCTAATTAACAGGCAGGGACCTGATGCAGGTGTCTGGAAGGGCTTTCCCCAGCCCCTTGGCTCCTACCCCAATCCCCAGCAGGGCCATGCCATTATCCAGGGGGAGAAAACAAAGTTGATGGCCTGTTGTGCTAGCAGAATCTTTACTTCCAACTTCCCAAAGCCCTGAGTGCGGCCCCCCAACACTTTCCTTTATAGGCAAGCAACCCAAAAGCACAGCCTACATTCTTCTCTCCATTCCCTCATCTCCATTCAGCCCTTCCACCTTCTGAATTCCTTCTCCACAGCCTGAATAGCACTCCACACTGCTGGAATGGGAGAACTCCTTGCTGCCTTCCTTCCTTCATTCATAATACCAACAGTTCTGGAAAACCTGCTATGTACTGGGCACCAGGGTGGGCACTGGAGTTCCTGCCATGAATAAGACTCTGGTGTTCCTGTTCTGAAGGTACCTACTTTCCAGCAGAGGAGTCACGGTGATTTATTTCACTATAATTGCAATGAGACCTATGAAGAAATGCACACCTCTATTCATTGCAATTGCAACTGATTAACGATTTAAATTACTGTTTGTAGCTGGTTGATGGACGCGACTCTCAGTGTGCTAAGGAAATTCTAACAGCAGGAATGTGAAGATATGGCTTCCTCCTAACATACTCCCAAAATGAAGGATAGAAGTACAAAGTTAAAAGGGTGCCCAATTTGGAAAGAAAAATACTCACCTTCATGAGCCCAAATATGACGCTGAAGGTCTGAGCCATTCTTCATGAAATAAAAGTCACAATACGGGCACTTCATGGCTCTCTTTCCAATTAGCCCTTTCAGCTGAACCCTCCTCCCAAGAACCTCAGAAATAGTGCTCATGGAGACCTCTAGAAGGAAAGCAGGATGTCAAAAGGGGTCAGAGGACCTTGGGGAAAGTTAGACATAAATAAACCTTATCACTAAGCAGCACCAAAGGTGGGATCAAGGTGTGCCTCATGGTGTCGAGATAAGATTTTTCACCTAAAAAGTTAAACCAGAATCCAGTCGAGTCTCAGATTTCAGTATCTGTTCCACATCACGTATAAGGAATGGAAAAGCGATATCACAAAGCAATAATCACACAAATGCAGAAAGTGAGACTGTCTACAGGAAATGTGACTCAGTTTCCCCCACAAGTCAATGTCATGGAAAAAAGCACAAGGGAGGGGGGCACTCGAGAACACGAGAAACAGAAAGGTAAGGCACAAAACCACTAGGTGCAAATGCTTAGATGCTGCTTAAAGCAAACCAACAGTTAAAAAAAATATCTTGGGGAAAATTGGGGAAATTTTAAACAGGCTTATAATAGGTGCCAATAATGAATTATAGTTAATCCTGTTTTCTTTATTGGTGACATGGTGGCTATGTTAAAAGCAATCCTTAAGTTGGAGATGCATTTTAAAGGTTTTTATGGAGGAATTACATGCTGTCTAGAATATATTTTTAAATAACCTAGAAGAAGAAAAGTTTGCATGGTGGATACAGGAAAAGAGTTTGGCAAAATCTGGATAACTGAGGAAGCTGAGTGAGAAATACAGGAGGTTCCCAGCATTATTCTGTGTGCTCTTGTATGTTTGGGATTTTCTGGAATAAAAAGTTTAAAATGATAACAAAATAATTTCTTACATCTGTTCATTAGCAAGGGCTAGCTGTTTTAATAACAACACTGGCTCACATTGGATCCCATGTCACTTAGGACATGAGTTAACATGAGGAGGACAGTGCTGGGCCTTCAGAGAAGCACACAGCCCACACCCTTCCCACATACACGCAGGTCCCACAGCTCTGTCCACTCACAGATGAAACATGAGTCTTAGTACCCTTCTATTATTTCTTTATCTTCCTCCGTTTATAATCAGTGAGTCTGTTCCCTTATACCAAGAGCAGATACAAAATAATGAAGAACAGGAAAAAATAGACATGTATGAAGGGAGAGGCGTATTTAAAGAGAGTATCTGTTATTCCTTCATAAAACACACAATGCCCTCATGTGCATTCTCGGGGCCTGGCTAGAGAGTCACGGTGACTGGGGCATGGTGGTCAGTGCACTGTGTGTGAAGTTAGCAGGGGTTGGGGGTGGACCCTCGGCCAGACTGGAGGCTACAACTGCCTCCCCAAATTCAGGGCTATGAGGAAGAACGTAAAGAATGAACAGAAATTAATCAGTCAGGACAGAAGGGAAAATGTTCCAGGTGGCACAAACAGGAAAGACAAGGCACAGACACCCAGGTAGCTGGTGCCTCATGCACCTGACCAGTGTGGAAGGTGAGAAGACCCGTGTTGATGGTCTCTCCACCTCTCAGATGCTCCTCAGCCTGGGCAGGAGCCAACACCCCTTACAAACCACCACTCTGAGTAACACACGCTTATGACAAAGGCCAGGCAACAGGCAAGAATCTAAGTCAGACCTACGTTACATGGGACCCATTCAAAGGCATGCAAATATCACTGAAACTGCAGGGGTGAGGGCAGATGTGTCTCAAGACCAGATAAAAGAAGAAAAGGAAAGAAATAATTATCCCAGATTTGAATAAAGATGATTGTTTCCCATGAACGCATACACAGCTTAATCCCTTTTTATGTCTACATAGCGCAGCTGATGTAAAACATTGTTTGAAATAAACATAAGCATTTTTAACATTAATCTTCCACTCTAAAATGTACAACCTTACCAGGGTGGTTGGTCTTGATATGTGACTTTATCAATCGGTCTTCTGAAAAAGACTTTTCACAAACAGGGCAAGAATAACTCCTTTTGTCCTAAATAAAAAGAGTACATAATCAATTGACTCTCTAATTTAAATCTGGGCTCTGTAAAAAATAACCACCACCATCACCATTGTCACCACCACCACCACCACCACTACCACTCATGCTATCAACAGTCATTACCACCACCACCATCACCATCATCAATACCACCACCAGCACTATCAACAGTCATCACCACCACCATTATCACCATCATCAATACCACCAC
>NW_016107328.1:1923537-1927530 GCF_001604975.1 Cebus imitator | reverse complement strand
TACCACCACACCACTACCAGCACTACCAACAGTCATCACCACCACCATCACCATCAATACCACCACAGCACCACCAGCATTATCAACAGTCATCACCACCACCATTATCACCATCATCAAGACCATCACACCACCACCAGCACTATCAACAGTCATCGCCAGTACCACCACCACCATCACCACCACCACCACCATTGTCAACACTAGTATTATCATCAGCACCATCACTGTCATCAGCTTCATCAAAGCCAGACACAGTGCACCCTTCCAAGTATATATATACAGCCTCTACCTGGCTTTGCACAGCCTGAGGAGCTCAAAAGTAGGGGAATGGAGGAATGAAGGAATGGCATCAGCTGTACTTCAGAAGGAAGAGATGAGGCTTAGAGGGGAGAGTTCTGTGGAGGTAGGCAGTACTCAGCCTCAAGGCTGCAGGTCTACCACACAGACCAGTGCTATTCTATAACTCAAGAGCATATTATAACCGCCAGCATTCAACGCAGGGATTACATGGGCAAATGATTTTATTGAGACTCACAACCACTCACAAAAGATAGGCACTGTTCATGCACATGTTACAGATTAAGAAAACGAGGCCCAGGATATAAGCCTAAAGTCTGAGAGGAGGCACCAGTGTTGGAAGCAGAGTGTCCGGATGCTCACCCAGGATGCCTCCTGCCACTCCAAGACCCGTGTCCCACTGAGGTTGCAGGAGGCTGTTCATCCTGGACTGCTGCAGCTTCGCAGCCATGGTCACCATCATGTAACAGTCAGGAAGAAGGTTTTGTGAATTACCAAGCTACGGCTTTTCCTCACCGCCCTTCTCTCCCAGCACTCACTTGAGAGGGACTTCACATCACTCTTTTCCCCCAGCATGGATGTCACTGGTTGAATTGTATTCCCCAAAAATCATATGTTGGATTCCTAACCTCCAATACCTCAGAATGTGACCTTATTTGGAGTCTTTACAGAGGTAATCCAGTTAAAATGAGGTCACTGGGGTGGGCCATCATCCAATGTGACTGGTGTCCTTATAAAAAGTGGAAATTCGAACACAGAGCTGCACGCAGGGAGAACGCCATGTGCAAATGAAGGCAGAGACCAGAGCAATGCGTCTACCAGCCAAGGAGTGCCAATGACAGACAGCAAATCACCTGAAGCTCAGAGAGAGGCACGGACCACATCCTCTCCAACAGCCCTCAGGAGGAAGCAGCCCTGCCAATACCCTGACCTCTGCCCTCTGCTCTCCAGGACGCTGTGACAGTAAATACCTGCTGTTTATATCACCAGTGTGTGGCACTTTGACTGCCAAGCTTACCAAACCCACAGCTTACTAAGAGCCAAACCCTGGTAGGAAATGTCTCTGGGCAGATAGCTGAATAAAAAGCAAAAACAGGCCAGGCATGCTAGCTCATGCCTGTAATCCCAGCATTTTGGGAGGCCGAGGTGAGCGGATCACCTGGGGTCAGGAGTTCGAAACCAGCTGACCAATATGGAGAAACCCATCTCTACTAAAAATAGAAAACAATTCGCTGGGCATGGTGGTGCATGCATGTAATCCCAACTACTCGGGAAGCTGAGATGGGAGAATCGCTTGAACCCAGAAGGCGGAGGTTGTGGTGAGCCAAGATTGCACCACTGCACTCCAGCCTGGGCAACAAGAGCAAAACTCCACCTTAAAAAAAAAAAGTGAAAACAAAATATACAGGAACTACCATTGGAAGGAAAGGTTTGGGGCTGTGTTTCGGGGGAAGTTAATACACTCCATGCTCACTTGGGTTTACAGAAGGACTAATTCTCTTTCTGTGGCACCTCTACTATGAGCTCCATGAGGCACCAAGTATGTTCCCTGCCCTGTGTGATGACTGCGCTCCTTGCTGCGCTCCCGCCAGGCCGTCTACCCCTACTCTAAACAACGAAAAGCACAAGAGCTCCACTTCTGAGGAACTCACTGGATGCAAAGTGCTTTACACCCGTATCCTATGAGGCCTTTAGAAACTTGCATAAGCTTCACACTACACCGAGAACAGAGCTGGACTCCAGAGCTCTTGCTCCTCCGAGACCTTGACTAGCAGAATAGGCTCCGGGCTCAGAGCCCCTGGGTTCAAACCTTGGTTTTGCCACTTATCAGCTGTGGAACTTTGAGCAAGTGATTTAACCTCTCAGTGCCTCCATTTGATTATCTGTAAAATGGCAATAAAAACAATGCCTCCTTCATAGGGTCTCAAGGAGGATAAAGGAGATGAAAACACAGAGTGTTTAGAATGGAACCTGTCATATAGGGAAAGCTCAATAAATCTGAAAGACTTTGCTGCTGTGGTTTTTGTGTTGCTATCAGCAACTCAGCCTGAGACAGCAGCCCTTCGCATGGGCGAATACTCCCTGGGAACCTCTGAGAGCGGGATCTGAATGAGCACCCGCTCCCTCCTTTGTGGACTGGTTATTGCTGCTGTGGCGTGACTCCTGAGGCCGGTGTTCCCCAGCGTCTGGTGTTCCCCAGCATACACTTAGAAAAAGTATACTTTACACTGAAAACCAAAACCAAAAGAAAACAAAAGTACCTCTGAACAACCAAATGGTTTGGGTACATTTCCCACCCAAACGCCAGCCAAGCGCACGTGTCCAAGGGGTCCAGGCACCTCTTAAGAAACTGTCCTGAATTTTCTGGCCAGGCAATGCCACAGATCCCCACATAGGCTACACCACAGGCTCAGTGCTCCTCAGAGTACTCCTGTCACTGCCCTCCCCTGCCCTTGGCCTCAGGCAAGATGCCCCGGGCCTGGCGGGCATCCTGGAGGAGACTTCCACCACCCTCACTGCCTCTCAGTGCCCGCATCATCAGAGTTGACGGAGGCATTCAGAAGGGCTTTGAAGGAGTTTACAGTGATCTCCCCTGAGCCTCTGCTATTTGATTTTTTTTTTTTAATCTCTGATAGTCAGAAAGCAATTTATCTCAGAGCTTATCAGGGCCCCTTATTTTTTGATGCCTTTGAAGACTGTCAGAAGGACACAGATGGTGGTAAAGGGTACTGGGCGGGGGTGTGTGGGGAACTCTTAGGACTCATTTGCTTCTTTTTCAAAAGCTCAGTTCCATACCAGAGATGAAAACTCAGACTGACACAACAAACTTAAAAAGAGTGGTGGTTAAAAGAGCTCCCGGCAGAGACGGAGAGTATGAGAGACCCATGCCTTAATGACGGTAGGAAAGCCCGGCTTTTGGAGTCTGTTTGCTCTGACAGAAATGGCCTTCAAAGCAATCAGGATCCTTTGAAAGAAGGGAGACACTGCACGAAGTCACAGCATGGCCTGGGGTGCAGGGTCAGCCCCAAGCCTTAGGCTCGGAGCCCAGCTCTCTGCTCCAGGCAAAGCTCATCTGGTCTATGCCTTAGCAGCAGGTGCTTTAAAAAATAAAGGTGGGAGTTTCTACTCAACCATTTCTCAGGAATAAAGCCCACACTTATGGCATGTGCTTTCCTCCATGGACTCATTCATTCCTCAGCTGCTATAGGGCCCCTGGTATGTGCCAGGCACTGCACTGAGGAAGAGGTGTGAGACCCTCAGAGGCTCGAATGCTCATCAAGAAAGAGATGTGTCAACACGCGGAGCCCAACCATCAGTGAGGATGTCTGCAGAAAGTGCAGCAAAGCACAGGAAAAGTCATGGTGAAATTACAATTCATTTGAACAAGTTAGAAGAGAGCCAGAAATGTGCTCGATTTAGGATTTCAACTCAAGGATTTTCCTTTCCCCTGGAAATAGTTCTGTTTTGCCACGTGATACCCTTTCAATTTAGAATCTCAGTTCTTACTAAAATGAAGCTATTCAATACACAACATGATCTGGTAGCCTGAGGTCTCCTGGACAGTTGATAAAATACCCAAATGGAGAAACACAGAAACAAATTTGTTCTATAGTCAAATAAGAAAAGACCATTTTCTTACAGCTCTTGGAAAGGGAAAACATTACATGCAATCACTTTTTTTTTTTTTTTTTT
>NW_016107328.1:1911659-1922402 GCF_001604975.1 Cebus imitator | reverse complement strand
TCAAAAAAAAAAAAAAAAAAAAGTACACGTACTGACTGAGTGTACCCATTTCTAGAAAGAGATTGAAAGTAGCTTCCTCTACCTCTTCCTCTTCCTCTACCTCTTCCTCTTCCTCTACCTCTTCCTCTTCCTCTACCTCTTCCTCTTCCTCTACCTCTTCCTTGGTGCTTTGTTGGCAATATATTTTAGCTTATCTCCAGAAAGTACGTGTAAGATTTCTTTTTAATATATGGACCTTTATAGCCAAAAAGAGTCTATGCACTTCTCAATGACAAAAGTTAACTATTCTAAACATTTGTTGAGAGACCATCAAACTCAATAGTACACCATCACCAATCACTACTGCTATTCCTCTTTCTCCTCCTCCTTCTTCTCCTCCTACTAAAAAGGAGAGTTAGAAGGACAAATTACTCTAGACAGGCCTCTGCCTATATACCTGAGATTATGCTGTGTCCTTACAAAATTTAGTGATCTCACTAAATTCCCATGGAGGTGGGTGCTACTGCCTTCATTTCCAGAGGATTCATTAGGTTATGGAGCCACGCCATTTCTAAGTCCCAGAGTCAGAACGCAACATCAAGTGCACCAACTCCCGAGCTCTTAGCATCAGAAATCTTTGAGGTTTTCTGCGAAGCAACACAGGCCAGAAACAAAAGGAATACACTGGCATATCATAAACATCCACCAGATGCTCCACTTCCTGCTGCCTCACACTTTTGTGTCAGAAGGAACTTTATTAAATAACAGATTCTCAGATTATACCGTAAATTGTAGTGGAGGGAGGAGCCCAGGAATCTCATTCATCACAATTACCTCCATGTGACTCTAACTGAGGAGATCATGAATGATGTGATTTAGGCCACTAAATACGTATTTAAGGAGACTCACAGGGGGTCACCCATCTGACAGCACCACCCAGCACATTCACACATACACACTGACAGATAAACATGTAAACACTGAAACAAAGCCTCTGAAAAGAGCACTTACCCTTGGTAGAGGTGAATAATGCTGACAAGTTCTATTTTATTTTATTCTACTTCATTTATAAGATATCCTAGTTGTGAGTCACTAAACTGATTTCATAGCCCTCTGATTTTTTTTTTTTTTTTTTTTTTTTGCGAGAGAAAGAAGATGCTGACCTGGGTGTTCTGTACTGTACGTATTTTCTAATGCAGTCCTCACAACCCAAAGAGGCACAGAAAAGTACTTTTGATCTCCATTTTTACAGATGAGAAAACGGAGGCTCAGGGAGGCTAAGGATTTGCCCCAAATCACAGAAACAGATACGAGATCTGAACTCGGGTATACCAGAACCGAAAACCTCCTCTCATCCTATAAAATCATGTTCGCTCAAGTCCCCCCTTTATAAAGTTGCACAGTGCTGTAAAAGTGGATTTGCTCCAGAAATGTCACTAACTCTCTTGACTAGATCCCCATATTTCCTTAATGCCAAGACACCTTTGACTATAAGTTGGCATCATCTAGTTACTAACGGGAAGCAGGAGGCAGTGGGAAGAAAGTTGGTTAAATGGACACATTCTTTCCAATCATTGGGTGTATCCTTGGCTAATAAATGGTTTTAAGAGTCACAGAAATGGGCACTTTGCCAGATTATCCTACAGTCCTAATGAAACTGGAAAGGACTTGGATATGGGCCCATCTGAGGGGCAGGTGGGGAGATGGCTACTTTAAATCGCCTTCATTTTTGAGCTTCATGGGACTCTGTACTGAAAGCAGTAAATGCTAAAACAAATGCAGAAGGCCAGGCAGCCAGAATTACAACACTGGCTCGGGAAACCGAGCCCCACGCTGGCACAAGGCCTCGCCCAGGTCCCGTGCATTTCCTCACCAGAGCAGCACCGCTCTCCCAACCCAGCTAGACCCTCCATGACCACAGTCCTAAGATGAAGCACATGGACATCCACAAAGTACTTTTATATCACACAGCACAGTCATGCTGTCTCACTATATTGCCACCATCCAGAGAAAGCAGGGAAGTATTTTTCAGTCCACTTTCAGGAAAGGGAAATAGAGACCATGCAGTCTGCACAGCCGAGAGACCTAAAGCCAGAGCACTGTCCTGTAACTCCAGATTCCCAGTTCTATCCATTCCATGGCAGCAATAATGGCACAAGTGTCAAAAACAGTGACGATGACACAGATAAATACTGGTGGGTGGCAACTAAAACATGGATCATTTTTCTTAGATGCTTCATAATTATTGAAAACCCCTTTAAGGAAAGGTTAATACTTAACCTCCTAGAGTTAACCTCCATGCTTTACTTAGGTGATTTTGCCAAGAATTAGACTGAATCCTGTAAATTTAAAACACTCTGTAGTTGGGAGATACTGTCTTGGTGAAATTACCATTAAAAAATGATATCAACTAATGAAATGCAGTATATCCATGCAATGAAATATTATTCAGCTATAAAAAGGAAGCCATGGATGAATTAAGTGACAGCAATGAGTCACAAAAGACTGTATTAAATATACATATTTTATGATTTCTTTCAGATGATATGTCCAGGACAGGCAAATCCACAGATATAGAAAGGAGATTAGTGGCTGCCTAGAGCTAAGGGAGAGCAATAAGGCAGCTGATGGGTGCAAGGTTCCTGTATGGGATGATGAAAAAGCTCTAAAATTACCTGTAATGCAATTCTAAGCAAAAAGAACAAAGCAGGAGGCATCATGCTGCCTGACTTCAAACTATACTACAAGGCTACAGTAATCAAAGCAGCATGGTAATGGTACCAAAACAGAGATATAGACCAATGGAACAGAACAGAGGCCTCGGAGGCAACACCACACATCTACAATCACCCGATCTTTGACAAACCTGACAAAAACAAGCAATGGGGAAAGGAGTCCCTGTTTAACAAATGGCGTTAGGAAAACTGGCTAGCCATGTACAGAAAGCAGAAACTGGACCCCTTCCTGACACCTTACACTAAAATTAACTCCAGATGGATTAAAGATTTAAACATAAGACCTAACACCATAAAAGCTCTAGAAGAAAATCTAGGCAAAACCATTCAGGACATAGGAATAGGCAAGGACTTCATGACCAAAACACCAAAAGCATTGGCAACAAAAGCCAAAATAGACAAATGGGACCTAATCAAACTCCACAGCTTCTGCATAGCAAAAGAAACAGCCATTAGAGTGAATTGGCAACCAACAAAATGGTAAAAAATTTTTGCAGTTTACCCATCTGACAAAGGGCTGATACCCAGAATCTACAAAGAACTAAAACAGATTTACAACAAAAAAAAAACAAACAAGCCTATTCAAAAGTGGGCACAGGATATGAACAGACACTTTACAAAAGAAGACACACATGAGGCCAACAAACATATGAAAAAATGCTCATCATCACTGTCATTAGAGAAACACAAATCTAAACCACATTGAAATACAATCTCACGCCAGTTAGAATGGCGATCATTAAAAAATCTAGAGACAACAGATGCTGGAGAGGATGTGGAGAAATAGGAACGCTTTTGCACTGTTGGTGGGAATTTAAATTAGTTCAACCATTGTGGAAGACAGTGGGGCGCTTCCTCAAGGACCTAGAAATAGAAATTCCATTTGACCCAGCAATCCCATTACTGGGTATATATCCAAAGGATTATAAATTGTTCTACTATAAGGACACATGCACACGAATGTTCACTGCACCACTGTTCACAATAGCAAAGACCTGGAACCAACCCAAATGCCCATCAATGATAGGCTGGACAGGGAAAATGCGGCACATATTATGCAGCCATCAAAAACGATGAGTTCGTGTCCTTTGTAGGGACATGGATGAAACTAGAAACCATCATTCTCAGCAAACTGACACAAGAACAGAAAATCAAACACCACATGTTCTCACTCACAGGTGGGTGCTGAACAATGAGAACACATGGACACAGGGAGGGGAGCATCACACACTGGGGTCTGTCGGGGGTAAAGAGGGGAGGAACAAGGTGGGGTGGGGAGTTGGGGAGAGATAGCATGGGGAGAAATGTTCAATATAGGTGATGGGGAGGAAGGCAGCAAACCACACTGCCATGTGTGTACCTATGCAACAATCTTGCACGTTCTTCACGTGTACCCCAAAACCTAAAATGCAATAAAAAAAAATTAACAGCAGCAAGCAAAAAAAAAAAAATTAGCTGTAGTGATAGTTGCACAACTCTGTGAATATACAAAATAAAAATAATAAAAAACCACATTGGATTTCACACTTTAATGAGCAAATTGTATGGTATGTAAAATTGTATATCGATAAAGCTGTTACAAAAAAAAAAAAAAGAATCCACCTTAACTGTCCTTGAAAACATGGAATTCTATTTAAAACACTTTGCAATAGCAACTTTATTATCAGATCAAGAGTCTTCATTCAGGGAAAGCAGGCTTCTTTTACTGTGTCAACATTTTCTTGGTACCCTTGGCTTCATTACAAAAATAATCTACAGCCTCAAAAGACAAATGTTGTCTAAACTCAAAATCCTAGAACCTGTTATCATAAATCATGCTATCTTACTATGTTGGCAACATGGTCTACCTGCTTCATGGAAAATATTTAGTAATTCAATATCCAGGAGTACATACAAAAACCTTCCCCTTGGTTTGTGCTGTTGACTCTGCTGGGAATTTCCTCCTCACTCTCTTTCCTGGCTGAAATCTACTCATAACCTTAGAACCTCTTCTTCCAGGTAGCCCTCAGAACCTTCCTCTGAGGCCCTTTCCAGGTAAATTTTTTTAGGGGAAGTACATTGTTGTGTTGATGTCACTGTCCCTCTCATGTTGCCGTTTTGCCATTACTGTTTATTGTTTAACCTCCCCCCGACCCAAAACCAAGAGCACCCTGAAGGCAGGGACCAGGTCTTTCTGGAAATCCCAATGCCGGACCCGCAGAGGAGGCAGCCTCCAGTCAGTGCTGGCTGGCTTTGGAAGTAGCGGCATCACATGCACCTTTAAAGGCATCTCAGTTGGAAGAACTGCAAATATCAGTAAGGGAAAAGACTGAAATTAAGCTTACAACTTCAAAGAAAATGTGAGCGCTAATGAGAAACAGGCTTGCACATCTTTTTTATAAGGTCAACTGAGTCACACCCCCGTATTCAGCACACTGCTCTTCTCTTGCAGTTAGTTGCATAGAAATTTTATTATTGTAGCATAAAGCACAATGGCCACTTAACAGCACAGAAAGAATCAACACAGTCCCTGCTCTCATGGCACGACATCCACTTCGACCACATTCCTTCAGATGATGGACACATGTACAGGAGACCTACCAAGAACCAAGCGGTTGATGTTAATGACCAACTACAACAAAGTGGGGAGCCCAGGCAGTGGTCAGAGTGTGGCTTGAATTCTGTCTCTGTCCCTTACCAATGGCACGACCATGAGCAAGTTACCAAATGGCTCTGTAATGCCAGGCCCCTAATCTGCCCAGTGGAGGAATACTCCAACTACTAGAAGTAATATGAGAATTAAGGCTGCACAAGGGGCTGGCCCACGGGATAAAGACAGTAGCTGTTCCCTTCCCTTTCCCCCAGCATGTATTTCCCGAAATGCCATCCTAAGTATTCACACTGAAGAGATAAGCCTCTCAGAAGGAAGATTTATAACAACAGAAAGTTGAAAAGAGAAACCTCTTTAAATGCTGCTTTATTAAGAATGAAAGCAAATGAGACTGAAGCCAAAGATCTCAGCGCACATTCCTGACATTCCTCCGCTGATTGTGAGGCCCAGGGATGTGGCCAGGAGGCCGAGCATCGGCACTGCGGGAAGAAATCGCTGGGCTGGACCATGGGTCCCTCACAACAGGCAGGCAAGATTTGGGCGTGGAAGCATACATACGGTCCCAGGTGGTAAAGCTCACCTACAACTTACTTTTTCTTGTCATTCTCCCAGCCTATGTTTCAAACTCTCTAAATCCAGAGCAGCAAGCATCAAAAGAAGAAGTAGAATCAATAATGAAAACAGTCTATGGCACACAGTGCTCGCTCCATGCCAGGCACTGTTCTGAGACATTTACATCTATTCTCTCACTTCATCCTCACCCGAGGATGGATAAACTGAGGCAAATAGGTCACATGACTTATCACAAGGCTAAACACGTGGCAAATGGGGGAGCCAGGGTTAAAACCCAGCAGTCCACTTCCTGGTCTTAATTGCCATAGTCCAAGGCTTCTCCCAAGAACATGTTCTCTTACTGATTTCACACCCTCCTGACTTCATATGAGTTTCCAGCAGAATCACTTTAGTGAATTCTGCCACCTCACTTTTCCCTGCCGTAATAGAGTACTGGAAGCAGTATTCTAACAGCAGCTCCGAGAAGAATTACAAACCACATGTTTTCACATGCTACCCAGAGAAACACAGACAGAAAGAAAAGGAAGGAGAGAGAATGTGTACTGAGAAGTGCCAAATGACATGCAGCAGCCAGTACCCAGTCAACTATCTGACAAGCACTGTGCCAAGTTCCTTAGAGCACTGCACTAAAGCTCCCAGTAACCACCGATCTATATGCATTCACAACTATAATTATATGCACACACACAATATATGTATGTACGTGTACACATATGTGTAGGTGTGTACTTGCATAAACACACATATATACACAACTGTGTGTGTGTATGCATATCTGTATAAACACACGTATATGCATATCTGTATAAACACACGTATATACACATCTGTGTGTGTGTATGCATATGTGTGTGGATGTATATAAAATAGGTTTTTTAAAATAGATACCTTATACAGAAGGGTATTTCATATTGGTCTCAGGAAAGACAAGTGAGTTCTCCAAAGGCCTGCGACAGTGCTGGAGACAGTGTTTGAATCCAGATATCCAATTCCAAAGCCCATGCTCTAAACTACTCACTACACCCAAACATCCTGACTTTACCCTTAGTGACAAACTGCTGTGGTGTTACCCTTCGTGATAAGCTGCTATGATTTTTATGCCAGAAAACTGTGATAGCACATCAAGTTTCTGAAGCTTCATTTTTTGCTGTCTGCAGTATAAAAAGACATGCAATTAACACAGAACCACACCTGGGGCCAGATGTGCTTCCTTTATAACTTTAAGAAGCCTCAAATCACTCTCAGATGCCAGCCTCCTGAGTTAGATTAGAATTTGCAAAAATAAACACTCATTCATTGTGTTACAAGATCCCCCACCAAAGAGCTAAACAAATTTACCATCGTGACTATGAACAGCATCTTGAATTAACATACCACTGTTTAAAAAGAAAAGTGCTTCAAAGACATTCTCTCCCAGAGACGAAAATAAATCGCACAAAACTATGACAATAGTGGTCATCAACACCTACTACCCTCTTACTCTAAAGCAAATACTGTTCTCATCACCGTACAAGCATTATCTAATTCAACCTCTCAACCACATTCAGTAGTAGCTATTACTGTTATCTTTGCTATTAATTATTCTTTAAAATGCCATTTAAGAAATCCTGGATTCACTTCTCCTCTATAGATATTTCTTCTGTAGACTTCATCTGATGCTAAAAAATTTGCACAGAAAACAATTTGTTCCATCTAATCTCTTTTTTCAACATATTAGAGACTGTTGCTGTGAAAGGAACCTGGGACACCTCCGTTATGTGCACAACTGTGTAAGGAGAAGGACCTCTGTGTGTTTTCAGGGCTGGCCTGCAGCAGAGGCACCTACATATATGCATAAACTCAAGAAAGCAATGAGTACTCAGGGGAGACGGGGCTGCCGCTTGGGCTTGCTACTTACCAGTGCTGTGTGAACTTTAAGATGTGCCTGTAGCTTATATTTATCTGGAGTCGAGTAGTCACAGCCGTCAGTGGGACACTTCAGCAAGATGTTGCTGTGTTTCTGAATTACATGGCGTTTAAGGCAGTTTTTGGTGATGGAAGAATAATGACACTGGGAGCAATAATACAGATGTTCCCGGGTGTGGGTGCGGACATGCATATCAAAATGCACTTGGTACCAAAAAAGTTTGCCTAAAAAAATATTTTCACATGAGAACAAGGAAGTTTCTTTTTGACTGATTTTTGAATTTTTTTCATTATTATTATTATTTTATCTACAGTTACCTCCCTCTTGGGCTTGTCCGGGTCACCCTTCCTACTTTTCACCACATTTCTGTCTGGAAATTACTTTTCAAAGGTGAGAGGTTGCAAATATTAAGGGTGTTACCATTTTTTGAATGATTTCAAGGCTAGGAGAGGAGGAAGCCAATTGTTTGCTGAGAACCAGTCACAGTGCCAAACACCATGATGCACATGCATAAATCTACGAGTCTCTAAGCTCCTACTGGCACTCCTGGGACAGCAGGTCTGGAGCTGGACTTTCTATATCCTGTGCTGCCAGCTCCCCACGAGGTCCAGGAGCCATATTTTCATCGTGAGTTGCAGGGTGCTATTTGGGACCTCCTTACAGAGAGCGGCGGCCACTTTTGTAACCTCTCTTGGCTGATCTAATAGTTGGCCACAATCTAAAGCGCAACTTTAAACTTGTCATGTGCCAGAAGAAAGATTCTTCTTGGTTAGAGTTCTGGGAGAGGTCATGGGTAACCCTCAGCACACACACCTGACCAGGCCAACACGGTCAACTGTGCGGCCATCCCAGCCGCCTCCACAAGACTCCAAGCGCTAACTGCCACACAGGGGTCACCGTTCCTATCTACCATGGAGGAAGGGGGCTCACTTAGGAGGCATTCCAGACACAAGCTCAAATCAAATGCGAGGTGACCACAGTGTGATGGGAGTGGACAGGGCCACGCAGCGGCACTGCCTTTCCTTACCACAGTATTCACACTCCAGGTCTCCATAAACCTTCCGGATCCGCTCGCACAAGCTGGTGTTCATTTGCTTCTTCTGTAAACTGTTCAGGATCTTCATGAAGGCAGTGACGCCAGATCGGTGCTCAGGGGCAGCTTTGCAAGAGTCGGGGTGATGCATGACAGTGTCCCCACCACCAGCTACTGGAGGGAGGAGGTCGGAGGCCTCAGCTGGGTTTGACCTGAGACACCTGCTGGGATCTGGGTCACCAGCTGAAAGTGCAGCCAGGTTCTGCCCTTCCCCTGGGGGGCTCTGGGCGCCCTGGCTCTCCTGGTCTGACCCAGGGTTCTGGGCCTTGGACAGCAGTAGCGTGATCACTTCGCCTTGCGTCTCGACTAAGTCTGCATGTTGTGTGTCCGGGGACTTCTCAGGAGCAGCATGAGCCTCCACAGAAGAGCTATCATTTTTCAACAAAAAGTTATCTGAAACCACCTCTTGAGAATGCAGGTCTGAGGAGGAGATCACAGTGGTTCCCAGCTGGCAGGGTGACGGGGCTGCACTTTCGGCCTGCGGGGAGGCCAGGTGCACAGCTGGGGCAGGTACTTCCCCAGGCACCTCCGGCTCCTTCTGGCCCTCCTCCAGCTGAGTGTCCCCAGGACAGGCCTCTTCCTTGAGTACATTCATGCCCTGGAGGGCAAACTCCTCTTCCGCCAGCTGCAGCTGGTCCCCCAGGGCTTCTTGCTGGATGTCCCCGCCAGGCTCCAGAAGGCAGAAGCTCTGGTTGATGGAACTGGTGAAGACCAAGGCCTCCTGGGATGCCTCATGCACCTCTTTGATGTGGGAGCGCAGCCTGATGGAGCTGACAAACTTCTTGCGGCAGACGGCACAGACATACACGAAGGGGTGCTTCCTGACATGCAGCTCCAGCGCCTGGTACTTGGTGGCCCCATGGCCACAGAGCTCACAGGCAAAAGGCCACTTGTCTCCATGGACCAGCATGTGGCGGTCACGGTCCAGCTCGTTCTTGAATTTGCGCTCGCAGATGTGGCAGTCATAGAGCAGCTGCCGCTTGCCCTCCCTCGTCATCAGGCAGAGCTCGTCCAAGGCCTCCTTGACTTTCTTGTCCTGAGGGTCATGCACGTCTCGGATGTGCTTGATGAGGTTCTTGACGTCGGAGTACTTCTTCTTGCAGAAGCGGCAGTGCTGCTTGATCTTCTTGTGCACCCGCTCGATGTGCACCTTGAGGTGGCCCTTGCTCAGGCAGGTGAATGAGCAGTAGTCACAGGCGAACTTCTCGCCAGTGTGCTTCCGCAGGTGCACGTTGAGGTTGGCCTTGATGGCACTGGCGTAGCTGCACTGGGTGCACTTGTATGGCTTTTCATTGGTGTGGATCCTCAGGTGGGCCTGCAGCGAGTGCTTGAACTTGAAGACTTTGTTGCAGTACTCACAAGTGAAGATTTTGAGCTGAGTGGGACCTAGCCTAGAAACAGATGACAGCATGGTTACATTTGGAGATCTTGAATGTTCCTCAAGAATGCTATGACCTCTTTATGAACCAAACACTAAAAGCTGAAAAGCGAACAAAACTGGACAGACACTGGATGGGTGCATTCATTCACTCAGCAAACAGAATCAGAGGGCTCGTGTCGGGTGATGGTCCTCTAGGAGTTCACAGTCTTGGGGGAGGGAGGACAGGCTGGCAAATGTTTGTGTGACAATGTGGTGTGTACGGACAGGAATATGCACAGGGCAACAAAGGAAAGAGACTTCTAACCTGGATTAGTGTAGCTGAGAAAATCTGAGGAAGAGATGTCTGTCTAGGCTAAGGCCTCAAGAAAGAGAAAGAGGGAAGCAAGCAAAGGAAGACAGAAGAAAGATGGGTGCACTGCCCATAGAAGGGGAAAGATGGGTGCACTGTCCACAGAAGGGGAAAGATGGGTGCACTGCCCACAGAAG
>NW_016107328.1:1877127-1911217 GCF_001604975.1 Cebus imitator | reverse complement strand
GGGAAAGATGGGTGCACTGCCCACAGAACGGGAAAGATGGGTGCACTGCCCACAACACATACAGTAATAACCAGCTGTGTCCCAAGCTGACCTGCGTGGATTCCGCAATATTTTAACAGGACTAGTCTTAATGGAATGAATTCAGTCTGCTGCGTAAGACTGGATGCAACCAACTTGTCAAGAGATTGGGTAAGCCAGACTTGCCTATTCACTCAACCACTGTTGGGAGTGACTCTTTCTCCCTTTCTGCAAGTTTCCTTGTGAGGACCACCCATTAGCGAAAGATCCCTGGCCTTTCTCCACATCCTTACTCCTTCCCAAGGAAAGAGAACCAATGTGACCTCAGAGCAGGACCTAAGCCATGAGCTGAGCTCTGCCTGTTTTTGGTGAGGATGTGCGAGCATGGGATACAGTGGGCATGGGACACAGTGGGCACTTAGCCAACTGGCCCTCTGTGAGCCTAGCCGGAGCAGTCCAGGACAGCAGGTGGGAGAGAAGGACTGTCTCATTCTGCAGGCAGTAACAGAAGGCTCCTGCCGACTTGTACCGCACTGTTCTCTCCCACAGCTCTGTCAGTAACAGAGCTGATGTGCGGCTCTCCATCTTCCTCCTCCTCCTCCATCATGATTGGTTTAGAACTCAGATGGGGAAAACAGGGCTGCTGTTTATTAACTGTGTATTTCATTTATTCAAAAATGGCCACCATTTGTTAACACCTGCCAATGTGTTTGAGGCACTGCATTAGATTTTGTGTATGTGGTGAAGAATAAAAACATGGTCTGCTGTGGGTAACCCCCCTTCTGGATACCGAGGAAGGAGAGCTAAGCAGACCCCCGACACAATTAGTGCCTGAAGAATATCTTACTGCTCATTTATTTCCTTTTTAATATAATGTCTTCACAGATAATCATTTCTTAGTTTGTAGTCAGAGGAATGTCTAGAGCAGACACATTGTAGAGCATGAACTAGAGAAAAACAGCCACACCAGGACAAGAATCAATGGCCTAGGCAGTAGTGCCACTGCCTGAAAGGGCATGCACTCCACGGCAGGTGGCAGGTCGGCCCAGGCGGCAGCATTCAGTATCATAAAGATACCTGCTGTATGGCAGGCTTGGAGCAAGAATCACTCTTCCTGAAAGGGAGTTGTAGTATCTTACATCCAGTTCTTGTGGAAAGCTGGCCTCAGGCTGGCAATCCCACATATGTCCAAGGGCTTAAAACCCCTCTGGTATAGTTGTGCCTAGGTGGCTGTATACCCTGTCAGCTCTGTTGCTACTGTGCTGACTCAGCATCCTCCTATAGAAATTCTCAGACGTTGCCTGCCCCTAGATAAGAGATGTTGCACACTGCACCCTCCTTGCTGCACAGTACCCACCTCCTTGCCTCAGTGACCTCATGGGGGTGGGCCCCTTGTTCTGCCCACCTTCTTGTCTCAGTGACCTCATGGGGTTGAACCCCTTGTTCTGCCCACCTTCTTGTCTCAGTGACCTCATTGGGTTGGACCCCTTGCTTATCACTCATGTGACTGTCTTGACCCTATCGCTGTCCTTAAGATGACCTCACTCTCTCCCTTCCCCCCAACCTATACCTAATAAATACAGACAAGCCTGGACACTCAGGGCCTCACCTGTCTCTGCTTGCAAGTGGCGTTGGCCCCCCAGCCCAGCTGCTCTTATCCAGTCCTTTGGTGTCTTGCCTCCTTATTTCTCAGATCCAGCGCCTCAGCACCAACAATAGGTGACACTCCACAATCCTAGCAGGGCTGGACCCTACAGTCCGCCTGCCTCATGAATTCTGTCTCTTTCAATGCAGTAATGTGCGTGCTGAATGAGACGGTAATAATAACTGCTAATAATTATTAAGTATATGTGGTATGACAAACTCTATGCTAAGTATTTAAGCCCAAATGTATTATTATACCCATTTTACAGTGAGAAAACTGAGTATTTGCCCCATGTTGTACAATTGGTCAAGTGGTAAAGCCAGGACTTGAATCCAGGAAGATTCTCTCACTCTAGAGCCTACACGTTCATGCTCATTCTCTCTACCCCCTCAAATCACTGTCATACAGCGACCCTGCCCCAGAGTAACAGTACCACAAAGAAGGCTCCCCCTGTGAGGTTTCCATTGCTGTTGGAATGGGCAAGACTTGTTTCTGAAACCAGCAGATGACAGTCACCAAAGTACCACAATAGGCACCAGGCACAGGCACTGACAGATGAGTCTAAGGAGGCAAGTGAGGTTTCTCCTCCAGCCCTAACTGTTCTCTGGACAATGTGTCCAGGCTATCCAAAAACGAGCTCAGACATCCTAATAATCATGTAGTGCTACTAACTAGATACCATTAAACTGTACCCACTCTAACTATCCAAACAACTGTGTCTGATCAACACAGGTTGCCTTGTCTCTAAATTTAAAATATTTAAATGGATTGCAGTCCATAAATACCAGAGGGTACCATTCACATGAAGTGATTAAAATATTTAAATTTGGAAGTTACTAGTATGCCTGCATGCTAAGCCCAAGGCTAATTTAAGGAAAGTAATTTGGATCTTTCTCAAATGACAAAGATTTCCAGAAGGGGATACATATTATTGGCACAAAGAATGCCAAAGAAAGAAAACCTGGATTCATAACATTAATTAAATAAATAAATTAAGAATTTGTATATCTCCTCTACTGCAAGATCTAAATGATCTTATAAGAATCTTTTGCTCCGATTTTTTGTATTAAGAGGCAGCTACCTGGGAAAGCCCTCAGCGCCCTGGTTACCCTTGAGGGCAGTGAGTCTGACAAGGATGCTACACAGCCTCCATCTGACTCACAAGCCCAAGTCATTGACTGTGACACTGAACCGATGCCAGAGCTTCGATGTCCATGCGAGTTCCTTGAAGGCACTTTTCTCCAAATGCTGCCTCCTCAGTGACAGAGGTACTCTCACCACTGCATTTTACAAAGAAATCCAGCAGAACTTTAAAAGGTCAAACTCCTTAATCTGGTTATTCCACTTCTGGGAATTCATCCAAAAGAAAGAATACAAAATTTAGATGAAGGTGCTCATGGCTCATTTTCTACAATAGTTAGGAATGGGAAGCTCTTCGAAGGTACCAACATAGGGAACTAGTTTGTCTGCATGTTTATCTTTCTTCACTTATTCATTCCCTTAAAAAAGTGGTCCAGGTACTGAGGATACAAAAGGAAATGAAAACAAACACAGTCCTGTCTCTGGAGCTCACCTTCCAGGAAGAGCCACAGGCCAGCCTACATACTAAATATAAAGGTAAACAGACAAGGACGACTGGGCTCCCTGCGAGAAAGACAAGGGCCAGACACTCCGAGAGCCCAGTCATGGTAGACTGACTTGGTCTAGGGACAGGGAAGGCCTCCCTGAGAACAGGACATTTGAGCAGGAAGCTAAAGGACAGACAGGCATTAACAAAGCAGGCAGAGGAAAGGCATCCAGGAAGGGGAAGGGACACCTGCAAGAAGAGATGAAGGAAGTGAAAAGAGGCCCAGATGGCTGGAGGAGATGGCAGGAGCAAGAGAACGGGGAGACCACAGCAGGTGGACAAGGCTCAGGGGTGGCAGGCCTAGTCTTAGAAACCTCCTGTACCCCTAAGAGCAAGGCACAGCCTTAAAGGGTAACAATCAGATGAGCATTTTAAAAAGATCTTGTTGGCTCCAGCGTTGAGTTGATTATACTATATCCTCATGAAGTTATGGTATGTTGCTATAAAGCAAAATCTTTGTGGTCAATTTGAGTAACAAAGGCATATAAGTATAATGTGATTAAGTTTTAAAAAGTGATGGCTGGGCCCAGTAGCTCACACTTGTAATCCCAGCATTTTGGGAGTCCAAGGTGGGTGGATCACTTGAGGTCAGGAGTTCGAGACCCCAGTCTGGCCAACATAGTGAAACCCTATCTCTACTGAAAATTCAAAAAAAAAAGAAAAATAGCTGGGTGCGGTGGTACGCACCTGTAGTCCCAGCTACTCAGGAGGCTGAAGCAAGAGAATAGCTTGAACCTGGGAGTCAGAGACTGCAGTGAGCCAAGATTGTGCCATTGCACTCCAGTCTGGGTGACAGAGTGAGACAAAAAAAAAAAAGAAAAAAAAAGTTTTAAAAAGTGATATACAAAATCACATATAAAATATAAACTCAATTTTATAAACTATACATGCTGAAAAAAGACTGGAAGGAGATACCTTTAAAAATAGTTATCTTTGGGTAATAAGATCATAAATGACCTTTTCCCTCAGTTTTCTGAACTTCCAAAATTTTTTAAATAAGTCTGTATCATTTGTTATGAGAGAAAAATCATATAACCTAAAAGTTTCTATTTCTATCCAAATTTTACAAAGTAAAATCCTTACCTAAAAACATCTCTTTCATAGTAATTATATTATTTGCACAATAAAATATTTTTTAAAAATACATGACAATAAAAATATAGCACAGATCTCTTGATTAAATATTCAGTGTATTTACCTGTAACTTGATTACCATTTAGCTGAACCCCTCCCCA
Organism: Cebus imitator; assembly: GCF_001604975.1. NCBI lineage: Eukaryota > Metazoa > Chordata > Mammalia > Primates > Cebidae > Cebus > Cebus imitator. Next base: position 1,906,692 of record NW_016107328.1, on the reverse strand, counting down.
ACAGACCTTGAAATATTGTGAAGATAATTAATTAAGGTCTACAAATCAACCTGACTTGAAACACAGAATGACTTTAGAGACTTAATTCTATTGTGAATTCACCAAAGGAATGAGTATTTTTACAACTTCATCAATAAATTCAGTTGTTCACATTTACAAGAACAGAGGACTGAGGCTACAAATTAATTAAGCATACCACACGATATAATAATAAAACTGAATGAGAGCGCTACATTGCCAAGCACTTTGCATATTTTATCTCTTATTCTCATCACTAAACTAAGATTCTATTAGTCTTAAAATTGTGCAACAAATGACAGATGCAAAGTTAACCTGTGTCAAGTTACAACGGAGTGTAAGCTTCATCAGGGCAGAGGCTGCATCTGGCTGATTCTTTGTCATATCACCAGTGCCCAGCACACAAGAAGTGCTCAATTTGTTGAGTTGAACTCATGTAGAATAGTCTAGAGCCTACTAGGTCTGTTTCATTCTAAATCTTATGCTCTACTCAAGAACATCCCATTTCTCTTCTTCCAGAAACAGAGAACAACCATTGGCAACTGGCATTTTCTTTGTCTTTCCTTCCAGCTGGAAGAAATGTTTTCAGACCTCTCGGGATCAGAGTTTGTTAACTGACTTCAGCAGGTACAGGCTAGAGGCAGACAACTTGGGGAGTGTAGAGAAACACACTGGTTTGCTACAGGTGGTCAACTGATCCAATGTATCTGGAGAGAGTTTTAATGTCAGTCAAGCACTAGGCACTCATATCCTTTGATGTAGCAATTTCAACTCTAGCAATTGACTCCACAGGAAGTCTTGAAGTATGAAAAGATGTATGCACCAAAATGTTAATCACTGCATTGTCCTGAATGGTAAAAACTGGCTACATAAACTAAAATATGTCCACATAATAGCAAACACAGCTTTTTAAACTATGTACTAAAAATGAAAGACTTTCAAGGGGTAATAAGCTTTTTTAAAAAAGTTGAAAAGAATACTTTTGGTATTTAGTATTTGAAAAAACCAACAAAATTAAAGCAATATATGTTAATGTATTTCAAAAAACTTTCAGAGGCACACGAACTATCAAAAGGTGTTACCTCTAGAAAGAGTAACTCCAGGTTACTTTACATCATATGGGATTTGTGAGCCTTCTACAACACACTTATGTTACTTTTCAAAGTGAGAAGGAAATAAAGATTTTTTAAGTTGTAATAAGTGCAGCTATAAAAATCTAAAACCTTACTAAGGCCATGTTTCTATTTCTTTTTATTAAAGTTAAAAATCGGGTTGCTTTAAGTAAAATGCTCTGGCTTCATTAAGCTAACTGGTGCTCAGTTCTAAAAGCATATCACTACATAACACACTGGAGGCTCGGCCAGCACACTGAGGGCTGCAATGGAGGGGTTAATTCTACCACTGAATCAAGGGGTCTATATCTGTTATAAGTAAGTGTATAAGCAGAATCCAAATGAACAAGCATCTTGATCCTTCCTGCACTCTGTGGAGCTCACTCGCATTCAACCTCTGGCTGAAGTTACACAGAAAAAAACACTTTACCTGCTTGACTTCATTGGTTGCTCATAAGGCGTCTGCTGAATGGCGTATTCCTGGTACCCACGCCGAGGCACCAGGTCTGCTGAAGTGGTCTCAGAACTTGTAGCTCCTGTTTCAGGAGGCCCAGCCTCCACTGGCACAATCTTGGTAGCACCTGAGATTGATGCAAAAGGCACTGCTGATTGAGAGGCAGCGAAAGTGGCCACTGATCCCATCGCAGCTGAGGGAATGGTGCCTGGAAGTGTATTTCAATACTGAATGATACCCATGCAAGATAGTTTTCACTGAGCTCGTACGTTTAAATTCTTTGGGTGTGTGTTGTGTGTGTGTGAGAGTGTATGCATTTGAGAAAGTAAGGACGGGTTTTTGAATAAGCTGTCTAAACGTCCTCTTGAGATATATTTTCACTTGATCCACTTAGGTTAAAAACTATACATATATATACACACACATACTCATATACATATATATGTTACTTGCAAGGTTTTATACAAGATCACCTGTGTCAAACTTTAAGTAAATTTAAAGCTGCATCAAGATAGTATAGAAAGTAGAACAGACTGTAAACAGAAATTTAAGCTAACTGGGTCCAGTCCCAAATATGACATTGCCTCAATATCCCTGTTTCCACCATATGAAATTAAGGGTTTGAGTTGGAAAATCTCAAGGGTCACCTTTACTTCTGCAATTCTATACAATTAAATGATCAAAGGCCTTTTACAGCAGTGTGTGTGTGCCTACGTGTATCAACTGCATTAAAGAAAAAGATCCAATTTACCCCATTTCTGAAATTGCAAAGGAATTAATTATACTTTTCACCCTTGCTTAAAGAAATATCACAATACTACCACTAATTTTTAGAAAATTGCAGAAAGTTTCTCTAGTAACATTGAAAATAGGAAATTCTCTCTGGGTTTCTTATATTCCAGAATAATACTGTTCTGAAGTGAGTAGGGCAGACAAAGTAACTTTCCAGAAAGTTCTTCTAGTCACACAATTTTATATGGTCTGTTCTCTGATCACCTTGGTCTGCAGTGAAGTATAGGAGAATTTAGTCAGAGTTTTCATTTTAAATGAATTATTCTTAGCACTGAAAACAGGCACTGAAAGGCTGCAGCTGTCCTTAACATCCTAAACTTAATTTTCAAATTTTATTTGACAGCAACCATCTCAAATGCATAGGAGAAAAATTATACTTTGAAATCCACTATTATAAACTGCTTTTTTATTAAGGGTCCTACCCTAAAGGAGACCTTTTTAAAAAATATAGTGTCAGGCCCGGTACGGTGGCTCACACCTGTAACCCCAGTACTTTGGGAGGCCAAGGCAGGTGAATCACCTGAGGTCAGGAGTTTGAGACCAGCCTGATGAATATGGAGAAACTCCATCTCTACTAAAAACATAAAACTTAGCCAGGCATGGTGGCAGACACCTGTAACCCCAGCTACTCGGGAGGCTGAGGCAGGAGAATCACTTGAACCTGGGAGGTGGCGGTTGTAGTGAGTTGAGATCACACCACTGCACTCTAGCCTAGGAGGCAAGAACAAAACTCCATATCAAATAAATAAATAAATAAATATATATATATATATATATATATATATACACACACACACACACACACACACACACGTATAGTGTCACATATCCACCATCTATTTCATGTAAAAGAATAGGGAGATGGAAATTTCCAGTATTATAAAATATTTGGTGACTCCTTCTATAAATACAAAAAGATCAGCAGCATCCCAGGATACCCCCTTAGAACATTTCCCACTGTCTTAATCTTAAAAGAAAGATGAGAACAGAACTCTAATTCTTTGGAAGATGGAAATAGTGGGTGTCTATGTCAGTTTATGTCTTTTCTATGTGTACAGAGGTTAAAAAAAAATACAAAACAGAAGGTGGGCAGAATTAGCACGGGTTTTGGAGCAGCAGCCTGCATGGGTGTAGCTGAATGGGCCACCCCCACATTCAGGATAGCATTGCGGAGAGCTGAAGGGGAAGGCACACACCCAGCAGAGGAGCTAGGTGAGGGGACAAAGAAAACAAACTGCTCCCGGAACCACTACTGCAGCAGGCGCAGCACAGCAGGACTGTGGTACCGCGGCAGGAGCAGCAGGAGCCGCAGGAGCAGCAGGAGCAGCAGGAGCAGCAGCCCTCATAGCGACCCTATTCTCCTCTATCCATTAACCACAACACCTGGGCAGAAAGTAGGTATCATCCTCTGGAATTAGTGGGTGATGAAATGGGGAGCCCTACTAATGCACCAGCTCTATGCTCTGATTCAGACTGACATCAGGCTGCCCTCAGCATGGACTTGCCAAGGGTCTTGATTTGTCCTTTCCCGCTTGGTGCAGTCACCTGGAATAGCTTCATGTGCAGTTAAAACCACACTTATGATGGGTTTCTTCGCCCCAGAAAGCTGTCCGGCCTCCTTTCCTGAGATCTTCTGGACTTTCTCTGTTTTCTGTGACCGTGGTCTTTTCGGGGCCTTTTCTCGGTCATCTTCCTTACACTTCTTTTCTAGTTCAAGGTCAGACTCGTTACCTAAGGAGCAAATACCAAGATGCATAAGGTATCCTTTTATATCAGTGGCAGAGCTGGAGGGTAAACATGACTCTTCCTGGGGCAGTGAGGGAAAGACAGCTCTGTGGTCTGCAATGCTATGCAGACCACTGAGTCATGCAGGTACCTCAGCGGCACTGCACTCCTTCACTCAATTTAGTACAGGTTCACTGCTACCCATCACAGGCCATCACCTAGGCCCCGGGCGCACACTGTTGGGTGAAACAGAAATAGATTCTTGTCTTGTCCTCATGAGGCCAAGCGGACTTCAGAATCATTAATACACAACACTGTAGAGAACACAGGGTCTCCAAGATGTATATTCCAAGAAATAAATCATTCACTTATTCTACTTACACTTAGCAGCCACTGTCTGTGTACCAGGCACGGTGGACAAAAAGAGTGATAAGGTGCAGACCCTGCCCTCAAGGGCCCTGCAGTGCAAGGGGAGAGACAGACATGCAAACAGCACATGCAATCCAGGGCAGTCTGCTACACACCAAATGAAATGAGGAACAACCTGAGATAGTTACAGGAAAGCATGGTAGATTCTCCACTTCATGGGGAGGTAAACCCTCGGTGCACATAAAAAGCAAGCATGTGCGAAGCAATGGTCGGGAAATACAGGCAAGGGCATGAGGGCAAAGGAGTGGGTGTGGTGGAAATGGTGTTCCAATCTAGGGATAGACAGCAGAGGGGTGCAAACCAGCGCCCAAGCAACCTGTGTGGTGACCACTTCATGAGGAAGCAAGGAGACAGAAATTAAACCAGGGGAGGGCGTCAGAGTTAGGTCCCAGCGGGCCCCGAATGGCCATGAGAAGTCTGGAAACTTCCTTTGGGAACCAGGGGTGAAACATCGATGTGCATGAAGACGAGACAGGCCTGAAGAGTAGGAGAAGATGGAAGGAAAGGAGGCTCAGGTTCCCACAGACGACCAGCCTGCTGGGTGGCAAGACAGAGTCACATCTACTGACAGCTCACAGCAAGACTAGAAATATCGATTTCCTACATAAAATTTTCTGATTTTTCAAGGCTGACTCTAGTCTACAGTTTCTCAAAACAATGGAAGAGCAAAGGGAAACAATGCCTGGGGCCTGTCTGCTGCCTCTCGAAGGCCATCATGGAGAGCCACAGGTGTCTAAGCCGGGAACAGTTGGATTATATTAGTGCCGCTGCTGCAGAGAGCAAACTGAACGGGTTCAAAAATGTTGAAATACACTGAAGAGGGAACATGTCAGCCACAGAAAGAACAGCAGCTAGTTCCACATGGCTACCCTTGGCATTAGCCTGCGGGCTAAGAAAAGCTTCGACAGCCAAGTGAAGAACAAAGGAGCCATCTCTTGGATGCACACTGTTCGAGACTCCTGAGTGAGGAGGAAATATAGGGAAGGCAGGAAAAGGAGTTTTCTCCTTCTTAGAAACAGAGCCACAAAACCTGAAATAACCTGTCCAAAAATCACTTCCTCAGAACATATGACAAATGCACAGGGAACAATTCCACATAAGCCTTTCTCAGCCATGAGTGTGGAAACGGATGAAGGAAGGGAGGCGGGATGTGGAGGTGCAGGGTGGGGGGTCTGGAAAGTGCCGCCAGGCGGGGTTATCCAGGAGGTGAGATAGGAACCGTGCAGCAACATGGCAGAAACAGGAGCAACTGAAGGCAGACAGCCAGAGGCCATTCAGTCAGTCTGTTTTCTGTGATTCATCTCTGCCTGAAGGCAGCTCCCCAAGTAAAGGTACCAAGGAATGCCTGAAGGGAAAAGAGAAAATGGAGTATTCTTTCTTAGGGAGGCAGGCTGGTTAAAGGAAAGCTCTCTCAAGAAGAGGCAACAAAAAAACTTGGCTAATGGCAGACTGGTCAAAACAAACATTCTAATTTTCTAGGTTCTATGAAGCTTTTTCGGATGTTTATCCCATAATCCAGGTGCTTGGACCATTTTTTAAGACCTAGTGAAACGGTTTTATGGAAGTTCTTTAATTCACTGGAAAAGGTCCTTAATCATATAACTAGCATCGGCATTAAATATAACATTGAACTGAAAAGCATGAATAGATGAGATCGTGAATCAGACAGAGCTGCGCATCACTCTCTAAGGCTAAAGGGAAAAAGTCAAGACCATCAGATGCGTCCCTCCCTTGAAGAACAGGATGACTCCTGTAAAGCTGCAGAATAGGGAAACAAGTGATCGCAAAGTCACTGGCAGTGCCTACATTTTGTAGGCTAGATTTGCATCAGGCCTAACAGCAGTTTTTGTTTTATTTTACTTTTTAGTGCCTACAATAAAAAACATTTCAAAAGGTCTACAAATTGCCTGAGTCACAGAAGTTCTTTTTGTGACCTACATACTGGGTGACACACACACATAAATAACTATAGCAGAATATATTGAATGCTATAAAAAGGTAGAAACAACAGATTACAGAATTTTTTGCTTTAAAATGATGTTTTACTTTACACCGCAATTCACCATGGGATACAATTCAATACGTGGGTGATATGCCAGGAATAGATGTGTTCACATTAAAAAAAAGACCTGAGAATTAGAGCTTGCCAGAAGCCCAACCCAGGTTAACAGCATGAATCAACAGAAACCAAACTACATTCACCTGCGCTAGTAAGAAGCCGCTGAAGAGACCTCCAGGCTCTGCACCAGATCGACTGCATCTGGACTCTGCTTTCGGCATCGCATGTTAAGAACACATGGCAGAACTGGGTGCCCAGATGTGGGTTAAGGTCTAGCACCATGCCATTTTAAAAACCAGTAGATACCTGAGTTGGCCTTGGTGGAGAAGAAAAGACTGGACAAGAACCTCATCTCTCCCCTCACCATTCCCACAGCTCTGATTTGAGTTTCTCTCCCTGTGGCTGCTTTGGGATGTACACTGTTGGTATCCACCCTGCCCATTCCCAACATCTGTCCCTCCTGGAGGGTAATGCCACCTCCCACCCCAGGAACTCGGAATGCAGCTGCATCCTAACATCTAGGGTTACAGGACCCAAGCCTGGCCAATGGGGTCTGAAAAGAAGGGTCCAGGGTCTTCCAGGAGTGGTTTTCCTTCCTCATGAAGAAAGTATCACCTCTCTTCCTCAGCTGAGTGTTGCTATGTCCACTGCCAGAACCGAGGCAGCCACGCAGCAGTGAGGAGAGGCTGAGTGAAAGACCGTGATAATGCCTCAGGCATCACAAAGAGAGAGGTGGATCCTGGGACTTTCCTGGCACAGATGTGCCCCTGAACCCGCCCTGGAACCACTGTGCCTGGGCATGTTTTTACACAAGAGAACATTCTCAATATTCAACTCGTTTTCAACCAGTGCCTCTGCTAACAGTATCTTGACTAACACTCTCCAAACCATCGTCCACCTAGACCCTAGAGTGAATTGTTTTAAAATCCAAATCTAATCCTGTCACTTGCCAGCTTAAAACCCTCCATTGGCTTCCTTCCCATCTCCATTAGGAAAAAGTGCTAGGTAAAGTCCTCCAAGAATTGCCATAAATCCTCTCCCTCTATCCCTGTACCATCAAGGCCATGACTTGCCGGCACACACCCTCACCTACTTACCTCCCACCCCTCTGGGCTCCATCAATGCTGAACCACAAGTTGACCAACACCTGGTGCTGTTTACAGCCCCTGGACCTTTGCACACACCCATGCACTGCACAACGTTCTGATCCATACACTCCTGCTTGTCTGAATGACAAACCAAAAGGCAGCTCAGATCTCCCCTACTCTGTGATACTCTGTGCCCTTCACCTTCTTACTTCCTCCATTCTCCTTAGACAAACACAGCACCGAACCAATGGATGGACTTCCCACACTGCTTGCAATTATCTGTTGATACGCCTTATCCATGCTGAGACCTCTTGGAGGTTGGGCCCATGTCTTCTTGTGATTTTATGAAGCCTAATATAGGCCTCCAGCATATAAAGGGCTGGAACCAGACAACGAAGAAGACTTTCTCTGTTGTGTTCAAAAAGATGAAGCTAGGACCAATGGGTAGATGTCCCCCGCAATAGATTTCAGACCAGAGAAAGGAACTCTCAACAGTTAGAGCTGTCCAAGCAAAGGGTGTTTTTCAGACATGTTTCTGAAGAGGGTTTTCCAGGAAGTCACAGATACCACTGAAAGTGCTGCAGAAAAGACTCTGAACCACATGGGAAGTCAGACCAAACAACGTATAAATCTGTAAATTCTAAGGCCCTCATATACAAAGAGGTGGAACTATTACACAAGGAAGAAGAGAGGAGTAAGGAGGTTGCAGGGAGAAAAGAAGGGGTGAAAAATATGAGAGACAGAAAAAAAAAAAACCTGGAAGAGACAAAACAGTAGCAGACAGAACACTACTCACCTACAACCCACTGGACCACACCCACCTCAGATCCACACGGAGTGCAGGTTCTGCTCCTCCCCTCAGCAGGGGACAGCGGGTCTCTCCTCATATCCCATGGCCCATATGGCTAAGGTGGAAGCAGTGCTCTGGACGCTGTCAAGGCTGACAATTCTGAGAGTCACCATGGCAGCATTTTTTTGAGAGAGAATCTCATTTAGTTGTCCAGGTTGCCAGGCTGGAGTGCAATGGCACAATCTCGGCTCACTGCAACCTCTACCTCCCAGGTTCAAGTGATTCTCGTGCCTCAGCCTCCCAAGTAGCTGGGATTACAGGTGCACACCATCCCACCCAGCTAATTTTTTACTTTTTTAGTAGAGATGGGGTTTCACCATGTTAGCCAGACTGGTCTCAAACTCCTGACCTCAAATGATCCACCCACCTCGGCCTCCCAAAGTGCTAAGATTATAACTGTGAGCTACTGTGCCTGGTCCATGGTAGCTTCTTGAGAATCAAATCCCCACTACATATAGGAGGGACCCCACTAACAAGACCTTGGCATTGCTCCTTCCCTGTCCCACTCTTCTCCCTCCCTAGCTCTGCTTCCTGGGACTACCACTCAAGTAAACTACCTGCAGCCAAAGCTGCTTCCAGGGGCAACCTCAATTCTCTGGGGCCTCATGCAACATGGATCCACAGTCCATGCACATTGCATTCTATTCTTGAGAGCTTCAGAAGCTTCCACACCAAGTTTTCCAACTGATTCAGGAACCATGGTGCCACGCACTGCACTGAATAGGCTTGGAAATGGTCATTGGAGATGAACTTAACTGATCCCTCAAGGCCTGGGGCACTGTGGAAAGAACAGGAGTCCCACAGAAAAAGAACATGCATGCTTACTCAGAGGCAAATGCCAGGTGCATTTAGGGAGTAGCAAATAACTCCTGGTAAAACACCCAGTATGTGGGGGGTGGGAGGTGAGGCAGGAGAACTTGCATGGAGACTCAGATGCCAGCCAAAGGTTCTGCCTTATGAAAGCAGGTGCTTTATGCAGAGAAACATCAGGTTCTCCATTGCACTCCTGCCTGTGCCATGCTCCTCATAGCCCTGAACCCAGCTCTCTCACAGCCGCTCGACTGCATGCTTCTCATCCCCAGCATTAGGTCTGGTGTGTAGCAGGTGCTCAATACTCCTTTGTGGAAAGCAAGGAGGGTATGGGGTAAAAGAGAAAGACATTTTAACAACAGCCTCACTCTGCCCACTTCCTTTTAGATACCAAAGTCCTCATTCCCACTTGACCTGGTTGTTCACCAATTTCCCCATATCCTCACTTGACCCACCTTTGTACTTTTCAAAGTTGCCTTTTCTCCACTGAAATGCCTCGGGGACCCAAGCTAGAAGTCATGCTGAGGATGCTTTTCTGAGGGCATGGCATTTCTCATCTTCAGCTCACATGTATCATGGACTTTCAATAGGTGTTTTTCAATAGTCTCTTGCTTCCTCTGAATTACTGACTTTATAAACTTTTCTACTTTTTCCTGCCTATGCTCCCCTCCAGCTTCCCCTCCTTTTATAAATTCCATAGCTGTCGATGGGTATGGGTTCTCCCTCTTGCACATGGCTGCTGCATTGTGTCATACTGTGAGCCCACTACAAACCAGCTGGCCTGAGCAGCTCAGGGGCTGGTTAATGGAACCACTGCAGAGGCTATGGGCATGCAGCATTCCGGAGTCAGGGAGGCTGGGGCAGCACACAATTTAACCACTTGCAGTGGAACTCTGGGCAATTGATTAATCTCCCTAAAATCACTCCTAAAAATAAAATATAAATAAGAACCTCAAAAGATTGCTGTAAGAAGAAAGGACACAATTACTAGGAAAATCCCGGGAACATATTAAACATCCCAACAATGTTCATCTTCTCTGCCTTCTGAAAACATATCTGGGACACCAACCCAAAGACTCTCTCAACCATACATCACAGCTACTCACACTCCCAGCTCTTGGCAGTCACCTTGATGGGCACCAAATTTAGAAATCCAAAGAACCAGATGAAATTATGTTAGTAGTCAGAGGCAGCCTTGGGGAGAGCTCCCTACCTCCGCTCTCAGCATCTGATGGTTCCAGATGGCCATGAGAGCGTCCCATGCACCCATATAACTGGAGCAGAAACCATGGCTCTCCAGAGATGGTGATGCAAGAAAACCCCTACCTCCACATTCTCCCAAAGAACAAAGCCCTCCTCCTATGTTGGAAGTACTTCAGTTCGTTCAATTCAAAATATCTTGTTTTAGATTTAGCTTTGTTTTTAAGACTTTTATTATCTACCATGAAAATTAAATAAATATACAACATAATGTCCCAGCTAGTATTATCAAAAACAACTAAGATTAGAAATTTCTGGCCGGGTGCAGTGGCTCACGCCTGTAATCCTAGCACTTTGGGAGGCTGAGGCAGGTGGATAACAAGGTCAAGAGTTCAAACCAGCCTGGCCAACAAGGTGGAACCCGCCTCTACTAAAAATACAAAAATTATGGGCGTGGTGGCATGCACATGTAATCCCAGCTACTCGGAAGGCTGAGGCAGGAAAATCACTTGAACTCAGGAGGTGAAGGTTGCAGTGAGTTGAGACCATGCCATTATACTCCAGCCTGGGCGACAGAGCAAGACTCTGTCTCAAAAAAGAAAAAAAGGTTAGAAATTTATTGGGCAATGATATAGCAACATGCTAAGAACCATGACAGAAAGTCTGAGTTCTAATGTAGATTCAGCAACCCCAAGCCTTTAGGGGCAGATGGGACGGTGGGGGGTCCTTCTGTACAATTTCTAATCATCAGGCAGTTATCACCCAGCCATCTCAAAGGAACGCTGTCTACAACACTACCTGTGCATCACTCTAGGAACAGAGACTTCACCACTACAAAACAGTTTGTATGGTGACCTGCTTAGAAACAAGCTGCCCTGCCCAACCCACACTGCACATGCACAAGAGCCCTCCAAGCTGCCCTAAACCACTAAATTGCCTTGATTCACTAAATTGCAGTTAGTTTCAACCACGGTTTACTGACGTGGTTTGGCTGTGTCCCCACCCAAATCTCAACTTGAATTGTATCTCCCAGAATTCCCATACATTGTGGGAGGGACCCAGGGGAAGGTAACTGGATCATGGGGGCTGGTCTTTCCTGTGCTATTCTCATGATAGTAAATAAGTCTCACGAGATCTGATGGGTTTATCAGGAGTTTCCATTTTTGCTTCTTCCTCATTTTTCTCTTGCTGCCACTGTGTAAGAAATGCCTTTTGCCTCCCACCATGATTCTGAGACCTCCCCAGCCATGTGGAACTATAAGTCCAATTAAACCTCTTTTTCTTCCCAGTCTTGGGTATGTCTTTATCGGCAGTGTGAAAACAAACTAATACAGTTACCATGAGCAAATTCATTGCTGTAAGTTTTACAGGAAACATGAACAGAGAAGGACACTTTGCAGACACCCACACTCCTGCTCCAGAGCCACTCGTCACCTTGTGCAATGGTGACAACAGAAGAGAGGTGTAATACGGGGCGGGGTGTGAGTGTCTGCCGGCTTCCTACCCCAGGCTGTCTTGGTATATGGGGTGTTTGCTTCAGAATGAGGCAGGGAGTCACACCCCTGGTTTCCAGACTCTGTAAGTGACTGTGATTTATTTAGTAAGTCCCCACTGCCAGCACCACTGGTTCTTCGGTGGCTGGGAGAGGAGACAGCCTCCAGAACTCACAGGGAATTTCCCAGACAAGTCCTGGCTCCCAGCCCACCCTCCCCACCCACAGGATCCCAGGACAGGTGGGCTCTTTGAGCACACTGTGGGATACTCACTCCTGACCCAATGCCCCATCCTCCCTACCTGGCGCTGCTCGAACCTGAGGCAAATTCAACAGGCTCTGTGCATTTTTATTTGCAGAAGAGTGGATGGCTGTGACTAGGAAGGGCCAGGTCAACTGCAGGTCGGATTTCAAGCCTGCCTCTTCAGTTTCTATGCTTGCTTGCTGTTTACCCTCCCCTCAGTTTGGTAAAGTATTCATACCAAGTGTGTCTCCTCCAAAAACAGAATTTCTATCTCCAACACAAAGTTCAACAATTATTCCCTACTACTAAATAAAATATTCTCTTCATGAGATGGTTTTCTTTTCTCACTTTCCCGTTTTCAAATTTTCTTAAGTGTCCATATTCAAACAAAATATCATTTCTGCACAAAAGAAATAAATATTTACTTGGAAATTATGTACACACTACAGCATTTATTTGCTCTTTACTAGCCACAGTTCATTCATTCTGCAGATACTTATGGAGTGTTCAACACTGTTCTAGCATTTGTAATACCTTAGTGTACAAAACAGAGAGAGAGCCCTGCTCACTGAAGTTTACACACTAGCGGCGAAAGAGACAATCAGTTTAAAACATAATAAATAACTAATTTACACAGTATGTTAGAAGGTAATCATTTTACCTGGGTATGGCAGAATGCAGGCCTTTGGGAAGTAGGAAAAGTTTGTGTTGTTAAATACGGATGCTCCTCAACTTATGATGAGAGTTACATTCCAATAAATCCATCCTGTGTCAAAAATGTCGTTCAGTCAAAAATGCACTTAGAACACCTAACCTGCCAAATATTATTGCTTAGCCTACCCTACCTTAAATGGGCTCAGAACACTTATGTTAGCCTGTATTTGGACAAAATCATTTAACACAAAGCCTATTTTATAATAATAAAAATACAAATTTTATAGTAATACAAAATAAAAATAAAAGATCAACATTTATAATTCAAAGTACAGTTTCTACTAAATGCATGTCACTTTCGCACCATAGTAAAGCTGAAAAACCATACGTCAAAAAGTCAGACCACTGCAATTGCAGACCCCCTGCCACTGGGATCTAGTGCTCTAAGTTCTGATCTAGCAAACCATTTCACACAAACAGGCCCTGCTGATGAGGACAGTTATTGAATGGCTTGTTTATGTATTTGTTTATTTGTTTCTTGCCTGTCTTCCCTAGTTGGCTGTGAGTTCAGTAAGTCCTGGCAGGACTTAGCCTGTTTCACTGGAAGTCTTCCGCAGTGTCCAAAACATCACAGACATTCAGTAAAGTGGGGAAAGAGAGGAGGGACCTCCAACCTCACAAAGTGGTACAGTCATCCAGTCATTAAACAGAGCAAGGGAAGGCCTCTTGCCAGTCACTCAGGACGCTGCACATGCCACCGTCTCCCTCAGTCTCCACCATCCTAGTGAGGCAGGACTGCTCCCAAGTCCCTTATAAAGATAAGGAGTCTGCAGCTCAGTGAGGAGAAGAGGAGACTGAGCCTGGACACTGTCCCCATGAGTGGCACACCCAGCATCCCATCAAAGTCCAGCAGACTGAAAGGTGAGGGCTTCCCATGACCCTTCCTGCCTTTGATGCTGTGCAGGAGCAGAAGTTTAGATAGAGAACAGAGAGGAACCAACTGAATAGCTGACTTCACAATGGGATGAGGCGACAGCCAAATGGCAAAGCATAATACTGTGTTAAGGTGGTGGGGAGAACAGAGGGGCCTGGCTGGTGGACCTATAAGTAGTTTCCATGAATGTCATTTTTGCTTTCGCCACAGGCAGAGGTGTTCAACTTACAGGCAGCTCAGGCACCGCAGTGCTCAAATACTGCTCCATTCCTCCTCGCCCACCTCTCTCTGATGCGGGGGAGTGGGGGGCGGGGGGCTTGGGCCCAGCTGTGCTGAAGGCTGAGGTAGACGAAGGAAAGCTGGCATTTTCTCTGTGCACCCTCAGCCAAGTGCCCATATGTAGCAAGAGGCCATTTGCTCCTAATCACTCCATGCAGATGAAAGGCCCCACTCCAGCCCCAGAAGGCATGCTGCACAGTCAACTGCACAGCTGGCTCCCAGGTGCGACAGACTGCTGCTCCGGCCTGGCATCCAGTCCCAGGCTTTTAAAGTCCCCTGTTGGATTGTCAATGGCGTGCCCAGCTCTTCCGGCTCTGTGATGATTCTCTGTGCTATGAAGAGGCAATTATTGGGAATTGAAGAAAGCCAGAGTTCTGTTCAACAAGTAAATGTCTATCTCCCTTGCACTGAGATAGACTGAACCTTCTGGCAATAAACACAGCTGTTACAAGTCATTCTTCTGACATAGCAGGATACAGCAGGGTCAGAGACCTTCAGCTGAAATCCAAGCCCCCTGGATGATGCTGATGGGAAATTTTATATAATTTACTAACCCGTGTTTCAGAGAAACCCTAGTTGAGTCCCTGGGCCTAGGCAGGGTGCTTGACAAAGAATAGCTGGCAAGCAGATGTCTTGTAATAAATACCTCCTAATGTGGAAAATAAGGACACTGAAGGGAACCAACCCCAGGGGGTGCAGGGCCTGCTGAGGTGACCCAGGTCAAACTCCAAGCCCTCTAGATGCCGTTTTCAAAATGAATCCTCTTCAAATAGCCTGCCTCTACATGTACATGTGTTAATTACACAATTAATTCTAAGGTAGTATTTTGTTTTCAAATTGTATTACATGTTTAAAAATGTCTTCACTGAGCTCTAGAAAAGACCCTATAGCCAAGAGCAAATACAATGTAATTTTAGTGAGATCAATAGCTGAAATCTGTCTGAGATGCTTAAGAGGAAGAGCAGACTAGATGTTGTCAAACCCCAGTGGCCCTCCCCTGGGTAAGCCAGATCACAGGAAGGGAGGCCAGCGTTAATTCCATCAGCAACAGTGGGTTTAAATGGAAATTTCTAACAGTAGTCTATGCCTGTCTGGTATTTTCCCTTTAGTTAATATCACAGAAGGGAGATGAACTATACTATGAATGCTGTAATAATAATATCTTCTGAGTGGCACATGACAGTTTGCAATGCACTTTCATGAGCATTAACTAGTACCTGTGACTCTACTATTGTGTACACAGCATATCTTTTTAACCAATCTTTTTATGGTTCACTTTTTTGTCCAAGGCTCTTATAAATGTGCTCTTCCAGAAAACAAGGCCCTTAGCAGAAGTCCCCTTGTCCGTCAAGTTTTCCATCATACCGTCTCACTGCCTGAGTTCAATTGTGATTGTCAGCACACTGGGATGGTAGTTTTCAAACTGTTTTAACTAGCAGGACCATTTTCCTGCTCTTTAGACAGTTTCAACATAAATACTCTATATAAGGTACAATCACTGAGATGAAAGTAGATGGGCTCCCTGCCAGCCTCCCCTGCCAGCCTCCCACACCTGTCCTCAGTATCCCTCCAGCCTCAGCCACTAAGCATGTCTGAAGAGCTCTGGAAACGCATTAAAACCACTGAATTAAGAGTACAGTGTACTACGTGAAATACGGCTTTAACAAAAAGTCACTGTTTCGAGAACACATGGTGAAAAACACAAGTTTTGAAGTTAAAGGCGTCTCAGCTAAGATCCAGGCTCTGCCTTTCAGTTGGATGTTTGGAGCACTCTAAACTTATCCGCATCTGCAGAATGAGTCACTGGAAGGTTCACATGAGGGAACAGAGACAGAACCTTCTCGCATGGTGAGCACACACAGTGGGCCTTCTGGAAACATTTGCTGCACAGCAGTCTGTTGACTTCACACCCGAAAATATACATGAAAGTCCAACTCGGGCCTGAGGTTGGGATGATAGCTTCTTTCTGGTTTCTTTCGGTTTGTATTAATCATGACCTGCATCCGAGCCCCTTTCTCCCACTACCACCTAGCTTTGTGTATTTTCCCAGTTGCTGACGTTCTAAGAACACTAACTTTTACTGTGCAGCACTGCTCTTCAACCCTAGCACATTAACATAATGCTTTATATTTCATTTCCTTCAGAAAAGACAGCATTTGAAAAAGTGATGACACTGCACAACGTGGAATGCAAACTTTACAGAGGGAAGCAGATGTTGGTGAACGGGTGTGCATGCCCCATGCTGTTGAAGCCCTTCCTCCCAGGGCAGGGTCTAGCGCCCCTGCAGGGAGTGAGATGTTGTGATGTAAACTGGAGGGGGCCATTACTTAAGGAGCAGAAACCCAAGTGTATCCCCCTTGTTTTTTCTCTTTGAGACAGAGTCTCGCTCTATCACCTAGACTGGAGTGCAGTGGCGTGATCTTGGCTCGCTGCAACCTCCGCCTCCCAGATTCAAGCGATTCTCCTTCCTCAGCCTCCCAAGTAGCTGGGACTACAGGCACGTGCCACTACGCCTAGCTAAATTTTTACATGTTTAGCAGAGACGAGACGGGGTTTCACTGAGTTAGCCAGGATGGTCTCGATCTCTTGACCTCATGATCTGCCCGCCTTGGCCTCCCAAAGAATACTTTTAAGGGCAGGTAAATAACAAGCATCCAGAGTCCCCTAAAGTTCTGGAGAGGTCCTGCTTGCCCTTCCAGGTCACCCCTCCCACTTCTCCACCCAGCTCCCAAGGCTGACCAGTAAGGACCACACAATGGGGCCTACTGCTCTGCGGCCTCCAACTGGGTTTGACCATTGGAGGAACCAGCAGGGGATGAAAGGGAAGGGGAGAGTCAGGGGTGGGTATTTATTCTCCAGGCTACCTCCCTGCCAGGTCATCACAGACTAACCTCATCTTCTACCAAAGGCCCCAGCTCTCTCTCCCTCTGTGTTCTGGTGACTTTTCTCTCCTCTTGCATCTTTACCCTGCTGTTCCAGCTGCCCTCACTCCCACACCATGACTTGATGCTGTACCTAGACATGAACATACCTTTACAAAGAGTCTCTTCTTTAGCTTCTCAAGTCACCCATTTGAGGGTGCCATCTGCCCCCTGTTGGCATTCTGACGGCTGCCCCAGGCCAACCTCTTAGTCATCTCTGGATGACTCCTCTCTCCATTCCCATCCTCATTCCCTGCCACTACAAGCATCTCCCACTGACCCCCTTCCACTGACACTGCTCCTGCTCAAGTTAGCAATGAGGCACACCCCAGTCAGTGGAGTCTTCACCCCAGCTTCCTCTCACTGAACTCCCTGCATCACTCACCATTCTCAACCCATCCTCTTCCTCCTTCTAGGCAATCTTCCCTGCTTTCCATCCCTGGATACTCCCCCGTGGGGGCCTCAGAAGGCTGCCCTTGGTGGCTTGCCCTTCTGCTTCCACCCAGTTTCCCTGATGGCCCATCTACTCATGCCCCTCCTCCGCTGAGACCTCATGCTAGACTCCGTGCGGGGCAGCATGCCCTCTTGGACATCCTGCAGTCCCCAGATCAACGTGTGGCCACAACTAACTCACCCTCTTTCCTCCAAATCTGCATTTGCTGTGGGGTCTCGAGGTTGGCAGGGAAGCCACCATTCATCCTGGCCCCCAGCCAAAACCTAGGCAGCTACTGTGGGTGAACTCTACCAGGTCCCATGAACTCCACTTCCTTGACATCTCTACAACATGTCCTCTTATTTCGACTCCCGCTGCTGGATCCACATGCCACAGAATCCTCCCCAGGATCATGGCATCAGCCTTCTGTGTGTGGCCAGCAGCTCCTCTGTGCCTGAGCAAATGCTATTTCCTCTTGCTGGGGTGGTAATCCCCTCCCCTCCTCTTCTCTTCTCTTCTCCCTGCCCTCCTCTACCCCCAGCCCCAATCTTCAGAGCTTACTGTCTATGTGGCCTTCAACTCTCTGCCCCAGCGAGCCACCAGAAAGCACCCACCTCACCTGCTCTCCGGGCTACTACAGAAGCCCCTTCTGTGAGCTCCCCCAAGACCCTGTGGAGGCCCTACCAGCTGTTCCCCACGCCTACCCCAGAGTGTCGAAGTCATTTCTGCCCAGCCCGCTACACTCTGGGAAACTATTGCACAGACGTTCATGCGACCTCCTGCAGTGAGCAAATACTCCATGCTTGGGGCACAAACAGTAGGTGCTCAATGCCTCTGATGCATTCATGAATTACCCACAGGAGGGTTCAAAAAGTTCCCATTCTTCTCAGCCCCTAATGTGCAGACACGTGCGCGTGTGCATGCACACACGCACGCGCACACACACATATACACACAAACACAGACACACACACACACCCTTAACTCTGATGACCTTCTCAAACCTTACTAAGAAAAACAAAGCCCATTTGATACAAATCTCTCAAGTAAGCTCCTTTTACCTCAAAATCTTCCTGTTCTTCATTTGCCATTTCACTTCTTCTAGAAGTGTTTCTTTAAGAAGAGTCCTGCTTTGTTTTCCAGCCCTACACTCTTAGTGCAAGATTTTTGTCTGCATTTCTTACCCTTGAACTCCCCACAGAACGAAGTATCTTACATGCAACTTATAACTCAAAGCATGTTGAACTGGAAGCAGGCAACTAAAGAGCTGAATGTAAATGCAATCACACATTTGTAGGAATTAGTTCATGTGCATTCATTTATAATTAACACTGCACTAATATTCTAAAGTACCAATTCTAAATTGCCCAAGAACTAATTAAATCTCAGAATACCCTGGAGAGTAAAGTGTTATCAGCCACATTAATAAAAAGCCCAGAACAGCTGTCAGAACAGCAGACTGATAAGGGATTATATTCTGGGATTCTGCCACCAATCCATTCCACCCTGCTAATAAAGCAGTTTAAAGCACTTATTATACCCACACTGATTCGAACCTGCTGAATGTGCACTGCTCTTCCTCGCCCTCTTCCCTCAGGCTTTCTCATGTCCTATCTCTCTTGCTGCAGGAGAAGAACAGCCAGGCGTCGGCTTCCAGCATGTGCTCTTCTCAATAAAGAGAAACTGCCAGGAAAATAAACCTGTGAGGGGCACGAGGCCTTTGTCTCACAGGTTATCTATGGTGGCCTTAAATACTGCAGTGATTGTCCCAGAACTCCTCAGATGTGCCCGCATTCCCCTATCTCTAGGCTTCTGTATGGATCATCACGAGAGAAATGCCTATCCCATCTTCTTCTCCACCTCCTCCCCCAGTGCCAAGTCATCCTCAGAGATGGGGTTCAGGGCCACCTCCTCCTCCAGGAAGCCTTCCAGGAGGTGCTCCAGCAGACGCGTGGTCCTGTCTGGCTCCCTCTGCATGTGGCTCACCTCCCCATCATATTCTGTTGTCCATTCACATCACTATCCTCCTCCCCAGGCACTCAGCTGCTCGAGGGAATAGACTTGTCTTACTCAACTTCAATCCCCAAAGTCTGACTTGGTGTCCACAATACTACAAGCTCAGGAAGCAGGAGAGAAAAAGAGGAGAATCTGCCCACTGCAGGAATCTCACTCAGCCCTTGCCTTTAGTCAGTCTCCGAGACTGGAAGCCTCAGCCCCAGCAGTACAACCAGATTTACAGGCTGTGGGGCACGGCCGTGGGCCACGTATTCCAGTGCTTCTCAAGTCTCAAGCACAGTCTTCACAATCATGAGGTTGTTAATTGGAGCAAAGGCCCCCTGTGCCATGGACTGCCTCACACTGCATCAATCGTGGACCCTCCACACTGAGAATCGCTGAATTTCAGACAGCAACTCTAGGATGAGGCCATTCCCTTTGCTTCCAGACACCACCCTACCACATAGTCCCTGAGAGCCAGCAGCCCCAGGGTGACCTCCAAGATGCTGAAGAAGAAAGTATTCCTTTCATGATTCTGCTGGGGTGGGATTCTGCAAAAGGCCCTGAGCACCCTTGGGTCACTAAGAGACACAGTAAGCAGCAGTGGGAGAGGGGGTCCCAGTATCAGCCCTGTTTCTATCTGACATGTCTCTCAGGAAGACATAACTGCCACCAGGACTGGAAGTTTGAAGTCATATGACTCTGAAGCAGGACAGGGTGGAGAATCGGAGCACCAGCCAATCAGGAGCAACATCCCTGAAGACTGCGGGATCCACGTGGCAAGAGCTTGAGCTGGGAAGTGCAAGGGTCCTGGACCAGAATCCCTGTTCCAGCAGGTACTCACCAGCTGGGCTTAGGCAACTTCCTTCACCTAGCAGAGCCTCAGCGTCTTCATCTAAAAAGGAGAATGGCACCCTGACCCAGTGGTCGAATCACAGCAGAGAAACAGTGCCCCACATAGCAGCAGAGACAGATGGTCACACAGAAGAGGAAGCAGCATCACCAGGGAACCCAACTGGGGTAGGTGAGATTCACAATCCCTGCTGACCCAAGATTTGGGATTCCACGGATCTCTGAGAAGGTCTGGAGGAGATGGCCTCAGGAAAGTTTAGAGGTGTGTAAACACAAGTACGTAAAACCCGGCAGCCTTATTCACACTGCAGTTTGCTCACCCAGGCCCACATCTAGGGACGCTGCAGCTCCCCATGGGCTCATGGCACTAGGGCTCACAGTTTCTTCCTTCTCTAAACAACTCTGATAATGTAGCTTACTGTCATTTATCTGAGCTTTATACCTGAACTATGTAAAGTATAAGAAGCTACTGGAGTAATAAAGGTCATACGCAGGTACTTTCACCAGGCAGATGTTTGCCAGGACTGCCTACATTGCAGGTATTGGACGCGTCATAAGGAATGAGATAGAATTCATTAGCTGGCTTAGAGGGTGGCGGGGGCTTTCCAGGAAGAAAGCTCTGCCTGCACAAAAGGATCTAAGACCAGTGGGGGCCAATGGCATACAGAGGCAGTGGCCCAAGATGAAGGAGTCTCAGTACAGGGTGAGATCCGTCCACGGCTAGCAAGAGCAGGGGCGTGGCGGCCACGGGAGGACCATCGGCAGGAAGCAAGATGGCCCCCATGTATTTTATACTATTCTGCGAGGGTGGGCTTATAGGAAGCAGATTTGGAAGGAGAGCGGCCAGGCTGAAGACTGTTCCAAACCGTCTGCATTAGAGGTAATGACAGTGGACCTGGGGCAATGGGAGGAAGGAAGAAATGTTGGCAGGACTAGGGGACTGAGAAATTTGCAAATGAGACAACGGGAAATTCAAGATGATGCTGAGGTTTCTAATTCAAATGACTGCATTAGATGGCAAACAAGAGGTAACTTCCATACATAACCCTTAAATACAGGCAAATAAACTGATGGCTGAAGTCAAAATGTGAAAAGCAGGAGAGAAGGAAGAAAAAGAACTAAAGCAGCTGTAGATTCAAAAATGCACGGGAGCAAGTATGGATGGCGGCCAGTCAGCCAGCAACATGTACCTACCTGGGGCCTCAGCCAAATCACTGGGCCCCCTTCACAGAGAAATACAAATGGAAGGTATAAAATAATTAACTTTGAGTTTCATACCCATTAGACATTGTACAGTTCTTGTGTCTGTTCTATGAGAATTGGCATTTTTCATTCAAAAGATATTTACTGAGCCCTTGCTGTGTGCCCGGCACTGTTTTGAATGCTGGAGACAGAGCCAGGAAATGACATACCCACAAAGAACAAGTTACTTGGTCTGTTTGTGACAAATCCACCAAGGACTAGAGTTTGGCCCCGGACTTCAGCAAAGAAAAAAGAGATATGTCCCGATTCCGTCCACAGGGAACCAGGCCATGGTGCAAGCGTGGGCTCCCACCTTCGCAGTTATCAGTGGATGGGGAGACAAACACACAAACCAGCAATGAGAAGCCCGGGTCTGCTGGGAAGCTGAGCACAAGAGCGGGGACTCTGGAGGTGGGCCTG
The DNA here is from genome assembly GCF_001604975.1 of Cebus imitator. Lineage (NCBI taxonomy): Eukaryota > Metazoa > Chordata > Mammalia > Primates > Cebidae > Cebus > Cebus imitator. The sequence continues at coordinate 1,884,689 of NW_016107328.1, read as the reverse complement.
GAAAGGGGATATAAGGCTGTGACGTGAAGACCAGCAGGAATCACTGGCACAGGAGAGGGTTGAGGCATTCCACAGAGAAGGGACAGATGACAGGAAGGGGCCCTGCTGGCTCAGGGGGCCCGTGCATGTGCCAGGATCATTGAAGGTTAAGCATATGCAGAGGGAAAAGGGCAAACACACATTCTAAGCAAAAAGAATGACATGCACAAGAGATGGTAAGAGCACGGGACACTGGGGCTTTCAGAAGTTCACTGTTGATCCAGAGGTGGGTGAAGTGGGAGAGGGTAAGAAGTCAGGGTGCACAGCGGAAAACACTAGGTCCTAAGTGACATAGCAGGTTCTTAAGGAACTTAGACTGTCCCTGAACAGCAGTGGGTGTCATGGAGGGGCGTCTTCACAGTAGGGATAAGATGGGTTCATATGCCATAAAGATGCTTAACGCTGGGGAGACAAGATGGAAGGTGACAGGCATACAGCCAGGGGATGTCTAAGAAAATCCACTGAAATTTGGGGATAAAATAGAAGAACTCCTCTTTACCTTTCTGAGCTCATCCTTTTGAAACTTATCATTTATATGTGTATTATAACACCTAAGGCATATTAACACAGCAGTCTGTGTATCTGAGCCAAAAGGCCTGAGTCCACAACCCTAGTCCACCACTTACTACAGTGTGACACTGGATAGGATACGTGCCCCGGTTTCCTCATCCATAAAATGGAAATAAAAACAGTAACTACCTCATAAGGGCTTTTATGAAGAGGAAATGAATTAATATTTGTAAGACACCCAGAAGAGGGGCAGGCCCATTGTAAGAACTCTATAGATGCGTATTAAATCTTAAAAATCCAACTTATTACTAAATAAATATTTATTGGGGATAAATCCCCCAGAATATCTGTAAATAACTGGTGTACACACAGCACGAATTGGAGTAGATTGGCAGACTGGAGCTGTAACAAGAGTCCACAGAAAAGGTGATAGAGCCACAAGGACAAGAGCAGGGATGGGGGAAGGACTGAGATATTCAGCAGATTCAATCGACCATGCTAAGTGTCGGGATGTGACAGGGATGTTCCTGGCTGAACTGGGGGGCCAGTCACCAAGATGAAATAGAGGAGGAACATCAGTTGGGAGCTAGATGAGTTTAGGATTGAACACGCTACATGACTTAAGCCACCTGGGGGACATCTAAACTGAAACATGGATAAGGAAGGTATTTGTAAGATATGAGAACACAGCTGGTGAGAGAATCAGGGAAATGGATAAGAACCATGTGGCCATCACCAGTGATGGTCACCAAGCATTTCCAGGGCTCCCCTATCCCAAAAACAGGGCAGAACTGCACTTCTTGGCTCCTTGAGGTCAGGTGGGGCCATGCAATCCCTGCTGGCTGATATGGTTTGGATTTGTGCCCTCACCCAAATCACATGTTGAATTGGAGGAGGGGCCTGCTGGGAGGTGACTGGATCACGGGGATGGATTTCCTCCTTGCTGTTCTCATGACGGTGAGTGAGTTCACGTGAGATCTGATAGTTTAAAAGTGTGAGGCACCTCACCCTTCATTCTCATTCTCTCTCTCTCTCTCTCTCTCTCTCTCTCTCTCTCTCTCTCTCTGTCTCTCTCCTGCCACCATATGAAGAAGGTCCTTGCTTCCCCTTCACTTTCTGCCAAGTAAGTTTCCTGAGGCCTCCCAGTCATGCTTTCCTGGTAAGGCCACAGAACTATGAATCAATTAAACCTCTTTTCTTCATAACTTACCCAGTCTCAAGTAGTTATTTATAGCCGTGTGAAAATGGACCAATACACTGGCAAGTGAACTGTGCAGAGAAGAAATGACAGATGCTCTTATGAGCCAAGGTGAAACCACCCAGGGCTCTCTTCCCTCCTGTACCATGACCAGCCACATTCAAGATGGTGGCTGCTCACTCCAGCAGGTCCCTGAATGAGCAGAGCCCCTGAGGACCTGCAACACCAACAGGAAGGCAGGCACAAGAATATTGAGCCACTGTCACTCAGGGTAGCTCTGCTATCAGGTGTAACCATGTCTCTCCCTAATCAGGGACAGCAACATGATATGCAGAAAAGGGGCCGCTCACAGAGCAGGCAGGCAAGAGCAGCGGCATGAATGGGGCCAGGCAGAAGCCACACTCACAAGTACACCCAAGACCAGGCATAGCTGGAGACCACTGGGCTCCCACTCACCTAGTTAGTACATAGGAAAAAATGAGGGTTTACAGGCAGCAAAAAGAAACAGACATTACCACTATCCATCTTTCCACAAAGAAAAGTGGGATGTTCAGAAACTGACATTTTCACCTGCAAATTTTCAAACATGACTAACTCAAAACCATTTTCAGTCATGGCAGGTGTTATCAAGCCAGCTGTTTTGCTAACACAAATGCAGTAGAAGGCAGAGACCTGAAACACTGTAATAAAAATTGTCATGAAGATTACAGGTGCATCTTAAGTAAGACCATGAAATGAATGCCTTGTCTTTGATAGGAAGAATTTAACAAGAATAAGAGGAAATTTTCACAACTCTCCTTGCATAAAATGACCCCAGAAATAACAAGCTTAGAAAAGTTCAGAAGTCACTTTTATAAATTTGACACATTGATTTCTGTAGGCTGCAAAACACTTTCAAAACACCAGCTGTTCTACATAACTGCAAAGGGAAAAAAATTTCTTTTCCTGGTTTCTTTTACCAGTCAAATGCAGAATAAAATAAATGTTGAATACATATCGAAAGTGTTATTTTAACTTGCAATGGTTCAGGGTAAGAAAACGCTTGTTTTGTTTTAATTGTTTTAACAAGCTATGAAACCAAGGTGAGTTGTTTGAAATGTCACTAGACTGCACTTGACAGAAAACGTATTAAAACAATTACTGGAGAATTTTCCAAATTGTAATACTGTGCTTGGCAAACGAGGGAACACGGTGCAATCGCAGGGATCCCAGCCACAAGGCAGCTGGGCATAAGGTCATTTCTGCATATTTTAGAGCTTCAACAGTGTCCAGAAGGGGAAAAACACCAGAGTGTCTACCTTTCCATTTGGTATTTGTTAAATTAAATTCCATTTAGGGCATTCAAATCAATGGTATATGAGGCCATTTTCTCTACAGCTATTCCTGGAGGGAGCCAATAATCTGATTAGAAAGGACCCTGTCTGCCTGCCATTGCTGAAGAGACTGCCTAATTATTACAGAGTAGGAAATAAGCATCAGGAATCCACACAGGGTGCCACTTCCACTGCTTATAAGGTTAGAGAAAAATCTGACAGAGGCATGCTAAACTGAAGAAAGCTCCATCCACGAGGTAGAAATGAGAGCAGTCTTACAGCACGGATGATCGAGTGAACTGGCAACAGGGCAGGAGTGGGGAGACAACGTGGGTCCCGCCCCAACCAGCCCCCAATGAGTCATGCGACCGCATCATCATCACTTCTGCATCTCAATTCCTCTGTCATAAAATTAGAACCTAGGTCTAAAAGGGGAGTTTTTTAAGCCAATCTCAAAAGGTCACATACTGTGTCAGTCCCTTTACACAGCGTTCCCAAAATGACAAAATCACACAATTGGAGAATGGTTGGCAGTTGCCAGGCGAGGGTGACAATCGAGGGACAGGGTGCATGGCCCTGTGGCTACAGAGCAGTTCCGCCTCCTGGCGGTGGGCACAGGTCACACATGTGAGTGGCAAATTGGCAGCAAGCCACACACCCTCTAAGGCCCAAGTCCTGATTCTGATACCATGCTATGGTTGTGTAAGGGGAGCCACTGGGGGAAGACAGGGTGAGGGACACATGGGACTCTTCCGTATTATCTCTGCAGCGTCCTGTGAATTCACAATTATCTCAAAACACAAAGTCTTATTTTCCAAGGGGTTTTTGAGACTTTGAACTGCCGGATTTGTATTTTCTCCATGCACCCAAGGACGTCATTTTATCTACTGAATTCTATTTATTTAAAATAATTATTTAAGATAATCTTATCTACTCAATTACATTTATTAAGATAATTACTTTGCCTATATTTATTGGTCAAATATATACAGTTGACTCTTGAACAATAGGAGTTTGAACTGCAAGGGTCAACTTATACCGGAATTTCTTCCATCTCTCCCACCCCTCCAGAAAGACCAACCCCTCCTCTTCCTCTTCAGCCTACTCAACACGAGGAGAATGAGGATGAAGATTTTTATGATGACCCACTTCCACTTAAGGAAGAGTAAATACATTCTTTCTTCCTTATGGCTTTCTTAATAACATTTCATTTCTCTAGCTTAGTTTATTATAAGGAAATAGTATACAATACATATAACATACCAAATATGTGTTAATCAACTATTGGTAAGTCTTCTGGTCAACAATAGGCTATTAGTAGTTAAGTTTATGGAGAGCCAAAAGTTATACTTGAATGTAACTTGATACTGGGATGGTGCCCTTAAACCCCATTTTGTTAAAAAGTCAACTATATAACTGCCTTACTTCACAACTTACAGAAAACAAAAATACAATGTCCAAATGAATCAAAAATATGCAAAAAATAAAACCATATGGATAACAGAGAAATAGAAGCATATTCTTTTAAATTGGGGGGGATGTGAGGTAAATTTTATAAACTACAATAAAAAGGGCAAAAAATGTAAAAGACACATTTGACAATACCATACAAACAGTGGTGACAATACTGAAATTTAAAACTCCAGCAAAATTCAAAAGGAAAAAAAGCAATGCTACAAAGAAAATTAAAAGACAAATGACAAACTGGAGAAAATATTTTCAGCATATATGACAATTCAAAGGTATAAGTGCATGAAAAAGGAATTTCCCCAATCACGCAAAAAACACAAATAACTGGTAACTAGATAACAGAGATAGCGCACTAGTGACCAAAGAGGGGCAAATTAAAACAATTAAAGTGAACTATTCACAAAAAAGACCAGTAAGGACAGAGGCTGACACAATCCAGGATAAAAAGGGTACAGGCGATCTGAGGACATAGCCCATGATGGAAAAATAATTGATATGCACATTCTACAGGGCAGTTTGACAATATATATGCATGTCAAAATGTAACATATGCCCTATTTGCATTTTCCTAATGCAAAAGAAAGAAAAGCAAAGCTACAAAGAAAACTAAAAGATATACTTACAGACTATGTGATCTATCCAAGCACCCTGCTGAAACTATCTGTGCCTCAGTTCCCTCTTCTATAGAATAGGAATAATAATAGTGCTTATCTCTTAAGCTGCTATGAAAATTTAAAAGAGCTATGAGCTATAAAATCCTGAGAAACAGCAACTGCAAAGTAAAAAGCACTAAAAAACAGCTCGTTAAAAAATTAACAAGCATTAAATTATTAGTCATTTATTTAAGATAACAATGGCACAAGTGCAAAAAATAATAAGAAATTTAAAATGCATGCTCAGGACTGTTCACCTGAGAAGTGTTTTTTTGGAATTTCAGAGAGAAAATTTTAAAACAATTCTAAAAGCCCATCAACTAGAGACCAATGAAGTTAAATGATGTATGCCTGTGCTTATGAAGAAATGCTGTACAGCCTGTAAAAATGACAACAAGCAACACTGTTTTGGATAAGACCACACAGCAAAGCAGTCAAAAGCACAGACCCTGGGGCCAGCCCGCCTGGTTCACAACCAACTCCACCACTTAGGGGCTGTGTGACCTAAGCAAACGGCTGAAACTATCTGTGCCTCAGTTTCTTCTTCTATAAAATGGGAATAACAATAGTGCCTACCTTGACCAGCCACAGTGGCTCATGCCTGTAATCCCAACACTTTGGGAGGCTGAGATGGGTGGATCACCTGAGGTCGGGAGTTCGAGACCAGCCTGGCCAACATGGTGAAACCCTGTCTCTACTAAAAATACAAAAAATTAGCTGGGTGTGGTGGCAGATGCCTGTAATCCCAGCTACTCAAGAGGCTGAGGCAGAAGAATTACTTGAATCTGGGAGGCAGAGGTTGCAATGAGCCAAGAATGTGCCATTGCACTCCAGCCTGGGCAATAACGGCAAAACTTCGCCTCAAAAAAAAAAAAAATGGTGCCTACCTCTTAAGTTACCATGAGAATTAAAGTGGCTATTTAGTTGTAAAACGCAGAGAACGCCAGAGGAAAAAACGCTAGAAAACGGCTTGTTAAATTTAAAATATTGTCATGAAAAATTTATCTGCCACATTAGTGAGTGAAAAAATATCACAGAATATTATGTATCATCTCAGTTCTGAAAAATACATATGGGTATACACAGAATGGAGGAGGGCCTTCTCTTTTTCAGAAAGTGTAACAGTCATTGTCCCCAGTTAGTGAAATTTTGGAATATTTTTACTTTCTTAGTATTTTCTGTTTCATTACAGGTATTAAAAACTAAAACAAACAAAAGTGATAATATCCAACAGGCATTCTCAGACACTTTGGAATCTACGTTGATGTGAGCTTTCTGCGGAGAAATTGGCAATATTAATACACTTTCCAACCCAGCAATCTGCTTCTAGAAATTTATCCTACAAAAATCATAACACAAGTCTACCAATATGTATATATACTAACACATACACACCCCCATATAGGAATGGTTATTAAAGCAATATGTACAACAGTGAAAAATTGATGAAAACTTAAGTTTTCGTCAATTGTGCCCTGGTTGGTACAAACAACAGAATACTTTATAGCACTGACAAACAATGCCACGTGGAAAGATGGTTTTGGTGGGGCCTTGAACACGCAGGGGATGGCTCTGCCCGCTGCTGTGATGGGGAGGCACTAAGGCACTGTGTTTTAGAGCAGCGGGCTCCCACCTTTTTTGCACCAGGGACTGGCTACATGGAAGAGAATTTTTCCACAGATGGTGGGGTGGGGTGGTTTCAGGATGAAACTGCTCCACCTCGGATCATCAGGCATTAGACTCTCATAAGGAGCATTGCAGCCTAGCTCCCTCGCATGCACAGTTTGCGATAGGGCTCATACTCCTGTGAGAAGCTAATGCCGCAGCTGATCCGACAGGAGGCAGAGCGCAGGTAGTAATGCTTGCTGCCCAACCACTCCCCCTTGCTGTACAGCCTGCTTCTTAACAGGCCACAGACCAGTACCAGCCTGCAGCCAGGAGCTGGGGACCCCTGTTTCAGAGAGCTGACCCTAAAGGCAGTGCAGACTGGGGAACAGCCACAGATCCAAATACACTTCTGAGCCTCCAGAGTCTGTGCTGTTGATGCTAAGCCTCAAACTCAGAGCTCAACCTGAGGTCTGGAGGAATGAGAAGCAGAAAAATTTGGTGTTTCAAAAGAGCAAAGTCTCTGATTTCTAGCCATAATTGTGCAGAAAGTCCAGGAGTGTCTCAGAGGAAGCCTGACAGGAAAAACCCTGTAAAGACACACACAAAAAGGGATTCTCGAGAAGACAGCACAAAATGATCAGAGAGAATCTCTGAAGGACTCAGGCAGTGCAGAAACTACAAACAGCAGAGCTGCCTCAACGGCTAGAACTGATTAAAATGCAACACCATCACCTAGCTGCGCCAAAGTAGGGGGTGTGCATGTGTGTGCAT
>NW_016107328.1:1829256-1876998 GCF_001604975.1 Cebus imitator | reverse complement strand
GAGAGAGACAGCGAGTGTGCAAGCACACACAAGAGGGTGGGGGAAAGACTGTAACCCAAATCCGGTGATTAACAAATCACCGGAAATCAGAGCTTCAGGTTCAGGGGAGGTCCATCCTAATCCTTCCTCTTTCAACCATCTCATTTCTAAAATTGTCTTTATTTCCCAAAAGGACTTTAGGTTCTGAAACATGATGCGGATTATTCTGAAATGACAGCATTCACGGCCTACGGCTCTCACACAGCAATTACTCAGGCTCCATCTAGGGACAGCTCCACCTCCTTTGATCTTCATGGGTTATTTTCATGAGCCCGTGCAACCCCACAAGGTTTTACATCATTGCCTTGAGAGTTCTTTAGGAGAGGGAACAGTGTCTTGTATTTTCTACAACTTGTGCAGACGTTGGCAATAAGCCTTGGCCACCAACCTAGATGTTCCATAAATATTTGTCAATGCATTACTCAATAATTCATCTGCACTATGATAGGGTTTTGCAAACCAAGAGTCTTGCTCATTGTAGGGAGGCATTTATAGTGAAGAATTTAAGAATAGGGGTTCAGAGTAGGACGGCCTGGGTTCAAAGGCCAGGTCCCTTACTAACTAAAGGACCCTAGACAAATCACTCACTCTCTCCTGGTCTAAACGCCCTTACCCATGAGGCAGGAAGGATGACAGCAGTGCTGGATCCACGTGGCTATGAGCAGCTCACTGTAATAGCTGGCATTTACTCAGAGCTTTTGATACGGCAGGTACTGTCATAAGTAATTTACAAGTCCTATCTCATTTCATCTTCAAAGTAATGATAGGAGACAGTACTGCTTTTATTCCGATTTTACAGATGAGGAAACTGAGGCAAAATGAAGTTAATAAGTGCTGAAGCTGGGATACAAACCCAGACAAAGCCACAACCCAGAGCCCATGTTCTTAATGAGAACTGCATAACATGCTTAGCACAATACAAAACAGAGAGAACTTAACACGGGGTACAGTTTGAGGGCTTTAAAAATGGCACAAGGACCCAACAACAACAGAAACCACAGCAGAGGCCCTCACCACTCTGGTACAGCCTTGCTATTTCATTCTTCCTGCGAAGGTCATCTGCAGACAAGCTACCCCACAGTGACTTCATTCCCTGCTCACATTCATCTGCATTTCAGCCTCTTTCAGAAGCTGCTTCAGAGCTGAAGCCTAGTCAAGAACATATCTGAAGGAAGCACCCGATAGTCTTTATTTTCCTCAAGGATGCCCACAGAAATCTAGTCCTCAGCCACCACCAGCCAATCAAGGTCCCTCACAGGAGCCCTGAGGATCCTCATCTCCACACTTCAGCCCACATGGCCCCATCCATCCACTAAGATGTCCTTCCTTCCTTTAATTCAATGCCACCCAAACTGGGACACCAGATTCGTTCCTGACTTTCCATCAGAATGCTTTCTCCTGCTGACAATTTGTTACCCAGTAACACGATGCATTTAAAACCTTGTCTTCTTTCCCAGAACAGAAGCTCAGCAAAGGTAGAAAATGCGTTTTACCAACCCTGCAGCCCTCAAAGCATCTAGCAAAGCAGCCCCATGACCTGCATGCCATGGGCATCAACTCCCAGATGACACATCACTTCAAAGATTACCTACAGCAATAGTCAGTCATCATTAGGAAAATAAGCACTTTTCCAGATGGGTGAGATCTGAATAAATATATGCTATTTCCAAGTAATAACCGACCCAGTGAAACCTGATATTAGCAGATACACCTCTTCATAGGAAATTGACATGTACAGCCCTTTGGCAGCTTTTACCTGCTTCTCCTTCCTCCTCACCCAAATTCAGCACGATAATGCAGATGTGCTTCCGCAGCTGGCGCGTGTTGGAGAACTTTCGACAGCACTTGCTACACTCCAGGCTGCTCGGAGGCAGGCTGTTCCCTTCCTCCAGAGCCAGTGGGCTGTCCTCCGTTGGACTCACGATGTTTTCTGCCAGTTCCTCTTCTGCACTGGGCTTCTTCGTGGACCCCTTAGGCCTGCCTCTCTTCCTCTTCATGACCAAAAACTCTACCGAGGAAACAAGAAGGCACAGTGGAGTCACGTGAGACAGCAGTGCAGGGCTCACGTTCACACTCCAAGTGTGAGGCTATGTTCAGGTTTCACATTTTATTAAAAATGAAAAATTTGAGGGGATTCCAGAAATTAACAGCTGTATTATCTTTGGTGCTAATATCATTGTATCTGTGTACTAGTGGGTAAACAATTTTCTAATGTTCTGCGTCAAGGCAACCAGTTTATCAGCATCTCTGTACATCCTTCTTCAACAATGCTGGGAGGATCTGAAGTTGTAGCTGTCAACCCCCTATTCACAAATCCTGCCCCTTGTGAAGCACTGCTTCCACTGAAATCCAGTTCTCAGAAACTGCTTAGGGACTTCTTTGCAAAGTGTTCTCAAAGGCTTCTGAGCTTGTCATGCCCTTAATGAGTTACACAATTATTCAGATTATTTCAAGGAGTCATAATTATTAGAGTCAAATTGTCCTGGCAAAAAAAAAAGTAATTACAATCTAAAGCCATAAATTATAGGACTAAGAACAATAACAATATTTTTACAGTTTCCTAGCGACCTAGTGATTTTCAATGGCATGATCACAGCTGCTTTAGAGTAAGTTTAAAATCATTTTACAACTTGTATTTCTTCTCAATTAGTGTTAATTTTTAAGGCATTCATCTCTGGAATGAAGGTCGGAATTAAGAGGGGTAAGCAGGGCAGGGAGGAAAGCATTTCATCCCGTTGTGTGAAGGTGGAGGGGTATGGTCTTCAAAGATGAGACCTGAGAGATGTCCCTGAGCAAGGCCAACCAGAGACCCAGCAGCCTAGCTAACATCTCCAATGCCAGCCATCTGGCTGGCGAAGGTGTGGCATTTCAGCAACCCTCTTTGAACCTGAGCATTAAGGCAGAGAAAGGAGTCCTAGATTCTCACACCATCTTGGGTACACATGCATCTGCAGAATCGGGATGTCTCTCAGGTCCCTTCCTGCTCTCTCTAAGGCTGTGGCTCTGCACAGTAAGACTCCAGCCACTTCATCTACTGCTACTACCATGAGGGCAGGTTAAGTAAGTCACTTGTGCTCACAAATCACAGAGGCCACAGGGGCAGAGGGGAGCAGAGATGGGCAGGACAGTCTGGGGCAGAGTCTGCGGGGATACAACAGCCTGACCACAGGGAATCTGGACAAAGGAGCCTGCCTTGGTATGGCGTTCCCATTAGGGAGACCAGGCACGAATGAGGCAAGAGATTTGCTGGGAAAGGAGGGCCCTTGCTGGAACAGAGCTTCTACTGAACTACAATGCCGCTGGTATGTGAGTCAGCCTTGGCTGAAAGATCCAAACCAGAGCCCTGCACCAGGGCAGCCAGCGAGATTCCTGCCTTCACTCTATCTCTCTGGGGCATGGTGGGGAGGGGAACACAAGGGATGACAAGGTACTTAATGATAGGAGGGCAAACCAGATAAAACAAGGGGCACAGGTCCTGGGAGCCTTCCCTAGATTTAAACAAGGAGAACAAAGGCTGTGTTTCCAGGAAATCAGTTCGTGTGCACAGGAAAAGAGAGGGAAGAAATAGACGGTACAGAGTGAGAACAAATCATTTTCCTCAGACTCTTTAAAACTTTTCTCCTTATTATTCTTCACACCAATGTGCACTTGCACGACCTACTGAAGCAGCAATTAATATCAGAGAAGCAGAATTAACAGAGGCTATAAAACACCCACCTCATATCATGTCAGTGGAATTCCAGAAACAGGGTGCCTAACAGTTGACTGAAGTCTGTGGCCCAGGTCTAACCCCAGTGAGACTCGGCCATCCCGCAGACAAAAGCCACTCCTCCAAAATGCTCTACCAGGATGCCGTTGTGTAGTGAAGAATTAACTTTACCCAAAGAGAAGTCTGGCCTTTGCCCTTGGCTACAAGGAGGTGATTTCTAGGCCCCCAGATTCCCCTCCTGATAGGAGCATCTCTGTTTGCCCAGGGACTTTGGCCACTAGACAAACAATGGGATTTATGATGGGGACTTGGGAAAATTAAAGGCATCGGTCAGAACCTACAGGAGAGATAGGGACTAAAAGGCAGCATGTGGGCAGGGTGTCGTGGGGTCCTAGTAAAAACCTGGGATACCAAAGCTCCAGTGAGCTCCCCTGATGAGAAATACTCCCGGTCCCTCCATGGAGGGACCGAAAGCTCCACATCAGGAACCTTCCCAGTCTGCGACTTTGCCCACATACCTCTCTTCCCTTAACTGGCTCTCTGATTTGCATCCTTTGAGTATAATCAAATTATAATCATGAGGACAGGGCTTTCCTGAGTTCTGTGAGTTGTTCTAGCAAATTATCAAAGCTGAGAGAGGCCACAGGGAACTTCCAAATCTGTAGTAATAAGAAAGAAGAAGGGGTGGCCCAGGAGACCCCCCCAAACTTGTGGCTTGGGCGGACTTGGTCGTGTTGAGGAGAATTGTACCCTTGAGTTTGGCAAACTTACTGTCGGGTACCCAGTGTTCTCTCCACACAGACACAATGGAGCACACAGAGCCGCAGTGTTTGCACTCGCCTGAGCATAGCACAGCATGCGGTACAGCAGCCATCATGAATTTCCCTTTCCCCAGACTGGAGACTCCTCGAAGGCAGAGTCCCTGTCCTGATTGCTCTTTATCCCCCTCAGCACCTAACCTGGTGCTCTGCATGGCAGGCAGCCAGCAAAACTGGGTGAATTAAACTGATGAGCAATGCACAATTAATTCCACGGCAAGGAATAAATAAAACTGGCCTGAAAGCTTTGGAAAACCTCAAACATGATGGTGACAAAACTAATCTTCCAGCTTGCTGCATCCATAATTCAGAGCCTCAAGACCAATTAGCTCGCTAAAAATGAAATATTCATAAATGAGCTTAAATAATTTAAGCTCTGAAAATGAGCTGCTGCTGTCAACTACCCACATTTTATGGCAGAGCTAAGAATCTTGGAACTGGGCAAAGAAAATCATGTAACCTCTAAATCAAAACATTTCAGTGGAGTTAGCTTTAATTCCTCTTCCTCCCACTGAATTCCTTGAATTAATCTGTCACTGAACTCTATGGACTTTGCCCTAAAGATGTCTCTCCAATAAATCCCCTCTCTGTTCACAAAGCAATCTCACCACCCGGATGCCTGCACGTGGTGTCCAGATTCCAGCCTCCTGCTCTGGGCTTTCTCTGCCTCCATCCCTAATCTGTCATTCATTTACTCTAGAACCTTCCATCATTCTGAATGACTTTGCCCACAACTCTCAGGCCTGGCCTTCCAGGTCTTTTAGCACATGATCCAACCCTAACGTATTGACATACACACACCATACACACACAGAGTGCCTCTACCTCCACCTTCCTCCCCCTTGACTGCTCAGGGCAATTTTCTACACCTCTCCAAATATACACAGATAATCCCTGTCTCCTTTCACTTACCTGTACTATTCTCCCCACCTGTGACCACCTCCTTCATCACCAATCAGACACAAAGCCCCAATTCAAATCCTGACATGTCAGTTCCAGTTAAGACCTCAGTGCCTCCTTCATGAGGCGTTACCAGTTAAGTGAGCAGGATGACCATTCCCACAGCTTGATTGGAATTACAGTGTCAGCCACACACACGTGGGGTGTGTATGCGCCCATACCACTCCCTAAGTGTTTCTATCTTTCCCCACCTTTCATTACAAACCCTGAAGTCTGAGCTGGCCTTTTAATTCTTGGGTCGCACAGCGTCTTGAACAGAGCTCGAGTAGATACAATTAATAAGTAAACACTGATCCATTGTTTGATGATAGGAGAAGAAACATCTGGAGAAGAAATCATTTCCTGTATCCTAAGTTTCCAACAGGAAGAAAGGGCTGAGCCACAGTGCCTCTTAACCCTGCTCTAAATCCATAGTTTCAAGACAACTTCCTCTTTGCCAGAAAATCACCCTTGCAGATCCAAGGCCAAAAACTGGCAAGGTGCAGAGAATCAGCCAAAAGATCTCTAATTCAATCAAAACAAAACATGAGCATTAATGCAAAAAATAGCCCAACATTATCAAAAATTTAATAACGTAAGCCCTTTATTTGTGCATCACTCAAGTTTGCACTTTCCCAGCAATTATCTCATTTTATCCTCATAAAAACCTTAAGAGATGGATGTAGCCAACAGAATGTCCTCAGTAGGAGAAGAAACAAGCGGCACAACGGTTCAAGTGGCTTGGCACGTTTTCCAGGGCCAGCTGCTGAGCATGCAGAACTGGAACTGGGTTTCCTTATCCCCAATCAAAAATGCTTCTACGGAATCATATACCCCTGAGGCACGGATAAGAAATGGTCAGCTCTAGACACATTAATAGAGACAATCTGTGCTCTGCAGAGAATGCTGGCTTGGAGCGGGACCTACCTGGGATCAAATCTCTCCTGAGCCTCAGTTTCCAATGTGAAAAATAAACACAAAACTGCCTCTATTTTATAGACTCACTACTGGCAAAAGTAATCCATTACAATGCTGAGCACAGAACTCAGGAGGTAACTGATGAATGGCAACTGTTTAATATTATGGCCAGAGTCATTAAGATTCTGACTTAGAATATCTCTTTTAAGAAACTATGATCCTCCCAGCCGGTCCACAGTTAGATAATATGATTCCTGACGTACATGCACTCTCATTCATTCTGACTCAATATGCATTTTTTCCTTAAGTTCTTCATTTTAAAATAGCTCTCACACCAAGAAAGCCAATACAGAATTAAAGGCACACAAATTTTATTATGTCTAAAAGCCTGGATACGGCCAGCCTCCCAGAACTCACACAGGGCAGCTCAATCTCTAGTCATACCAACTTGAGAATTTCGGAAAATCCGGAAAGACTAACATTTTAAGGCCCTGACAGTCAATCTCTCTGACATTTACTTCCAAAGCTCAGGAAGCAATAGGGGAGACAATGAATTATTTATCATAAACAAGGAACACAAGCCTTTTAGGTTTATGAGGAATGCAACATCCCCTTTGCAGGGACACACTTCATCCTGTTCCACAATCCCAGGCACCGGGGAGGCTGAAGCCATCTCAAGCCTGCTCCTTGTAGCTTTACCAGCCATATCGTGGAAATGCCACGTAACTAATAATTATTAAGCACATACATCTCAGGCACCATGCTAAGCACTTCACATGCATGTCCTCATTTAATCCCCAAGGAAGGCATCAGTATGATATCCATGATATAGTCGAGGTCACTGAGGCTTAAGAAGATTAACTAATTTGCTTCAAGGTCAGGGGATTAATAAATGGCAGGGCCAGGACTTGAATCCAGACCTGTTTGCCTAAAAGTCAGTGAACTTCATACCCATGTCATAGCAAGTCCTTTGGACAGTTCAATTAATATCCAAGCACAGAAATGACACACTTTGACTTCTTCACTAAGTTCTGCAGGAAAAGAATGATAGTCTCATGCAGTGACAAGCTTCAGCATGACCCAAAAGTATATGGATATAAGGAACAGGAGGGTATAATGTGTATCAGGCAGTCACAATAGACTACGGCATCACTTATGAACATGTACTTGTCTCAGAACCTATGAAAAAGGCCAGTATCTTATCTCCCATTGACAGATGACAAAAGTCACAGCCTGGAGGGGCCATGCCACTTGCCTAAGCCCAGAGCAGAGCCTCAATGCTGTGGTGCAGGCTGTGCCCTGTGTAAGGGGGTGACTGGAGGCTCACCAGGGCCAAATTCCACTAGCCAAGCTATGTGCTCCAGCACCCACTGCATCAGCCCTGAGAACATTTTATGTTTGTTCACCCAGAAAGATCTCCTGTTACTAACTCATCCCCCCAGAATGGGGGCACCTTTTGTAATCTGCACAAAGGTCCCTGTGTGCCAGCCCAGGCCCCATCAATCACATGAAATCTCCAGGAACAGAGCCTAAGTCTGGTTCCAAGACGTGTGCCATTTCCACGGCATTGTGCTGTTGACAAGGGCAGATTAGAGGGCTCAAAGTTCCTACAGGCACTCAGAATGCCTTGATTCATGGTAAATGCCCAGAAGAGGGAACATACAGATTTAAACATAGACATCACCTGGGAAGCCTCCTTTGACCCTCACATTAGAGGAAGTCTTAGCAGCCTGAACTTAACCATGCAGAAGCACTCACCCTGCTGCACTGAAACTGCCTTTTTGCCTATTTGCCATTCACCAGTCAGGGGGCCACAGTCAACAGCCTGTGGGCCCCTCCTGCAGCACCAGCACCTAGCACAGCACCCAGACATACAGCAGGCACACAACAAACAATTAACAACTAAAGAGATGGAAAGGGGGAGGGGAGAGGAAAAGAAAGGTAAGAAGAAGGGAAGAGTTTCTACAGAGGGTCTGACATGAGAGAGAAAATGGAAGAGCCAAAACAAGGCTCTCAGGAGACCCATGTACATTCTTCCTCAACGGCCCTAGCCTGCATCAGGATAAATGAACGCATGAGCACGCACACACACTCTCACACACACATGCTCACACACACCCATATACAAAATCATACACATGCACACTCACACACCTATCCATATACACAATCATACACACACAAGCACCCATACATATAAGCACACACTCACATGCACACTCACCCACATGCCCATGTACACAACAACATGTACATGTGCGGTCACAAATGTACCATATACACAATCTCATACACACGTGCACTTACACATGTGCCCACAACCACACACAGCACACTTACAAACATGCCCATCTTCACAATCACACACACACGTATACTCACAATGCGTCCAGATATGCAATCACACGCATGCACACTCACATAAGCCCTATATACAGTATCACACATATGCACATTCACACACCATCTAATACACAATCACACACATGTGCACATTCAAACATGCCTATATACACAATCACACACATACACACAAACACACCCATATACACACACATGTGCCCTCACAAGCAGACCCATATACACACACACAGATATGATCACACACTCACATGCGTGCACACACACGCACACACACACACACACACACAAAAGAGAATGAGCTTGGTCCATGAAATTTATTGTTGGATCATAGCCAGAAGTTTGATAAGGAAAAAAGGAGGAAAATTAAAGGTCTTTGTGTAGACCACTTCCTACATGAGCAAAAAAGATTAAAAGGCTATAAAATAAACCAGAGGATTTCAGTGCCTTCATGTTATAACGAGAGACTAAAACAATAAATCAATTACTACTCAGTTAAAGGTTTAATGAAACCATTTCAAGTATCTCTCAACTTAAAATGAATTGTGAAGGTTAAACCTGAATGAAAATCATTAGAGAGAAACTAAGCCTCTACAAGCCTCAAATTTTATGAACTTTCACAAAGAGAAAAAGACTTGAAGTTCATGACTTTTTAAAAAAATGTTGTCGTGTTAAGAGGCTGAGTTTAAGGAATTAACACTTTTTAAAATTAAACTACATAGACAAAAGTTGTTTAGCATACACAACAAAAAAAAGAAAATATATTCAAGAATAATTTAAGTGAAAAGTAAATTATATAATAAAGAAAAAGTAATTTATAAAAGTAGACTCAATAATAAGAATTTGATAATTCCTGGACTACACAATAACATGCAAATAACATCAAACCAGCTGGGCCTAAATCCCTTTCTCTCACTTACTAAATAGGTAATCTTGAGTATGTTATTTTAACTCCTCTGAGTCTCTAAGCCACATATTCCTCAATTATAAAATCTGGGCATCAGCCAGGAAATAGATGTGAACAACCCTATAAACCAACATATTCTAATACATATACTGAACATGCCACCTAGCAAGAAAAGAATGCAAAGTATTCTCAAGTGCACATGAAAAATTCCCCAAAACAGACCACATGTTAGGTCATAAGTCAAGTCTCTGTAAATTTAAAAGAACTGAAATCATTCAAGTATGTGGAATTAAATTAGAAATAAAAAGAAAGAAATTTGGGAAATTCAAAACTTTATGAAAATTATATGGTAATCTTAAATAGTCAATGGGCCAAAAAGGAAATCATAAGGGAAATTAGAAATACTTTGAGATGAACCGAACAAAAACACAATATACCAAAACTTACAGGATGCAGCAGAAGCAGTTCTAAAAAGAAAGTTTATTGCTTACATTAGAAAAAAAGAAAAATCTCAACTAAACAACATAACTTTACAACTCAAGGAATTAGAAAAAGAAGAATAAACTAAGCCCAAAGTTAGCAGATGGAAGGAAACAATAGAGTGGAGCAGAAATAAACAAAATAGAAAAAGAATTTTTAAAATCAACAAACTAAGAGCTTGCTTTTGAAAAGATAAACACAGCTGAAAAACCCTTAGACTAATCAAGAAAAAAAGAGAGGCCACAAATGAATTAAACTATGAATAAAAATGGATACATTATAAATGATACCACAGAAATACAAATGATCATAAGAGATTATATCAACAATTATATGCCAACCAACTAGATAATCTAGAAAAAAACTGATAAATCCCTAGACTCACACAACCTACCAAGACTAGATCATAAAGGAATAGAAAATCTGAATAGACCAATAACAAGTAAGAAGACTGAAACAGCAAACAAAATCTCCCAACAAAGAAAAGCCAGGACCAGATGGTTTCACTGGTGAATTCTACCTAATATTTTAGAAAGAATTAATGCCAATCTTACTCAAGTGCTTTAAAAAAAAATAAAACAGGAGGGAATATCTACAAACTCATTTTGAAAGGACAAAGCTAGACAGACACTACAAAAAAAAAAAGACCCAAAAAAAAAAAAAAAGTGTAGGCCAATATTCCTGATAATGCAAAAATACTCAAAAAAAAAATACTAACAAACCAAATTCAATAGAACATTTAAAAAAATTACACATCCTGATAATGAGGGATTTATCACTGAGATGCAAGGCTGGTTCAACATATGCAAATAAGTAAATGTGATATATAACCTTTATAGAATTAAGGACAAAAATCACACATGATCATCTCAATAAGTATGAAAAAAGGTTTGACAAAATTCAACAACCTTTCATGATAAAACCTCTCAAAAAATCAGATAACAAGGAATGTACTGCAACATAATAAGGGAATGTGCTTCAACAACTGACAGACCCACAGCTAACATAATACTCAATGGCGAAAAGCTGAACGCCTCCTCCCAGATCAGGAATAAGACAAGGTACCTACTCCCACCACTTATATTCATCCTGGCATTGGAAGTCCTAGCCAGAGTAATTAGATAAGAAAAAAATAGAAAGCACACAAAGTAAAAAGGAAAGAGTGGAACTGTCTCTGCTTGCAGATGACATAATCTTAGATATAGAAACCCCTAAAAGATTCCATCCAAAAGCTGTTAGAATAAATGTATAAAGTTACAAGATACAAAATCAACATACAAAGATCTATTGTGTTTCTATAAAAAACAACAATCTGAAAAAGAAAACAATCCCATTTACAATAGCATCAAAAAGAATACTTAGGAGTAAATGTAATCAAAGTGAAAGATCTGTATACTAAAAACTATCAATGAAAGAAATCGAAGATATCCCACGTTCATGGATCAGAAGAATTAATATTGTTAAAATGTCCATACCAACAAAAGCAGCCTGTAGATTCAATGCACCCTGGGAATCTAAGGTAAAGCATGGCGACTATAATTAACAATACTGTATTGGATACTTAAAATTTGCTAAGACATATCTTAAATGTTTTCACCACACACATATGAAAATAATGGTAGCTACGTGAGGTAACAGATACATTAACTAACTTGATTGTGGTATCATTTCACTATATATATGCATAACAAATTATCACTGTAAACTTATACAATTTTGTCAATAATACCTTAATAAAGCTGGAGAAAGAAAGAGAGAGAGAGAAGGATCTGAAAGAAATATCTCACATCAATAGCTTACACTTTGCAACTTAAGGAAAAANAAAAAAAAAAAAAAAAAAAAAAAAAAAAAACCAGAAGCAAACTAAATCCAATACAAGAAGGAAAGAAATAATAATGCCTAGAATGAAAAGAGATTAAATAAAATATAGAAAACAAAGAGAAAATCAACAAAACCAATGTTTTTCAAAGATTAAGAAAATGACAAACCTTGAGCTAAACTTACCAAGAAAAAACAGCTAAGACTCAAATTGCTAAAATCGTTAGTGAAAGGGAAAACGTTACCATTTAACCTTACAAAAATCAAAATAATTATTAGAGATTATGAACAATTGTATGTCAACAAATTAGACAACCTAGATGAAATGGAAATTCTGTAGAAAGACAAACTACTGAATGTAATTCAAAAATAGCAAATATGCATACACCTATAACAAGAGATTGAATCAGTGGAAAAATAAAAAGCCCAGGACTAAATAGTTTTACTGGTGAATTCTACCAAATATTTAAAGAAGAATTAACATCAATACTTAAAAATATTCCAAAAAATAGAAGAGGGAACACTTCTCAAGTCATGCTACTAGGAGGCCACTATTACCCTGAAACCAAAACCAAAGACATCAAAGACTCTAGACCAGTATCTCTTATGACTACAAATGCAAATATATCTAACAAAATACTAGGAAACTGAATCTAGCAGCACAGCAAAAAGATTATGCAATATGACTAAATGAGATCTACCCCCAAAATACAAGGGTGATTACATCCTAGCATGTAAAAATGTATCAATGTAATATATCATATTAACATAACAAAGAGGAAAAAACCACATGGTCATCTCAACAGACTCAGAAAAAACATCTGACAAAATCCAACACCATCTAATGATTTAAAAAATAAACAATACTCAACAACCTAAGAATAAAAGGAGCTTCCTTAACCTGATGAAGAACATCTAACACACACACACACACCCCATCATACTTAATGGTAAAAGACTGGATACTTTCTTCCTAAGATCAGTAACAGAACAAGAATGTCTACTCATCATTTCTATTCAAAGCTGTACTGGAGTTTCTTGCCAGGGCAATTAGGCATGAAAATAAAATACCAAGAATCCAGATTAGAAAGAAAAAAGTAGAATTACCCCTAGTCACAGATGACAAGATTATATGTATAGACTCCTGAGAAGTACACTAAAAAACTAATAAACACATTTTTAAAGGTTTTTTTAAAAACTAATAAAGTTCACAAGATCTAATAAACAAGTCCAGCAAAATTGCAGGATAAAATATCTATGTATAAATAACAGTTGCACTTATAAACTAGCAATAAACAACCTGAAAATAAAGTATGAAAACAGTTCCATTTATAGTAGCATCAAAAAAATAAAATACTTAGGAATTACAGTAACCAAGGAGGTATAAAACTTGTACATTGAAAAATACAACACACTGTTGAAAGAAATTAAACAAGACCTAAATAAATGGAAATATATCCCATGTTCATGGATTGGAAGGTTTAATATTGCTAAGATGGCAATAGTCTCTGAACGCATCTTGAAATGGCTTGGCTCTGGGTCCCCACTCAAATCTCACCTCAAATTGTAATCCCCATAATCTTGACTTGTCAAGGGCAGGACCACGTGGAGGTAGTGGGATCATGGGATTAGTTTCCCCCATGCAGTTCTCATGATTGTGTGTTCTTATAAAATCTGATGGGTTTATAACTGTCTGGCATTTCCCCTTGCTTGCACCCACTCTGTCCTGCTGTCCTGTGAAGAAGGTGCCTGCTTCTCCCTTGCCTTCCACCATGACTGTAAGTTTCCTGAGGCCTCCTCAGCCATGTAGAACTGTGAGTCAATTAAACCTCTTTTCTTTATAAATTATCCAGTCTCGGGTATTTCTTCACAGCAGTGTGAGAATGAACTAATACAGATCTAACGCAATCCTTAACAAAAATACAACTGACTTTTTTTGAAGAAATAGACAAGCTGATCCTGAAATTCATACGGAATTGCAAAAGACCCTGAAAAGTCAAAACAATCTTCATAAAGAAGAACAAAGTTGGAAGATTCAAACTTCCCCATTTCAAAACTTACTACAAAGTTATAACCATCTAAACAGTATAGTATTGACATTAAACGAGACATATTGATCAATGAAATAGAATTAAGGATCCAGAATTAAACTCATATATTTATACCCAATTGATTTTTGACAAGGGTACCAAAAGCAATCCTACTCCTTGGTATATATCCAAGAGAAATGAAAACAAATATTCATGCGAAAACTCGTAAACAAATGCTCACAGAAGCACTAACCAATAGCTTAAAAGTGAAAACAACTCAAATGTCTACCAACAGAAGAATGGCTAGACAATATGTAGCATATACATGCAATGAATTATCACTCAGCCATAAAAAAAGAATGAATTATTGATACATGCTATAATATGGATGAATCTTGAATGACTGCTTAATGAGTGCAGAGTTATTTTTGGAGCAATGAAAATGTTCTGGAATTAGGTAGTTGTAGAATTTGTGCAATCTTGCAAACATAGTAAAACTATTGAATTTTATATTTTAAAATTGTTAAAATGGCAAATTTTATTCCATATGAATTTTATCAAAAAAAAGCTAAAAAAAAAGTAGTGACCTGAAAAATGGATCAGAAGTAAATACTCAGAATGCAGCACAAGATAAAAGCAAAGAAAACACAAAAGTTAAGGTAAAGGTATAGAAAAGAACTAGCAAACATTTAAGTCTCAGAAAGAAAGGCAGAAAAATAATGAAGCAAAAGCAATACGAAAAGGCAGAAGAGTTTAAACTTTTCTAAAATGCATAAAAATCATAAATCTATAGGCTTATGAAGACCAACCAACATCAATGTAATTTATTTAATCCTTCCTGCCTAGATGCATCACAGTGAAACTTCAGCAAACCAAAAACAAAGCGACTGGGGAATAATAATGCTTAAAATCAGCTTGACAGCTAACATCCTATCGACAACAATAAAAACAAGGAGACAATGAAATAATATTTTCAATGTGCTGAAATGAAAAAAAAAATCAATCTAAAATTCTATCCCCAAGAAAAAATATATATTAAAAATAAAGACAATAGGCTGGGTGCGGTGGTTCATGCCTGTAATCCCAGCACTTTGAGAAGCCGAGGCAGGCAGATCACTTGAGGTCAGGAGTTCAAGACCAGCCTGGCCAACATGGCGAAATCCCATCTCTACTAAAAATACAAAAATTAGCCAGAAATCACTTGAACCCAGGAGGTAGAGGTAGCAGTGAGCCAAGATCATGCCAATGCACTCCAGCCTGGGCAACTAAGCAAGACTTCGTCTCAAAATAATCATAATAACAATAAAGACAATAATTAAGACCACATCAGACAAACAATAACCAGAAGAGCTCATGATCAGCAGTTCCATTCAGATTTCTTTACAAAGAAATCTAAAGAGTATTCCATAGCAGAAAAATATGCATCCATGGATGGAGATGGAGTAGATGGAGATCCAAGGACTGAAGAGCCAGAGAGTAGTAAATATGTAACTAAATCTAAATGAACACTTACTGTATAAAATAATCATTATCGTGCATTGTGAGGTTTAAAATCAGTATATATAGATTCTCTAATAACAAGTGTTAACATTTTCTATACAAAGAGCTCCTACAAATCAATAAAGAGCAAACAAAAACATAGACAACTGATATAAATAGCAATTCACAGATGTGTAAAACATTAATGGTCAACCTCACTAGTTACCAGAAAAATGCAAATAAAAATAATATTTCATTTTTTGTCTGTCAAATTGGCAAAAACTCTTTAAAGTAAGATAACACCCTTGGGTTGATGTGGATACGGAAAAACAGAAGATCTTAGATCACAGTGAGAATAAATGGATAAAACCTTTCCAGAGAGCATTCTGATAAAACCTAGCAAACTTTTAAATTAACATACCCTCTACACAAGCAATTCTCCTAGGAATATAGCCAATGTGAATACACAATGCGCAACAATATTTGTGACATTTATTGTAATATTGTTTACAACAGCACAAAATTAGAGAGAAGATATATGTCACCAAAAAAGAAAAGAAAGGTTAAGTAAATTATGCATTATCCACAGAAGGAAATACCATACCGACATTGAAAAAAGTTAGGACTACAAATAATAAAATATTGTGTACTTGAAATTTGCTAAAAGAGCAGGTCAGGTTTTCTGATTTTTGTTTTGAAACAGGGTCTCACTCTGTCACCCAAGCTGGAGTGCAGTGATGCAACCACAGCTCACTGCAGCTTCAACCTCCTGGCTCAGTCTCCCAAGTAGCTGGGATTACAGCTATATACTTACCACTGTATCTGGCCTTTTTTTCTTTTTTTTTTTTGTGGTAGAGACAGGGCTCTATTATGTTGCCCAGGCTGGTCTCAAACTCCTGGGCTCAAGTGATCCTCCTGTCTCAACCTCTCAAAATGCTGGGATTACAGGCATAAGCCATCATATACAGCCAAAAAAGAACAGATCATCTCACAACACACACACACACACAAGTTAACTACATGGGGTGATAGATACATTAGTTAGCTTGGCTGTGGCTTCACAATGTATACATATATCAAAATATCATATACGCCATAAATACTTAACGATTTGTATTTGTCAATTATACCTCAATAAGACTAAAAAAAAAAATTAGAAGACATATTGGAACTAAAATGAAGAAATATCCAGCATATACTGCTGACATTTTTTAAGGCTGCAGAACATATATTATGATCCCATTTTTGTTCCTTCTTGAATAACAATGCAATAACAAACAGTGTATTTATGTTTACATATGCAGAGAAAAAGGTCTGGAAGTTCATTTAATTGTTAGCAGCATTATTTCTAGAATTTGGAGGGCAGTTAAGAAAATGTGCTTTCCCCATTTCATATTGCTTTAATTTTCTTTTACAGCAAGATTTCAGCGCCGGGCGCAGTGCCTCATGCCTGTAATTCCAGCACTTTGGGAGGCCAAGGCAGGTGGCTCACCTGAAGTCAGGAGTTCGAGACCAGCCTGGCCAACATGGCAAGCCTGTCTCTACCAAAAATACAAAAATTAGCTGGGCATGGTGGTGGGTGCCTGTAATCCTAGCTACTCGAGAGGCTGAGGCAGAAGAATCACTTGAACCCAGGAGATGGAGGTTGCAGTGAGCCAAGATCACGTCGTTGCACTCCAGCCCAGGTAACGAGAGTGAAACTCCATCTCAAAAAAAATCACTCTTATAATTGGGAGGAAAAAAGTATAAAGGAAAAGTGTAATTGCTTTGATGGGTTTACCCACATGGTATATTCACCCAGGAGAAGCACCAAAGGCTGTCTGGAGGGGTTAAAGGAAGTTTTACAAGTGCTGGGTTAAACCCACACTTGTCTGACAACAAGCTCATATTTTTCACACTGCTGAATACTGCCACCTCCTTTCATTCATGCATTTGCCAACCAGACACTGGAGGACACCTACAGGAAGCCAGGTATGGGTTCACCTGCAACACCACAGAGGGAAAAAGAAGCCAGGGGCCTAGAGGACCTCCAGTTGTTTGGCTACAGAAGGAGCCTACAGTACCAAAAGAAGAGCCCCACCAGTGAACCCATGCTGCCAAGGGCACTTCATAGATGTCAGGGGCTTTATGCTAGTCAGAAGGGTCTCCAGGTCAAATTAGTTTGGGGAGCCCTGCTTTGGGGTAAAGCCACTGAAGTTTCCTGAGCAAAGGGTGACAGCTGGGACAGAGGGAGGGCAGCAAGGCCCCAGGCAAGAAAACAAGGACAAAAAAAGGTAATTCATTCACTGAACATACAGGAAAGGGTCTGTGCCCTGTGCCAGGCT
Organism: Cebus imitator; assembly: GCF_001604975.1. Taxonomy (NCBI): domain Eukaryota; kingdom Metazoa; phylum Chordata; class Mammalia; order Primates; family Cebidae; genus Cebus; species Cebus imitator. The sequence goes on along the minus strand of NW_016107328.1, from coordinate 1,859,176 downwards.
CCACACCAGGACCTGAAGCTAAGAGCTGAACGGCCCAAATCTCTTCCTTGGGACATTTCCTCACAAGCAAGAGAAACACAGAGACAAATGAAAGCACACCCACGAGAGACAAAGGTCTGGAACAAGTCCAGTTATGGGATTCTGGGAGCCCAGTGAAAGGTCCTGCAGCCCTACCTAGGCCCAGAGAAATGTTCCTCAAGGTGACCCCAGGCTGAGTGAGTCCCAGGCACATGCAGGAGTGAACCAGCAAAAACACCTACCGGGGGCTTCCCAGGCAGAGGGTGTGGCCTTTGCATTCAGTTGCTCCTCCACCAGCGGCCTGGGGCCAGTGGCTGTAGATCAGTGACGAGAGAGAGGAGAGGGGCATGGGGGCTGGGAAGGGGCAGGAGCTCAGGACCAGCTCCTGCATGGACAGCGCTCTCTCTCACTAACACAAGTTAGGTACGGAACACTCATAATGCTATGTGAATTCTGCTTTTTCATCATTTATTCATTCCCTATTTACAAAAGAAAAGAAAGGCTGGAAGTGGTGGCTCTTGCCTGTCATTGCAGCATTCTGGGAGGCCTAGGTGGAGGGATTGATTGAATCTAGAAGTTTGAGACCAGCCTGAGCAACAGGATGAAACTCTGTGCCTGCATAAAATACAAAAATTAGCTCGGTGTGGTCGTGGGCGCCTATAGTCCTAGCTACTTAGGTGGCTGAGGTGAGCGGAATGCCTGAGCCCAAAAGGCAGAGGTGGCAGTGAGTCGAGGTCATGCCACTGCACTCCAGCCTGGGCAACAGAGTGAGACTGTCTCAAAAAGAAAATGAAAACCTTAAAAATTAAAATTCCCCTCTTATTCACACCTCATTTAGAAAGAAGAGAATCTTAATAAGCAAAGAACTAAAGGCTTTGCAAGAGCCCCTCTAGAAGTTCTTCCCACATTAATTCACATGGCTTCTATCTGAGACATCATCCATTTTTCTGAGTCCATATACATTCAACCCCAGAGGCAGGTACACAGATTGTCCACAGTTCTTGACTCAAGCCCTCTCTGTGAAGTTACACTCTTTAGAAAGCAAGGCACTGACTGCTCAGCAGGGAAGTGGGCCGTGGGGGATATGGGTGTCACAAAGCTCCTGCCCAGGGGTCGTGACTCACACAGGCTGGGCGGGGAGGAGGGCGCTGAATTGCAAGGCCCTTGGCACCAAGCAGGTTCTGACTCCCAGTGCCCCCTGCAAACTTTCCTCCTCTACCCCCCAACAAAGAGTCTCAAGTGTGTGCTACTGGTTGAGATGCAATTACATATAACTTTCCTCCTCACTCCTGCTTCCTCTAAATGGGGAGAGGACAGGTCTGCTCACAAGGCCTGTGAGGGGCTGAGCCCGCATGGACACACCCACTATTGGCTGATGGTGATGACTGCTGCTCCTTATTCACCACCACTACCTTCAGGTGCTGCACCCTCTTCGTTTCCACTATAACTTGCTGAACTTCCTAACTTCTCAAAAACTTAATCTTCTGTCAGGCATGTTTCTCCGAGAACCCTGAGAATGGCCAGAGGGACTTATTAACCAAAACATTTTTTGTCCGGAATATCTCCTTGTTAATGGTGCCTGACAGATGATCAATAGCCAGCCTATTTAGAAATGCCAGTCTGAATATTCCCAGGCAAGAGCCACTGGATTATTAGTGTGGCTGATGAACCCTGCAATGGGACATGGACTGCTATGTATTGGGTTTCCACACAGGAGACTGGCTGCTGTCCTTTATCACAGAGTTTTGTGAGCATCTTTGCAGCGGTTCCTCATGTACTATATGTTTTCTCTGTCTGTGGGGACCTAATTACAGTGCCTGGATGGTATCTCTGATCCATGCACCTGCTGCATCTGATAACCACTCAGTGAAAGATGTCTGGACACTACAGACAAGATGCATCTCACTTTGCACATCTCAAAGGATCCTGTATGAATCAACGCTTTGCAATCTGAATCCTTGTTCCGGGTTTATGGGAACAATTGGAAAATGCTGTAAGATGATCAGACTTTTTTATTAACCATGTATGTTAGAACAACAGCTTCCATTTATTGTCTTCCATGTGCCAGGCATCAGCTTAGGTGCTATAATTAACTTCATCCTCACAGGCCCCCTTGTAACCAACATATTTCTCTTCATTTGTCCAGATAAGCAAAATGAGGTTTGGAGAAGTAACATCAATGGCTTTAGGTAATGCAGCCAGTAGCTGCTAGGGCTGGATTAAACTCACACTTGTCTGACAATGAGCTCATGTTTTTCACACTGTTGAATACTGCCATCTCCTTTCATTCATTCGTTCGTTCATTCATTCACTTGCCAACCGGACACTGGAGGACACCTACAGGGGGCCAGCTATGGGGATTTCAAAGACACACTCTTATTTGAGCATATATATAACTGGGCAGTTACTGTGACTTCTGGTTTGGAAATGTGGATTTTCTAGGCTTCTACTATGTTCACGGAGCAAATCAATATCAACAAGCGGGTTGGGAGGTGCCCTGCCCCCCACCCCCAGCCTCCTTACCATCTCCAGTCTTGCGTGAGTTGGGGGGTTCAGGTGTACTCAGAGGCCTAAGGGGAATAATAATCTCATCAACATTAACCCCTTCGTCCATGTGCTTCTCTGAAACATGGGAGAGGAGTTCCGACTGATTTGGTGAGAAAAGGTTACAACATTTACACATAAAGATGGCCGTGTTTTCTGTAAAAAAAAAAAAAAAAAAAAAGAAAGAAAGAAAAATATGTTATTTCATCTCCACTTAAACAATTATTACTTCCAATTGCCAAAGAAACTACCGAAAGCTGCCCCTTCTGAGCCATCGCCAGCCTCTGCCAGACTGTGTCCCTCTGGCAGTCACCTCCACAGCAGGCCACTACTTCCATCTTCAGGGAGTTCCAGGGGCCAGAAAGTTCTTTCTTCAGTATCTGCTTCTTCCTTTTTTTTTTTTTTTTTTTTTTTAGTTTTTCTCTCTTTTTCTTTTTTTTTTTTTTTTTTTTTTTGATAGAGTCTCACTCTGTCACTCAGGCTGGAGTGCAGTGGCACGGTCCCAGCTCACTGCAACCTCTGCCTCCCGGGTTCAAGCAATTCTCCTGTCTCAGCCTCCAGAGTAGCTCGGATTACTGGTACGTGCCACCATGCCCAGCTAATTTTTGTATTTTTAGTAGAAATAGGGTTTTACAGTGTTGTCCAGGCTGGTCTCGAACTGCTGACCTTGTGATCCACCTGCCTCGGCCTCCCAAGCTGCTGGGATTACAGGCTGAGCCACGGTGCCCGGCCTTTTCTTCAGTATCTCAAACCTCAGTTCTTCTGAATAGTGTGTAATATGAACCTTCTTGTTACCGAAATCTACTCAACAGCCCAGATTCCAGGATAAGTAAAAAACAAATATGCAACTTGAAAAACTAAATCCTACCCCTGAAATGAATGAACTGCACACTGATGGCCATTAAGTAGTCATGCTAGACGCTCTCAAATTAGGTGCAAGGAAAAATTAACCAAAATAGCATTTCTCAAGAGCCAAGTACCTTTCAATGAAAGGATGGGAATTTGTTGCCTTTTAAAGCCACTTAATTCCTATTTAAAACATTATAATTGTTCAAAAATTTACCAACAGTTCGTTATGTTCATCCCATTATACTAGACAGGAAGACGTAATCAGAGAAATAAAACTCTCGTTTTTCAGACTGATAAAATAATGACAGGCATATACAAAACGTTAAATTCAGAATTCAGTAACAATTAAAAGTCAGATCTTTGTATTATTATTTTTACACCTAGACTGAAATGAAGTGGCTTTGTCCACTGAAAAGGACAATGGCTTTGGAGCCAAAAGACTCAGGTTAAATTCCCAACTCTAGTCACTAAATGCTAGAAAGCTGGGACCTCAGAGAAGCAGTCATCTGTCAGTTGCTGGAATCCATAGGAACTTTGGGGACATGGCTACTCAGCAGCAAGAACCCAGCAGGCACCCAGAAAGCACAGCACTCACGCGGCAGAGCTCTGTACCCACGGTGTGCCCTCGCCCAGCAGCTGGACGGCTGACAATCCACCCCCAGCTCCCCTTGACATCCCCCTCATCAGCCTCCTGGGGACTCTCAACACTGTCTGGAAGTCATACACTACTTTTACGGCATTGACTGGTGATGCTGTACAAATACACGGCAATCACACGAGCTCTGTGCTTTCTGGTGATGGTGAGCAAGTATCTCACCTTCCTCACTCCTCACTCTCAACAGCTGACCTTGCTTCTTATCTCACTGGAAGCAACCAGGAAACAACTGCCTCTACCACCTCTTCCAGCCCACCTGCATCTTCTGCCGTCTCCCGCCTCGCTCCCGCAGGTATGAAGGTGAGCACAGTGAGCGGAGCACAAGGTGTGCAGGTGAGGGCACTGGCCCACCCCAGAGCAGGGCTATCATACCTCTGATATTGCCTGGAATTGCTGGTTCATGGAGATACTAGAAGCAGACCAACACTTCACTTGTGTGATCATTGCTTTCAAATTCTCTAAAGATAGTGCATACCTGATTGCCTGCACCCAGGAAGATGCTCGCACAGCCCTGTGTGGAAAGGTCACTAGGCAAAGGACACATGATAGTTTTTGAGTGTGTAGGACCCTCCCTCTCTGATGATCATTCTTCAGGTCAATGCTTCCCTCTGTACTAGATCTTTCCATTAGCCTATAAAAATTACTCTTATTCTCCCATATTAGAACAAAAACATCTCCTGATCCCCACTTCCCCATCCCATTTCTTTCTCTCCTCTTTACAGTAAAACTCTCCAAACAGAAAGAGGAAATTAGGAGGAAAGGCAGTGAGTAGGCCAACCCGTCCTTGCTGGCATGAAGATGGAGTCCTTGCAAGGCACTGGGGACCCAGGAGCGAGCCCCTCTCTTGATTCAGAAAGGCTTTCTCCATGAACTAGCAGGGAGGTAATAACCTAAAAGAATTATTTCCTACCAGCAACACTGAAATCAAAATTTAACAAAGCAGAACATTGCTTCGTCAATGAAAATCTCTCATGAATACCGCCAATCGATGTTTCTTCCAGGAAATGTTTTATTCCTAAGGAACCCAACATGCTTCCCAAACAAGAGGAGATCAGAGTAACACATTTTTCTTTATATGAGGCCAAGTTGTTTTCAATGTGCTTCCTGCTAATCCTACAATAATCTGATGATTTAGGTAGAAAGGGGTTTGTAATCCCCAGTCCACAGGTGAGGAAACTGAGGCTGAGAGAGGAAAAGCAACTTGCTCAAGTCATCATAGGCAAGGGGCAGGGACCAGATTCTCTCCTACTTGCATTTGACATGAGTTATGTTTAGTTACAGCCCAAGAGCTGAGGTCCTCCAGGTTACAGCTAAAATACTTAGGACTCTACATCCAGCAACATCGGAAATAAAACTCATTACAGACAAGAGCATAATCCCAAAAGCACATATCAACTTCAAATGCATTCATTTCAGGGTCCACTGAGCAGTGACCACAGGTGGGCCCCATCCCAGGCACTGGAGACAGAGATGAATCGGGCACGAGGCCCAGGCCCTGCCACAAGAGGAGGCCACCATCTCACTGGAGAGACAGACATGTCACAGAACAATCTCAAGTAATGGTTTTTACTGAAATTATTTCCCAATACCTCTAAGTATTCTTGGTTCCTAGGGTGCTCTCAGGAAAATGGGAATTATGTGACATGTAATAGAGCTGAACTTCTGGGGACCACAGGACTATTACAAGAGGTCTGCTAGTTCAAAGGCACACCAAGCACTCCCGGAGATGACGTAAACAAAACTATTTTGCATTTGTATATGACAAAGTGTTGGAGGCTACTGGAAATAAACTGCTGCTCAACTGTTCCACACCACCTAAAGTCTGAGGACCCGGGATGGCACCTGGCCTTGGCCATCTGTTATGAATTTGCATAACAGATGTGTCTGTGTGCTCAGCTCTCTCAGGCTGGACCTGGAGCTCCTGAGGTGGAGGCAGAGACAAACACGGGGACCTGAAACGACTCTCACATAACAGAAGGCTCTGCCATGTGATGCAGGCCGTGAGAGTGGAGTGGATCCTGACCTGGACAGGCTGCCACAAACAGGAGAGGCTTCTCAGCCAAGGGACAGCCAGAGCTCAGTGCTACAGGGCAGTGAAACTCCAGGAAGGACAGGTGGGCAGGAGACCTGCAGGCTCAGGCAGGAAACACTCCAAGTGCCAGGGAGGCAGGAGTGAGGGAAATGAGTGGGCCTGCTGACGGCACAGGGACAGAGATCCAAAGGCCCAGCACAGTCACTGAGCAGGCACTGGCAGCTCCTGAGAGAGCCAGGAGTCCACCAGCAGAGCAAAGGCAAGGAGAAACCGTGTCTGCAGGGGCTGGCCCCAAAGGAGAGGCCCCACATGCCTGAGCTGCACCAGCTCCCCTGCGTGTCCACCCACTGGACTCTGCATGGCCCCATCACATGGCTCTCCCTAGAAGGTGAGGTCACTGGAAACAGCATCTGGCTAGTCTTGGTCACCTCGGTGCTCCTGGAGGACAGCAAGTGGCCATGGCGGAATGAGGGAGGGAGAAGAAAGGAGTGCATCGGCACAGGACGGTGGGCCTGACACCCAAGAGCCTGTGCAGGGATGAGGGCAGAGATGAAGGTCTGGACACAGGTCTGCAGAGGAGTGGCCAAGCAGGCATGACACCATCGCTGACCAGACATGAGCAACAACAGAGACAGGGGAGGCTAAGGGAGCAAGGACAGATCTGGTGGGCAGGATCAGGTGGTTTTGGGTGGGACGTCAGCACGCAGATGCCTACTAGGAGCAGGTGGTGCAAGACGGAGTGGGGTTCAGATATAGTGGGGCAGAGAAACAGGGTCAGCACCCAAGGAGGAGCATCAAGCCTAAAGATGGAAGTGCAAGAAGCCAAATCCTTCCAAAGGCCCTGTCTCAGTCCATCCAAGTAGCTATGACCAAATGCCACAACTGGGTGGCTTATTAACAGAACTTTAAACCTCACAGTTCTGGAGTCTGGGAAGTCTGAGATAGAGATGCTGGCAGAATCAATGCCTGGTGAGGGCTCCTTCCTGATTCATAGCCGGCGCCTTCTGGCTGTATCCTCACATGGTGGAAGGGGCAAGGTAGTTCTTTGGGGTTTCTTTTATAAGGGCACTAATTCCATTCACAAGGGCCCCACCCTCATGACCTGACCATCTCCCAAAGACCCCACCTACTAGACCATCACATTCAGGGGTAGGTTTTGATTTGTGAATTTTACAGGGAAACAAACCTTCAGCTCATAGCAAGCAAGAGGCAGAATACCCAGTCCTTAGTGACAGAGAAAGCCCTTAGGGAGAAGGTGGAAGAGAAGAAGGGCTGCTCCTGAAAAACACAGCAAGAATGGGGAGGGCAAGCACTAAATCCAGCCATGAGGAAGACACTCACAAAGTGAGATTTCCCTCACACGGTCACAAAGTCACACAAGGTGGCTGAGATATAGGCAGAGATGTTTAGAAAGCAGGCACCCTCATCAGGCCTGGGGACGGTCTGCTCTAACAAAAGGAAGCATCTTCTGGCCAACTGGGTGACAATGGCCACCACCAAGTACGCACTGGCTTCACCGGGCAAACGACTTTTACCAGCTGACAGTCCTCCAAGCCTTTAAGTAAAAGGCCAGAATCTATATTAAAATTACAAAATCATCAGAGGTCTGGTGAGCAGGGAGGAGAGCGTGCAGATTGAGTGGGCAGAAAGTGTGTTAAAAGGCCAGTGTAGAGGCAGCCCAGTGTGACCTAAGCCTCCCCATCTCTCTGGCCTGCAAGGCAGCCTCTTTCGGGTCATCCGCCCACAGAGGTCTGCTCAGAGGTTTCCAGGGAGCCTGGCTTTCACGACCAGCCCTATGCCCAAGACCACTTCTCCCTACCAAGTTGCTCTGCAGCACAGACATGCACACACTGACACGCATGCACAGACACACACAAGGGTGGAGTCTGCTGCTCTCATGAACAAACACTGCCATAGCAAAGGAGCCAAGAGCCTCAAAGACACTCACTCATAACTCCCTGTGATCATCCAAAATGAGAATGGGGATTGTGCACTAAGATATTCAACGCACAAGTATTTATACTATCAAGTTCCCAGAAGCAACTGAACTGCTCAGCAGTGGACAAATCCAGACACTCACAAAACGAATTACGATACAGCCACTGAAAATCACATTTCAAAGAATACTGAATGGCACAGGGAAATGCTCCTAGTGAACACTAGTTTTAAAGAATGGAACACAGCTATTTTGTATGAATACAATTTTGTTATTCATGGATAGACATTATTTATGAATGGATGGAAGGAAGCAGAGCCATCCAGGCCGAAAGAAAATAAACCAAAATTTTCACTGTGAAACTTAAAAAAAAAAAAAAAAAAACTTCCGCTTGTAATCCCAGCACTTTGGGAGGCCAAGGCGGATGGATCACGAGGTCAGGAGTTCCAAACCAGCCTGGCCAACATGGTGGAACTCCGTCTCTACTAAAAACACAAAGAATTAGCTGGGTGTGGTGGCATGCCCCTGTAGTCCCAGCTACTCAGGAGGCTGAGGCAGGAGAATCACTTGAACATGGGAGGTGGAGGTTGCAGTGAGCCAAGATCACACTATTGCACTCCAGCCTGGGCAACAGAGAAAGACTCTGTCTCAAATAATAATAATAATGACTTCTGTATTTTCTACAATGAGTCCAAATAACATTTAAAAATCAGAAAGACTGCTAGGCCTACTAAAAGCAAGATAAAGGGTAACACAGCAGATCCGACATGGTTCAGGAGGATCCGCTCTAAGCTGCTCAGGAAAGGATGGTGCCTTATTCAAGTCCATGTCCCCAGCATGGCACATAATAGGTGTTCAACTAGTGAGGAGGCTGAGTTACACACTGCAAATCATGAAGACTGTGAGCAAAGGAAAGGGGAAAGTGTTGGCTGAGGTGCCTGGGAAGTTACGGGAAGAGGCGCTTGAATGGATCTTGAAAGGTGGCCAGACTTGCACAGGTGGTCACGGGAGGGGCTCCCCAACTCTAGAGTGCATCAGGCATGGGCTCTACCCCCCACCCATCCCCACTAACATCCCCTCCTTCAGTCCCCTACCTCTCTGCTGGTTGGCCCATGATCCCCATTCTACAACAGAGGACGGAGGTTGAGAGAGAGAGGCTGACCCCTCAGCCAGGGACGTGCAGAGTCAAGCAGAATTCAGATCTCCCTGACCCAGGCCTGGGGCTCCACAGTGCCACACGGCCTGTCCAGGGTCAGCGTCAGTAAAGAACATAAGGCCACACAGAGCCCACCGGACCACAAAACTCCCCATGGGAGAAGTGGTCATGAGCACAGGGCTGGTCCTGACAGCCAGGCTCCCCAGCTGGGCTCTGTGTGGCTCCTAGCATTGCAATTTCATACGTAAAAGCAGCCCGTTCCAAAAGCCCAGAGCAGAAAGCATGGTGTACCCTCTTCAACAGAACATATGCGTGCCTCCCAGGCCTCCCACGGGGAGGGTCACTGCACTCATTGGGGATGTTTGTAAAGCAGCGAATAAATGGCAAAATGCCAAAACTCACAGAGAGAGCACTGGTCAGCCCGCGTCCCCCAAATATTAAGAACTGTTGATCCGCCAAAATAACAACAAAGGAGCCACTTTTGTTTTGTATAGTGGACTAATATGAAAAAATATATCTTATGCCCTGAAATATAATCATAATTATGTTGTCAGCTAGTCCTGATGAAGATGCTATAATTTGGATGCATTTTTAGGTCCAATTACTGTGCGTTCATCCTTACCAAAAGAATTCAAAGGGAAAATGACATACTCCACACAAAGAAAATGACAAAAGTTTGGGGTCTGAACATTCAATTTCTAGTAACTATTTGCCAGGTTTTAGCCAGCTACTCTGTACTATTCCAACAGAAAATCTTAAAATAACTGTACTAATAAGTCCTCATTTCTTATCTCTGATTTACCAACATTCCCAGCCAAGAACAGCCAGATCCTATCTGCAACCTCTGACATCCCTAACTGCTCTGGGACCTTGAGACAAGCAAGGTGTTTGGCCCAACTCCTCCCAGAAGGCAGCTGTGAACTGGAATATGGGTTCAGAGGCCCCAGGGGGAGACTGAGCCCCTTGCACTTAGGGAGGGTTCCAAGGTGCAGCAGAAGGTGGCCACTGCTCTGGCCATGGGCCACAGACATGATCAGCTGGGGCTGGCCTCCTCTGAGGGTCCCCTCCCCAACTTTCAGGCCCACAAGGAAAGGGGCGAGGAGGGTCAGTTGAGCCTTGGGCTGGAATCACGGATGCTCACAGCCAGCCGGCTCACAGGATGTTCTGGCACCCTGCACACAAGGCAGAGTGTCCTCCTCCTCCTGCTCTCCTCCCCCTGCTGCTGTCCACTGTATGTCCACCTGCTGGGAGTCTCAAGGGTAGGATGAGTAGAACAAGATAGGGTTCAGGCATTATGGGTCCCCAGCCCTTACACCAGCTTTTAATATTACCATTATTGTTTATTACATAAGGTACATAGGAGTACACGCTCATGGTAACAGCAAACAAAACAGCAGTCTATGGAATGCAGACAGCCCCAGCAGCCCCTTCGAGAGTCAAAGCATCACTGAGCACAGTGTGGTGCCTGTATCCTTCCACATCGTTTGCTGTGCATCAGAGACACAGTGAGATGGACAGGAGAAGGGGGAAGAATATCACCCTCATAGCTGCAAAACCTTGTACAAACCCTCCCCAACTGGGGTCCCCCAGGGCCCTATGCCCCTCTATCCCCCTCTGCCTCCCCTGAGGTCCTATAGACTGGGCTTGACACAGAGGAACAGCAGGGGAGGTAACTGGTACTGTTGATTTGGACGGTCTCACAGACCCCAAGTAAAAACTCAGAATACACTACGCAGCAGGTAACAGAACACCCCTTCCTGTTCCCAGCTGGGCTAGTGTCAGAGAAGGCCTAGTACAGAGCCAAGACTTCCACCAGCATCCAGCAATAATGAAGCTATCACCACCCACTGAAGAGTCCTGGAGGCCCCATGGAAGGTAGTACTAAGGCACCCTTGCCCCTCCTAGCTAGGATTGGTATCAGCAGCCCAGTTGGAAGCCTGAACTCCCACCCCCATCCACCAGTAATGAGGTGTACTTTTCTCCAGGCATCAAAGAGACGGAGTGGGGAACCTGAACTTCCACCCCCGGCTGGCAGTACCCCTTTTTCTCCACCAGAGCAGCGTCAGATGGAGCCTGCTAAAACCAAAGATTTAAATCAGATCCAGACTCTCATAATATAATACCTAATATGCCCAAGATTCAATCGAAAATCATTCCTCATGATTTTCCAAGAACCAGGAAAATATCAACGGTAATGAGAAAAAACTATTAACAGACACCAATACTAGGTAGCACAGGTGTCAGAATTAACTGACAAGGACTTAAAGCAGCCATCACAAAAATGCCTTCACGTGCAAGGAAAAGCCTGTCTATAACAAGTGAAAAAACACTGTGTCTCAGCAAAGAAATCAGAAATATAAAGAAAACCCAAATGAAAATTTTAGAACAGAAAAATATAGCAAGAACAAAACCTTCAGTGGATGGGCTCAAAGCAGAATGAAAAGGAGAAAGAGTGACAGAGAAAAGAGAATGAAAAAGAAAAGAACAGACCCAAGGACCCGTGGGACCATAACAAAGATTAACATTTGTGACATGAGTCCCAAAAGAAGAAAAAGAGAGTAGAACTGGGAAAGTATTCAAAGAAATCACAGCTGAAAACTTCCCAAATTTGACAAAAGGTATAAATCCACTAATTCAAGAAGCTGAGCAAACTCCAGACAAGATAAACCCAAAGAAATCCATGCATGCCAAGTGGAGCCATAAAAAAGGATGAGTTCATGTCCTTTGCAAGGAGGTGGATGAAGCTGGAAGCCATCATTCTCAGCAAACTGACACAGGAACAGAAAACCAAACACCACATGTTCTCATTCAGAAGTGAGAGTTGAACAATGAGAACACATGGACACAGGGAGGGGAGCATCACACATTGGGGCCTGTCAGGGGGTGGGGGGAAAGGGGAAAGGAGAGAATTAGGACAACTACCTAATGCATGTGGGGCTTAAAACATAGATGATGGGTTAATTGATGCAGCAAACCACCAGGGTTTACATATACCTATGTAACAAACCTGCACATTCTGTACATGCATCCCACAATTTAAAGTAAAATTAAAAAAAAAAAGAAATCCATGCCAAGACACATCATAATCAAACTTCTGAAAACTAAAGACAAATAAAAAAATCTAAAAGTAGCAAGAAAAAAGTCTGTAGAGAAAAATTATGTGAATGACAGCAGATTTATCATCAAATACAATGGAAGCCAAAAGGAAATGGCACAACATTTTTTAAATGTTGAAAGAAAAGAACTGTCCATCTAAAATTCCATAACCAGTGAAAATATCATTCAGGAATGGAGGGGAAATCAAGACATTCTCAGAGGAAGAAAACTAGCATAATTTGTCACCAGTAGATATAACCTAAAAGAATGACTAAAGGAAGTTCCTTAAATGGGAAGAAAATATAAAAACAATAAATCTTAGAACATCAAAAAGAAAAAAAGAAAACAGGGACATAGAAAAATACAGGTAAAATCTTACACCAGTTAGAATGGTGACCATTAAAAAAAATCAGGAGACAACAGATGCTGGAGAGGTCGTAGAGAAATAGGAATACTTTTACACTGCTGGTGTGGGAATGTAAATTAGGTCAACCATTGTGGAAGACAGTGTCGTAATTCTTCAAGGATCTAGAAATAGAAATACCATTTGACCCAGCAATCCCATCACTGGGTATATACCCAAAGGATTATAAATCATTCTATTATAAATACACATGCACATGTATGTTTATTGTGGCACTGTTCACAATAGCAAAGACTTGAAACCAACCCAAATGCCCATCAATGATAGACTGGATAAGGAAAATGTGTCACATATACACCATGGGATACTATGCAGCCATAAAAAAGGACGAGTTCATGTCCTTTGCAGGTACATGGATGAAGCTGGAAGCCATCATTCTCAGCAAACTGACACCAGAACAGAAAACCAAACACCACATACATGTTCTCACTCATAAGTGGGTGTTGAACAATGAGAACACATGGACACAGGGAGGGGAATGTCACACACCAGAGCCTGTCAGAGGGGTGAGGGGCTAGGGATGGGTAGCAGGGGGTGGGGGGCTAGGGGAGGGATAGCATTAGGAGAAATATCTAATGTAGGTGAGAGGGTGATGGATGCAGTAAACCACCATGGCACATGTATACCTATGTAACAAACCTGCACATTCTGCACATGTCCCCCAGAACTTAAAGTGTGTGTATGCATGTATATAGATAGATAGATAGATAGATAGATAGATAGATAAAGTGTACACACACACACACACACACACACACACACACACACACACATACGGGTAAATACACCAGGCATTCCTCCTAAGTTTTCTAAATTATGTTTGACAATTGAAACAAAACGTCTATCTCTGTGGGAGGTGGTTCTCAATGAACACAGAAGAAATACGTACAACAATTATACCATGAACGAGGGAGGGAGTCCTCTCATAACTTCTGTTCTGAGGCATTGATAAAGAACCTTCATAACTTGACTCTCAACCCTGGTACTGAGTTCCCTTCCCTTCTACCACAGGTTCACCCCAACAATAGGATACAAGAGCAACGATCCTCAAAGAAATCGAGATGACTTGCTTTAAAAGAGAAGAGGGGTAAAAATACTGCTATCCGTGCAGAGAGAGAGCACCGCAAAACTGAGACACCCATTACTCAGCACAGTTCTGAGGCCTGAAAGAGTACTAACAAATACTGGGCCTAAGGGACTTCAGAATGAATGAAGACGTGAACCATTCCAATGCTGCTGTCATTTCCACATGTTCAACAGACAGGATCCTTCTGAGAACGCTGGAATCAGGGATTATGACACCAAGTCACTTCAGCCATGAACATTAGTCTTGTGCTTTTCTTTCTTGCTGGTAATTTTACATAGCAGGATATATAGCTAGAATAGACTATATGCCAAAAATTTTGATAACAAAGTCTGTGATGTGTTTTTTCTTCTTGAATGTTTTTCTTCTTACCATGATACCAGTTATTTATAAGTGATCTGTGTCATTTGAATGTATTTGAATAACCTCAGTATATTTTAACACTACTCACTGATTTGACCTAAAAAAGCACCAAAAGGACATAAATTTTCCCATGTATTTTAGGAACCTAAAATCAGTGACAGAAAACCCAACATCAAGAACTTGAAGCAGACTGGGCACGACGGCTCATGCCTATAATCCCAACACTTTGGGAGGCCGAGGCGGGGGATCACCTGAGATCAGGAGTTCAGAACCAGCCTGGCCAACATGGTGAAACCCCATCTCTACTAAAAATAGAAAAAATTAGCCAGGTAAGGTGGTGCATACCTGTAGTCCCAGCTACTTCGGAGGCTGAGGCAGGAGAATCACTTGAACCCGGGAGGCGGAGGTGGCAGTGAGCTGAGACTACACTCCAGTTTGGGCAACAGAACAGAGCCAGACTCCGTCTTACCAAAAAAAAAATAAAAGAATTTGAAGCAAAGTCACTCATGCGGAAAGAATGTAAAGAAAGCACTGGGTAGTTTGGCTAGAGCATAATAATTAGATTTTCTGGCTTTCAAAAACTTGGATTATAACGAAGTGAAACTTTGTGTTATTTTTACAATTTTGAGTACAAATAAATGTGTGCATTGAGAAACAATAAAATTTAACATATTTGAGTGCCTTTTTTAAAAAATAAGGAAAAGTCAAGGGATATAAATGGTAAGAAACTTTCTATACTTCACTGTCACAGATCAAATGACAACAAACAGTGCTGCATCGTGACCGCAAAGGTAATGACACGAATCTACACATAATAAAAGTGGATTCAAACTATACACACACACTGCCCTGGAACCAATTTCTTGGTTTAATGTGGTATGATAGTTACATAAGATGTAATCATTAGGTTGGGATAATGAAAGAAGTTCTAGTGATGAACAATGATGATGTTTACATAACAACAGTAACGTACCGAATGCCACTAAACGGTATACCTAAAAATGGTTAAAATGGTAAATTTTCTGTTATGTATATTTTACCAAAATTTTTTAAAATGTAACTACTTTTGAATAAACTGGGTAAAAAGTATATGAGACTTTTGTATTATCTTTATAACTTCCTGTGAATCTGTAATTATTTCAAAATACGAGTCTGGATCTTCTGGAACAAATAATAACTCTGAGAAGATCATGTACGCTGCTAGGTGGCTTATCCATGATCCCATTCAATCGCAGCCCCCCTGTAAGATATGCAAAGCTCAGAAAGGTAGAGCGAAGCAGCTCCCAGTATGCAGCCCAGTTCATGTGCCCATCTCTGAGTGCTGGTAGGTGGGTTTGGGGTCTGAAGGTCTGGCTATGCATGCCACACCTTTGCCCAGTACCTTCTATACCAGCTGGCAGAGAGGATTGGGGTCTGAAGGGCTGGCTGTGGACCCCACACCTCTGCCCAGTACCCTCTATGTCAGCTGGTGGGGAAACGTAGGGTCTGATGGGCTGGCTTTTGCCACACCTTTACCCACTGCCT
Organism: Cebus imitator; assembly: GCF_001604975.1. Taxonomy (NCBI): domain Eukaryota; kingdom Metazoa; phylum Chordata; class Mammalia; order Primates; family Cebidae; genus Cebus; species Cebus imitator. Next base: position 1,843,495 of record NW_016107328.1, on the reverse strand, counting down.
TCCATGCCACCTGTACTCATCACCTGCAGCGACAGCCCCACAAGCCCCATGCCAACTTCCCCACAGTGACGATGCTACTGACATAGCAGGCACTCAATCAGTGCTAGACAATCTGATTATTACAAAATGATTAACCATTTATCAATGCCCTCAAGAAGACAAAACGCTACATTATGAGACTATTAGATTACTCTGTTTAAAAGCTCTAGTTTAAAAGCCTCTTACTTCTTCTCCTTGATTAGTATAAATCAACCTTTCTGCTTTGCAACTATCTTTTACTTGGATTTATTAACTTCAGAGAGAGTCCAACATCCAAAACTAAGATCCTATTAAATTATCTATCTTATGAGGAGATGAGTATGGTGGCAAATTCTTTCTGAGTTATACTTTGGTTTTCTTGTTTTTCATTTGCCCTTAAGTGATTAATTTCATAAGGGCCAGCAGCTTCCCAACAGGAACGGAAATATTTTAACATAAACATCCAACTTAATGAATAAAATCTCATACATGCAGCTGAGTACAGTTTAAAATATCTTTTATTTTACATTCAGGAAAAGAGAGTCCAGTTTAGAACAAACATTTTTCTTCCACTTAGCTTATCTTGCAGAACTTTTAATCATGAATAAAGTATGTCATCAACTTCATTCCCATCATCATACTTAACGAAAACTTGCTGTAACTAAAACAATGGCACCGAAAGAGGAAAAAGCCGATGTTAAATTAATTAAACTCTCACCATGAGCTGACACCACCAGAGGCTCATATGAAGCTCTTTAATTCTCACAACAATCCTATGAAATAAGTTTTATTATTGTATTTCCTCAAATCTAAGACAACATCTACTACAGGGAGCACGGATATTTTACATACCACTAAAAAAGACAAAAACACTGCCAAATAAACTCAGACACACTAGTTTCTCATCACACCAATTGTAAGCTGCCTCCTGATCTTAGAGATGCTCAAATCTAAGTCTGGCCGGGCACGGTGGCTCATGCCTGTAATCCCAGCACTTTGGGAGGCTGAGGCAGGCAGATAGCTTGAGCTCAGGGGTTCGAGACCATCCGAGGAACATGTCAAAACCCTGTTTCTACCAAAAATACAAAAAATTAGCTGGGTGTGGTGGCACCTGTCTGTGGTCCCAGCTACTTGTGAGGCTGAGGTGGGAGGATCGCTTGAGCCTGGGAGGCAGAGGTTGCAGTGAGAGGAGATCACACCACTGTACTCCATTGTGGATGATAGAGTGAGACTCCGTCTCAAAAATGAATAAACAAATAAATAAAATAAAATGTAAGTCTTTAAATCAATGAAGTTCAGTAACATTTCCATATAACTGGGCAGGCTGGATGTGAACTGGGGAAAACCTGGCTCCCAACTCTGGCCCCTTCTCCTGTAAGGCCCGATTTCCCCACTCTGAAGGCCATACACACACAGGCTGCAAGCCCAGCTTCTGAGCTCACCTCTATGCCAGCATGCCAACCCTGCTTTAAAGGGAGAGGAGATAAACATTTCCTGAGTACCAGAGGCTTTCTCACTCTGCCTCACATTCGATCCGGACAAGCTGGGTTGCTGCTAGCCCTTAAGGCACCTCTGTGAAAACTGGACAAAGGCACCATTCCTTAAGACACTAGCACCCCCTGTCAGTAAATGGTCATAACATATTGAGTTTGTTGGAACAAAACACTTTACAGCCATTTGTGGAAAACTCATAATAAACATACAAATACACTACAAGAAATGAGCCCCCTTAGAAGTAGCTCCCTTGGGGGCACAAAGGATACCAAAAAAGAAATGGCTCCCTTGTACAGTGTGTAACCTGCGCTGCTGTACACAATAGCTCTGCTACTGTGTCAGACACAAAGATATGACTATACCATGTTACAGATGAGAAAGCTATAACTTGCCTAAGAATCAAATACAGGCCCGCGTGGTTCCACAGCTACTTGATGAGTCACAAGCAGCTTAAAAATTAGGTAGGAAAGCAGGTTGCAAATGTGCGCATCTACACATGAACATACTAACCATATTCCGCAGGACCGTGTGTGAGAAGGCAGAGATCCCTGTGGCTGAGGCACCTGGGAGAGGTTTGTCAGAAAAGGGGAAGCGGAACTGCTCCAGGCGGCGGTCAGACAGCTGGAGGAAGGAAGGGAGCGGAAGCCACGCAGCCAGCAGGGACAGAACCAAGAGCCTCGCCTGCTGGGGGAGTCTGGAATGTGAAGAGAGGAGGACAGCCTAAAGGCAGGGCAGGCACACTGAGAGCTGCTGCAGCTCCTCCAACAGCCCCCCACAGACCAGCACGTGGCCAGGAATTAATGTAAGAAGCTCCTGCCCCCACCCCAGCCCACAAGCAGGAGGCCCATCCTGGAGGCCTGGAGACAGGGGGTAGGGCACTTAGGAAGCCTGCCCTGTCTGATGGGGCAGCTGCCTCCCAGGTCTAGTCAACAGAGGCCCAAATACTGAGTTTGTATTTGGAATGCCCTGATTTTTAAGCACTGGTCATCAAATGAGATTTTTCTGGAAAAAAAAAAAAAAAAAAAAAAAAAACCTCTGCAGACCAAACAAAGCAAGTCTGCAGGTTAGGTCTAACCTGCAAGTTGCCAATTTGCAATTTCTGATAAAAGGCTTTCCACTTGGGTGACTCTGGGAAAGGTGTTAACTTACAGGGGAAAACCCAAGGAAACTGATCTGAAAAATACAGAGACAGGCTATGAGACAGAGAGAGGGAGGGACACTGAAAGAGAGAGAGGAGAACCCAGCACCTCCTGCCCATCCACCCAGCTCCCTAACATCCCATATCACTGCCTGGCTTGCGTAGATGAATGACAATTAGTGTGATTTTTCTAGTTGAGAGATTTTCTCTGAGTTTCTCAGATCTTCCACAATAGAGATTACATGTATAATCCAAGAAAAATTAAATTTAAAAAAAACACTTAGGTGGATGTTATAAATAAAGGGATAGCAAGGGACAAAATAATATTTCCCTCTTGGGGGAGGAAGACTTATGGATCTTGGGAGGAGGCCCCAGCCAGGTAAATTGTAAAAGCCAGATACATTGCAAAGCCCCGACAGCTTTGGCCTACACAAGTCAACTGATTGCCAAACATTCATTCAAGGCCAAGATCGAGGCCAGGGCTGCCCACACCACAGGGTCACACCAGCTCTGGACACAGCTGCTAGGTTCCTGGTATTTCTCTTTGACACTGATTACATGTTTGACTGGGTAGAGTAGGGATGTGTCTTAGGTCTTATGCTTCTCCCTTCCTTTACATAATAAAGATATGTTAGATTGATAAAATGACCCAAAAAAGGAGAGAAGAGAGGAAACTGGTTTAACCCAGTTGCGAGATAGATTTAGATTTAGACTGCGTGGTGAAAAGGCATTCTTGGCACAAAAGTTTCATTCATTGCAGCGAGATACTTGGTGAGTGTGGCAGGTGTGGGCAGCCTAGCCTCAAAGTGCCAGATTTCAGAGCCGCAAATGTGTGGGCTGGGTGGGAGGAACACCCAGGTGAGGTGACGGCCCTCTGGGGTTGGAGAAGGCTAGCCAGGAAAAGGCACAGGAGCTCCCAGATCCGGTGTTCTCAGAGTTCGGCCGTGGGAAGGAGAGGGAGGCATCAAAACTTCATGGCACGACGTGGCAGTCCCACCCTCCCCTGCCCCAGCCACCAGCTGCAGGAGGTGTTTACACTGCCTCCGGCTAGTCAAACAGATGTTCCCATTAGTGACCTCACTGGACCCTCCCTGCTGTCCTGTGAAACGGCCGAGTACATGGTGTCATCCCCACCACCACCGCCGCCGTCATCATCCCCTCTTACAGAGGAGAAACCTGGGGCTCAGGTTAGTGAGTTGCCAAGGAGCCCCCAGCTAGATAAACTGTAAAAGCCAAAACTTAACCAAGGCCCTCCAAGTTGATCACCACATGTGCCCACCCACCTGGTGCCCAGTCCTGCTCTGGGAAATCGCTAGTCATTTCCTGTAATACTCACAGTGAGCAATACTGCGAGGAATGCAAGTCTTGGTCTCCCCAGCCCACAGCAGCATCATGGTTAGAGGAACACTTAAATGATTAATTACAACTGAGAAAAGTACCTACATGGAGAAGGGGACTTTGCTGTGTTCGTTATAATTTACTACAGCAATTCATTTTCAGGAGCAACCCCTGGAAAATAACAGCATGCCAGATGTAAGTGATATCACCCACCCCAGACCACATACTTAATGATCATGCCCACTGCGCAGGTTGGCAGCAGGTCCAGAACCAGGGAACAGTGGACCACCAGGTAAGAAGAGGCAGACAGCCTTTCAGCAAAACGACACTGGGAGTTACTGTCAGGCAGAAAGCATGGACCTTCAGCCATGGGAGGGTGACATACACGTGCTAACAGCATCCTCTGGTGGCCCAACAAGGCACTACACTTGAATATACCATAATTTTAAAAAATATTTGGCTAGTTATTTACGGATTGCCTAACTCTTGGCCTGTGCCTTCCCCCGTCACCCCACTTAATGTTCACATTAACCCAGTAAGTGAGGGGCTTCTGTTCCCATGTTCAGATAAGTCAACTGGGCCAGGTAGAGGATTACAAGGTGATAGGGCAGGTGGGCACACAGCAGGGCTACAACCCAAACACACGTCGTTGGCCCAGGACCAGGCCCCGCTGCCCTTCCTAGGTGGAGTAGCTGCTGCTGCTGGTCCCCAGTGGGGGTGCAGCTGCCCTGACAGCTCAGGTGCCCCAGCCACCTCAGCAGGTAACTCAGACCAACTCTGACCACAGATCTGCCGCCACCTGGCCAATTCTCAACCTGAGTAATTTACTTTCAACTCTTACGGAGCTTTCCCATGTATGCCCACATTTCTATGTGACAGAAATGACACTGAGAGGAATAAGCGTAACCCAGGGTCCAGGTGGAATGCTTCCACTGACATGAGCTACAAGGAAGGCACAATCACTCTGCCCTGAGTCCGGGTTACCCTGGGTTGGGTGGGGGGGAAAAAGGGATATTCTGATTCACAAGTGAACCTCTCATTAAAACAACATAGATCAGAACACTATTTTGGCCCTAGTAGCTGTGTGACCCTGCGCACATATACTTAGCCTCTCTGAGCTTCAGTTTCCTGCTGCACAGGGCTGTAGACAGCATGGCAGGACATCACGAAAGCAGCGTGCCTTGCTTAGTGCCTGGCCCCTGGAGGCACCATCCTACATGAATCAGCATGAAGGGCACCTGCCTGCATTAGGATCCCAGGCCTCCCAGCTCCTAAGTAGCTCTCATAACCCCAACAGATGGATTCTGCATAAGTCTCTGAATTTCTTTATCCCTCACTGTCTCTTCTGAAAGAGGAGCTACCCAAGTAAAAAGTGGCCTTGGAAGGTTTGAAAGGGGAAGCTAGTCTTCAAGCCTTATGCAGAGGTTAATATGCAGAGAGAGAGAGACAGCATCTTGAACTAAAGCAAGGGTGTGGGGCAGACCCACCAGCATCCACCTCCCCTATACCCTGCAGGGACACAACATGGACCAACCCTTCTGACTCCTGCTGCTCCCCTGCCTATAAATCATCTTCAAGGTGCCTCCTTCCCAGCTCTGATGCTCAGTGGGTTGACGTTCCAAGAAATGCACACCCCTAATTTGTGAAATTATTATCATGCATCTCATAAAATGCTGATGAACATGCCAGCTCCTATAGCTCACAAAGTTAACGTGTTTATTAAACGCAAGAGAGAAGTCCCATGGGTGTTTCTTTGCTGAAGCTAGATGAACAGAATAAAATGAGAAAGACTCAGTATCAGCTATAATTAAGGCTGGGCCAACAGTTGCATTATAATTTTATGCGTACACATCTCTTCCATGTTGAAGCTTGGCATACATTTTTTTAAGTTATTTTTAAGCACTCTCAAAATGAGAGCCCTGGGCAATGGAATATATTCACATTTAACACGATAATCGTAACTTTAAAATGTAGCCCTTAGGAAAGCAACACAAATAATTTTACATCAACAGGAACAGCCCCCCTCCCACCCTGAGAGCAGATGTGTGGGAAGAGCTGAGGGTATAGGGAACACCCCCCGCCACACTGCAGACCCTGAACAGCACAGCTCCCCGTGTGCAAACTGACCAGGTGGCCCTGAAGAGCTGTCTACCCATAACTCTCATGTGATGCCTCTAAAGTAACGATGTCTCTGTGGTCGCTTCCACGTCAAAAGTAAAAGGAGCAAAATCCTCTCCCATTTTCTAGTGTACTGGGGAGAAATAGCAATGCCCATCACTGCCGCACGTCCGGGTTGCCAGCTGTTGGTGTGTGTGTTGCTTTAGCGTATTTCAGTTCCTCCGTGTAGCCGGCCTGTCTCCCGTCTTACTTCTGAGGTCAAGGGCTGCCTGACAGCCAGCCTCGGCACTAAGCTCACACCAGAGGCCCTGGGTTCAAACCCCATGGCATCAGCCACTTTGGTGTGACTGGAGCCACCTTTCCCTTCCTGAATCTGTGGGGACTCAGCTCAAAAATGGAGACAACCACAGCTGTCCTCATAACAATGAGGGGCAGGGGCGATCTTGTGGTGGGGTCTTACGTAGGTGAATACGGGAAAATGGCTTTATAGACTGCTAAAGACAGTGCCGATGCTGAAGAGAACAGAGAATTTCTTAAATCCAAAGAAGTTCCCCTGGATGGCTAAAGCTACCTACTGGCTCCCTAGTTGCTGCTGTCCTCTGACACACATCTATACAAACACACATGCACACACATAAAACATACACATGTGCACACGTGCACCCACAAACATGCATGTGTACATGCACACATACACAAATGCACAAATAGCAGGCATGCACACAGAAACATACACACACTTTCTTTAGGGAAACCAAGGACACAGGCAACGCAGAAGCTTTTTGAGAGATGATATAAACAACACAGCACCAGTAACGACAGCAAGTAGAAATCAGCAATCCAAATCCCAAGAACTGAGAGGAGAAAGAGCCATGAGGAAGAGAAGAAAGGTGGGGGAAACAAAGGGAAGAAAGAAAAGGGGCCAGGACTTGGGTTTCCAGAGTCTGAGCCACAGCAGGTGCTTGGAAGGGCCGTCAGGAGCCCTGGGAGGCAGCAGGGAATTGCCACCCAGTTCAAGCTCTGGAAAAACAACACTCATTCAGGGTCCCACAGGCCACCTTCAGCTTCCACCCTCTCTCTCCATCAAGAGCCTCAACTTCTACCCTCATTCTCTATCCCATCGCATCCTCAACCCATGAGGATGAAGAAAGAGACCAAATAAGAGCCGGATGCAGCCTCAGGGAACCGAGAGCTGTGGGGGTGGGATTCAACCCGTTTATTCATTAGCTGTGTCCGGTCATGGTTTCCTCACTCTGTTTCCTGGGGTTTTTCAAGATGCAGGGAGTTTATTCCAGTGAAGCACCAAGCACAGTGCCTGACACACAGCAAACGAAGGTGCTGCCTGCCCCATCCCCCATTTCTGCAGTCTACTAACATCATACTGAGGTAGAAGGCAGGCGGGATTTGACTCCGGACCAGACTAAAGACTGGCCAGAACTGGGAAGAGGGGCCCAAAGCACCTCTCACTGCACATCAGCATAATACACGCCCACCAGCACCGAACACTTTCCCATTGCCATGACAACACCCAAAAGTTACTGCCCCTTGCCACGGCAACACTGGAAGTTACCACCCATTTTCTAGCTATTTCTGAATAGCCTGCCCCTTCATTAGCACATCACTGAAAGTAGGTATAAATAGGGTCGCAAAGCACTGCTACTCTTGGTGCTCCGCCTGTGGGGTGGCCCCACTCCGCAGGAGCCGTAGCACTGTCACTGCCTCAACAAAGCTGCTTTCTACTACCACCAGCTCACTCTTGAATTCCCTCCTGAGCAAAGCCAAGAACCTGCCCTGCACCAGCACCACGGTGGGTGAGAATTCCCACCAGGCCAAAGCCAAACCCAAGTCCTTAGAAATGCCAACTCCACTCAGCCTCCTTCTCCTAATTCGGGGATGTTTTAAATCAACAAAGATGTGATTCGCAAATTACCATGAAGAGCAAAGGGAGCTATGAGAGAGAAAAACAAACAAGCAGAATTTCTAGCGGTCCAGGTGTTCAATCTGCCAGGTGAAACGGGCTTGTAAACAATATGTAAGGTCCAGAATTCAGGCAACAGCTACTTAGTTCTTAAGAGGTGCCAGCACTGTTCCTGGAGATGACCCCTGCCAAGGACACCTCCTGAGTGGAGGACACAGACAGATGTGTGACTCTGCGAAAGGACCCCCTCCAGCCCAGGCCTGTGAAGGCATGGAGCAAGGGGCTGGATGCTTTGCCCAGGCCAGCACTGTCCAATTTTCTAGTAGCCATCTGAAAATTAAAAAGAATTAAAAAAAACAATTTTAATGATTTTTCTGTAACCCAGTATATCCAAAATAGAGTCATTTAACTTATAATTCACTTTTAAAGATCAATGAGAAACTTTTAATACCTTGTACTAAGTCTTCAATAGCCAGTGTGTTATTTTTCACCTAGAGCACATCAAAGTTTGGACTAGGCGTGAATCCAGTATTTGCATTATTTCCAGAATACCAGGCTGACAAGGGAAATGTATTACACAGGTCCTACTCCCTGGCCTCCAGCAGGGTAGGAAAAGGCTTCCACCACCCCTAAACTCTTTGGGATTCACTGAGTTAGGAAAATCGAGACAACAAATTAGCAAACTTAGAACCTGCAGACCAGAGTCCCTGTCTGCACTGTTATAGGAAAGGCAGATGACAGAGGGACATTTTCATTTATTACTGTCACAGGTTTAAAAGCTGGCTGTGTGCTCAGGGATCCTGAGGTCCTTAATCAAAAGAAATAAAATAACGACTGGGCAGGAACTGCAGGCAGATGTGGGAAACATTCAAACTCAATTCCAAATGTTCACTTTACCAAAGTCTGAGATTGGCCTTGGTCATAAAAAAAGTTCTGATTTTCAAAATTAATTCCTGAACAAAGAACTTCCCCTTAATATTTAGGTGTGTCTAGGGTCTTTTCAAATTCCAGAATAGACCTTTAAATTTAAGAAAAGAGAGCCACTGGGAAATGAAGAATTCTCCAAACCATCCCCCTGACCCATCCCCAGCCTACCAAAATGCTCTGGCCCACTTTTCCTGGTAGCCAATGTATAAAATATTTAATGTATTCTCCAAATACCCGGAGTTCAGTTTTTATTAGGAGAAAGAAGCAGAATTCTTTTAACTTATGTGCATTGGTCACATAATTCAACACTGAATGAATGCCTGACGTCTGTCACACACCATGCTAGGTGCAATCAGAAATGAGGAAGACACAGAGCCTCCCCTCCAGGAACATAAATAAGTAATTCCATTTTGTTCATGAGAATAATTTTATGTGACTGTAGTGTTATTTATGATCTAGTTTTGTAGACACTTGCTGTTGGAAAGGACAGAGTGTCCAAGTCCAACTTCCCAGCCAGTGTCTAAACAAGATCAGAAAGTCCTACCCGACCCTCCGCTAGATGCATAGGCATCACAGTGGGCAGCTGCCACCTGTGTTTACACCACTGGGAGCCTCAGAAAGGCTGCCCCCTTCTCCTTCACCGCTAGGCCAGTACAGCTTCAGGGTGTCCCTGGCAAGGCCAGTCCCTCCCATAGCCAAGTGCTATAAGCATCTGAACAAGCTATCCAGTGGCCCTTGGTCTTCTCCCCTGCAGGCCTGGCATCCTGGACCTTCAGCCCCCTGCTCAGGCAGGGCCAGCACTGTGGTGGTGACCAGGCCGGCGTCTCCACTGCAGCCAGCGCCTCCACAGACACACTGTCTCCCAAGCCACCTGTAGCAGGTCTATTCACACACATGTCCCCTAGGGGGCGATAAAGGACAAAAGAGAACTCTGGTCAGAGGGCACTTGTTCTGGCCTGCAGGCTCGCAATTTTGCAAGGTGAGGAGGACAGGTAAGCAAGCACCTGCTCGCTGGTTTTCAGGCTTTTTATTAATTCAGGAACCTCATTCTTCAAGTCTCAGCTCCATCCTAGCTTTCTCAGGGAGACTTTTCGTAAATCCCCTTCAATATTAATGAGGTCTCCAGTACTCCCTCCTGCTTATTTGCCTTGTAGTATGACCACAATTTGTCATCATGTATTAAATGGTGTGTGTATTAGTTTAACCTGTCTCCCTCAATAGACTGTAAGCTTCAAAATCATCATCATTTAATTCAAAATACAGTAAAGTGCTTTAAAAGATCCATGTTAAAGATATAAAAGATATTTACCTATAAACCAAAAAATGCCACATTTCCTTTGTCATGAAGACCAGAACACTTCCAGAGTGTTCACCTAAGAATCCCTGAGAATAATCCACACCAAGTCATTTCTAACTCTCACTTCATAGAAAAAGGAGACGGTGTGCCCAGGAAGAAAGCCCAGGCTCAGGGTGGGAAAGCCCCCAGTCCAATCCCCAGCAATGGAGAAAACACAACTTATCTGACCCTCTGACTCCTCATTTATAAAATGGGAATAAATGCAAATCAGAATGGTGGTTTGAAGGAAGAGAAATTAGAACCAAGACAAAGCTGGAAGAAAGACGCTCGCTGAATGGTTTCAGAATCCAGGGGTCAGCAGGTGCGCCTCAGCCCTACCTCAACGGGGCAAGGCCCTTTAGTGCCACAGCCACTCAGGACTTCTACTCCTTCCTGGAAACTCACACCCTCAGCCCTCTGCCATTCCCTGTTCATGCCTCACAAGCAAAAAGAAGCAAAACTCAGTCCTTTCACTGAAAGACACTCACCTCCAAAATTCACATAGTAAAAGAATGAAAGTAAATAAAATAAACAAGTATGGGAGGAAACCCTAAAACAAAATACAAACAAATGAACAAAGCCATACTTTAAATGAATAACCATAAACGCACTGAAATAAGAGACCATGAACCCAAGGAACTTCGGAAGCTGCTGTTTACACCATATGCCTCAGGCAAAGAGAAGAGCTCTAATTAAATACTGAACTCTAGGTAGCAGGCTTCCTTTTCACAAAGACATGGCTTCCTGATTCTGAAACTATTTTTAGTATATTCCAGGGTTGAGCAAATAAGTAACTATACTGTGGATACTGAGATCTAGATTTTTCTTTGTCAGAGAAGGGTGTTATAAATACAAAAAGGAGAATGGATAGAATATACTCTGTGTTGTTGAATTGCAACTGGAAAAATCCATGTGAACTCAGTGATTTTTAAGAGGGAAATACAGATTGTGTAGGCGTGTCTGAGTTTAGATGCATGCATGTATCGAAGGTGTACGTACATACACACTTCTGTTTCCTAGCTGTGCTTCTGAGGGTGAGGAGAAGCAATGACACCCAGCTCACCTAGTCCCTGAATCTCAGTTTCTAAATGTCACTCTCCACTAAAAGAAACCATGTCTCCTTGTAGAAACAGCTGATTCCAGAGCTGAATAGGGAAAGCACAGAATGCGCCCAGAATATCTTGTACCAGAAAGTAAGGAAGTCCTCACAAAAGCGGGGGCACACTCAAAGAATACCAAGGCCCACTTTAATGCAACTGGCCAAATATAGGGCCATCTGAGCATCAAATTAAACAATGAGAAAGGATTATAGACCACTGACTAAAATAAGCATTCCTGAGTCTACAGAGATATAAATAAAGGAAAAGAGAATGTTCTTGCTTATACAGACAACTAATAAAAATAACAACGTGAGGTATGGCTATGCTAATTATGGTAATCATTTCATCACAACGTATGCCTATATCGAAGCATCATATTGTATACCTTACTTACATACAATTTTTGGTAATTATACCTCAATAAAATGGGGGGTGAGAGACAACTAATAAATGAGAAGAAATGACAGAATTAGAAAGCCATCATGTAGCAGCCATCCTGACGCTAACCGACTCTGGCAAGAATCATCAATGGATACTGAAACTACCGAATGAAAAACATCCTTGGAGTGAGGAGTAGCAGAATAAACACGTGTGGGATATGCTCAAGAGCATGGCCAGGGCCCCTACTGGGAGCAGAGCCAGGCTTCTCACTTCTCAGAGCTTCCGTAAGGGCCTTCCTGGCCAGGGGCCTCATGGGGAGAATGTGTATGCAACTCCCTCACCCTGGGCCTGGAGTGAGCTCCTTTCCACTGCAGCCTGGGCAGTGCCTGGCAGGGAAGCCTGGGCCGTGGCTGGTTCGCCCTCATCGTAAGGCATTTCATTACAAAGGGGAAATACAGTAACGTCACAGTGGAGAAACCTGACCTCCTCAAATGTGTAGCATCACCAGTAATGGGACAAATCATGATCACATGCCTCCTGCTATGGCGGGTTGAGAACGCAGCATTATTTCTTGGTATTCCTGCCCAGAAATGCAGAATTTAAATCCACTCATGAGGCAGCATTACACAAAGCCAAAAGGAGGTGGAGTCTACAGAATAACCGGCCCCTACTCCACAAAAATACTGATGCCGTGAAACACAAAGCCAGAGGAAGCGCTCCAGATTCAGGGGGTGAAGAGACGTGGCGAGGAAACGCAGTGCGCAGCTGGGGTGTTCTTCCGTGGTAAACGGTGTCGCTGGGACAATCAGTGGAACCTGAAGAGGACCACTGCACTGATGTTGTTTCTCATTTTGATAACTGAAACGTGGTTTCCTTGTGTTTAGGAAATAAACTCTGAAGATACTTAGGAATAGGTAAAGACGCATTAGTTCTGCAACTTTATCCCAAATGGCTGAGAGGACAAAGCAATGTGGTAAAACACTAACACTCAAGACACAGTGAAGGCCATAGGAAAAGTTCCTGTACTACTCTTTCCATTTTTCTGTAAGTATAAATTATGTCATAATAAAAGGTGAAATGAGAACAAACTCTATCTCCAACGTGCCTTCAGTATTTGAAGAATAGAACAGGCTCTTCAGCCATCCACCTGGCTCATTCGCCTCTCCTTCCCACTGCCAGGTCTTCCCCGCCTCTCTGAAGGCTCCAGAAGCTCCAAACCCATGCTCTGTTATTTGCAGAAACTTCCGCTCTCGTGTGCTCCTGTGTCTTCTCCCCACTGGAATCCTCAAATCAAGTTGGCTCAAAGAATAAAAGGTGTCTAACGGGCGCGGTGGCTCACGCCTGTAATCCCAGCACTTCCGGAGGCCAAGGCGGGCAGATCACGTCAGGAGATGGGGACCATCCTTGCCAACATGGTGAAACCCCGCCTCTACTAAGAATATAAAATATTAGCTGAATGTGGTGGTGCACACCTGTAGTCCCAGCTACTCAGGAGGCTGAGGCAGGTGAATAACCTGAACCTGGGAGGCTGTCGTAGTAGTATCAAAGCGATACTCCGGCTCAAAAAAAAAAAGAATAAAAGTTGTCCATGTAACCAAAGCCTTTCTCCCTAGAAGACATCTGGAGTATTAAATAGAAAAAACAATAAAGTCTATAGTTACACTGTAACTACAATTCCCTAAATGTTCCCTCATTATACATCTAAGGTCTTTTTTTTTAAGTTGGAAAAATAGTTCTCAAAAGACATCTCCACATTGAAAAAAAAAAAAAACATGAAAATGAAGTCGCCTAGGAAAGGTAGGATTCTCATGCCCACAGGGCCACACAGCAGGATAGTCTCCCCACAAACTGATGGGTCTCAGAGCTTCAGGAGAGGGAGCCAGGCAGGGAGAACCCAGAAAAAGGCAGCAGCCAGAGGAGGGCGAACCAGCCACCCCCCAGGCTTTCCAGCCAGGCGCGGCCCAGGTTGCAGTGGAGAGGAGCTCACTCCAGGCCCAGGGTAAGGGGGTTGCCTCCACATCCTCCCCATGAGGCCCCCCGGCCAGGAAGGCCCTTACGGAAGCTCTGAGAAATGAGAAGCCTGGCTCTGCTCTGAGCAGGGGCCCTGGCCATGCTCTTGAGCAAAACCCACACCTCTTGCCCTTTCCCTCTTTGTCTCTGAAACGCAAGAGCCACTCCACGGCTGTCAGGTGCGGGCCGTCCTTCCTTAACTAAGGATGTGCCACCCCCAGGCCCAGCCATCTCTAACAAAGGAGGCGCTACCCCCAGGACCCCCTCCCATTTCTAACCAAGGTGGCGCCACCTCCCCGGCCTGGGCTATCTTTAACAACGGTGGCACCGCCCCTCAGGCCCTGCCTGCGTCTCTAACCAAGGAGGCACCAGCACCCCCAGCTGCAGGCAGCATCTCTAACCAAGGAGGCGCTGCCCCCAGGCTCTGCCCGCATCTGTACCCAAGGAAGAGCCATCCGCAG
>NW_016107328.1:1827316-1828909 GCF_001604975.1 Cebus imitator | reverse complement strand
GTGACGCACCACCCCCAGACTGTCTCCAACCAAGGAGGCGCTGCCCCCAGGCTCTGCCCGCATCTGTACCCAAGGAAGAGCCATCCGCAGGCCCCCCCATCTCTAACCAGTGACGCACCACCCTCAGACCGTCTCCAACCAAGGAGGTGCTGCCCTCGGGCCCTGCCCACATCTCTAACCAAGTAGGAGCCATCCCTAGACCCAGGCCCCATCGCTAACCAAAGAAGCACCATCCCCAGACCCCCAAGTCTCTAACCAAGGAGGTGCCAGCCCCAGGCCCTGGCCGTCTCTCACCAAGGAGATCCCTAGGCCCTGCCCGCGTCTCTAGCCAACCAAGGCAGCCCCCGAGGCCCGTGCCACCCTGCGGAGGAGCAACACGGCATTCCTGCCACGAGTTGCTATAGGTGGCCAGGAGCGCACAACAGCCCAGTTGCCTCCAGTCACCAAGGAACCAACAGGAGAATGCAGAGTGGAAACTCGCATCAGGGGGATTACCTTGTAAGCCTCCACCAATAGCAGAGTGGGAAGGATGCCATGCGCCTTGCCTCCGCGGCTTCCCATGGGGCACGTGGAGGTGAGACCACCTCCTCTCCATGTACATCCTTCCTTCACAGACACCCGCACCCTCCTAGGCAGCCCCACCACCCTAGTTATCCCCGGCAGGCGCCACCCATCCGCGCTTCTCCTCAATACGGGTCACAGCCCTGCCCAGGTGGGAAGGGCGTCCTGCAGCCACAGAAGGCTCTGATTGGTCCAGAATGAGCACATGATGCCATCCACAGACCAACCAGCACTCTGAGGGGGTGTGGCCTATGGCTCGTAGCCACCGCCCCCCACCCGCCCAGCAGAGGGCCCTCCTAGGTGTCCCGGAGCCCGCTCCAATCTCAGGAGGTCACAGGCAAGAAGCCCCCAAGTCTAGGAAAACTTGGATGCCACGTATCTTTCTCGGGCATATTGAAACTCCTGACTTTCCCTCTGTCAGGAACCTCATCTAACAATTTTTTTGTTTTGTCTTGGAGACGAGTCTCGCTCTGTCGCCCAGGCTGGAGTGAAGTGGCGCGATCTCCGCTCACTGCAAACTCCACCCACCAAGTTCAAGCGATCCTCCCCCCTCAGCCTCCAGAGTAGCTGGGATTGCAGGTGCTCGCTGCCACGCCTGGCTAACTTTTCGGTATTTTTAGTAGAGATGGGGTTTCACCATGTTAACCAGGCTGGTCTCAAATCCCTGGCCGCAAGTGATCCTCCCGCCTCGGACTCCAAAAGTGCTGGGATTATAGGCGTGAGCCACCACACCCAGACAGTCCAACAATATTTAACACACCCAGTGCTGGGCAACAGACCCTCAAGTCACATTGCGCCTCCCACCTGCTCAGCCGTGCACACAGAAAAAACTCCGGAAGCCCTGGGATAAGGGAGCCACCAGGGCCAGTCAGGAACACGCAGAAGAATGACTCGACTGCGGCCGGGCGCCGTGGCTCACGCCTGTAATCCTACCACTTTGGGAGACCGCGGCGGGTGGACTACCTGAGGTCAGGAGTTCGCGACCAGCCTGGTCAACATGGCAAAACCCATCTCTACTAAAAATACAAAAAA
>NW_016107328.1:1819587-1827129 GCF_001604975.1 Cebus imitator | reverse complement strand
AAAAAAAAAAAAAAAAGAGAAGAAGAAGAAGAAGAAGAATGACCCAACTAATAGCAAAAGGAGGAGGCAAGGGAAGATGAAAGAGATGGAGAGTGTACCCAGGAGAGGCAACGGGAGGACCTGACAGCGCAGGAGAGCCGACTATTCAGACATTCCAGGAGGCTTCCTAAGGAATTCTGAACGAAAGAGCAATAATAAAAAATGCCCTGATCAAATCTATGTTTCTTGCATCCAACAACTCCAAACACCATGCCCCACCCAAATCACACTTGCCCTGAGCCCCTCTTCCCTGGGCCATTCTGGTGGAAGCCTCGGAAGCTCAGCTGAACTGTCAAGTCACTATGTCCCAAAGAGGAACTCTCCTCCCACTCAACAGAACCAGCCTCCCAGGCTCCCCCAGGGATCCAGGGCACAACCACCTGCTGGCCATCCTTTCACCTTTGACTCCTCCCCTGGAAGGGCACCAAGAAGTTGTCACCAAATCCCATCAATGTTCCCGCCTACCTGATGTCTAGCCATCAGTTCCCATCACCAAAGCTCTATTCCCAATTCAAGCACTTCTGTAGGCATTTCTTACAGTCTTCCTATTACAGAGTAAAGACCACAGAAAGATAAAAAGGAAAAGTACAGAATGTTTTTCTTGATTAGTTTGTCTTCTAAAAATTTAGAGCAGGAGAAAGAGGCAGAGAGTGAGACGGATTTAAAAAGGCAGAATCAAAGCCTGGCGTTCCAGGGCACCTCATATTTCTGCAACTGTATCTCCATATTCCCACATTTCCCTAAAGTCCAGTGATCTTAATCACTGTCCCTCACCCCACCCCACATTCCATAGGAAACCAAGGATAAAGTCAGGGTCCACACCTGAGAGTAGGTCAAACCCACCAGAAGGGCAAACAGCGAAGTCTGGCAGGAAAGGCTTAATAACCCCAAAGTATGAAATGCTTCTATCAGTCACTAAGAAACAATAGGACCCAAAGAGGGAAAGAAACGGAGACAAGAAAGCAATGACAAAAGAGGAGATAAAAGAGCTAACCCATGGCCTGCATGCATAAAGACCTGTGCTTTGGGACCACACTAACCTGGGCGAGTCTGGCTGCATTCCTAGGGTACTCTGTGCCATGACTCTGCCCTGCTGAGCCCCAGTTTCCTAATCTGTATAATGGCAATCACAGCATCTGCCTCCCTGAGGTAGAGTGGGAAGTGCTGACAGCCCAGGTGCTCAGGAAATGTGACGGATGCCACTCAGCAGCCTGAAAAGGGCACAGTTTGGTTTGGGATTAGACAGCCCAAAGCTCAAATCCTGGTTTGACCACCTACCAGCATGTGACCAAACCTCTCTGATCCTCTGTTTCTTTGTCTGTAAATCAAAGATAATATCCCCACATCAGAGAACTACAGTTACGCTGGCAGAGCACAATGACTAGAGAGCACCTCACACGTGTGGGCCACGGTGGAAGCTGTGATTGCAGATAACCTCTCTGGTGGTTAAGAACATGAGTGCTGGAGCTTCATGCTGTTGGAATGGACAAGGTACCAGGGCAGGAGCCTCGGCTCAGGCGGAAGCCTGGCAGGCAGCCGTGGGCAGCTAAGTGGCATATAGGCAGTGGGGCCAAGGACAGCTGCCAAGTCCTGTGCACTGTCAGGCAGTGATACTCCGTGACAGACTTTGAAAAGCCACAAGCAGCCAGTGATGGAGTCTTGGGCACTTGGGTTCAACATGGGCTCGCTCAGCAAGAACTCTCAAGGTCATCTCAAAAACACTTCCTGAGCACCAGCCAGTTCAGTGTGTACCTCACCCGATTTGGTGCTTCCATGAATAAAATCCTCAGATGAAGACATGTTTAGCTACAATTTTGTAGACATGGAAACTGAGGCTCAAAGAAGTCACAAGAACTATCACATTCTGGGTCTAAAATGCAAAGCTAGGTCTCTGGGACTCCAAAGCCGGTGCTATTTCCCAGAGCCCACATTTCCAGGTTGGGGGACCCCACAGACACCCAACTCAGAAAGAAGCAAGGCCAAGGAGAGGAGAGAAAGGCTGACTAGATGGTTGGCGAGTTGGCCCTGCTGAAGGAGGCAGAGACTCAGGAAGTGGGCAGGGCCTTGCAAGCCAGAGGTTACTGAAAGGCTCAGGTGCTGGCAGCTCCAGCAGTAGAGTGGCGGGCTGTGCACACTCCCTTCCCTCCACCCCAGGGCTCAGCAGCTCAGGCCTGACCCCTGTACAAAGAACGAACGAAGACCTGGAGGTTCCCTGTTGGACTCTGGGCTGTGACTGCCCCACCTCAGAGGAGGTCTGGCCAGCCCAGGGGGTGGCAGAGGCTGCTCACCTTGTCGGGCTCCTTCATGCTTCCCTGCCTTGCTGCCTGCTGTGCCCCCTTGGTCTGGTCACTCTTCTCAAACATCATCCTATGGCTTTCCTGAGTCCCTCGCCCAGCCCAGGCAGAAGTGACTGACAGTGACCACGTCACTGACCCCCCTACTCTACCTTGTACAAGCTTCTAGCACTGCTCAGGATCCTTGTACAAATGAGTACATTTAAATCGAGGGAAAGGGTTGTGTTGCCATCACCACAGTCAAGACACAGACCGCTCCCAAGCGACCCACCAAGCTCCCCGTGCCTCTGCAGTCAGTGCCCTCCCCCGCATCCCCATGTAAATGTGTGTTTATGGTAAATACACATCAAACTTACCATCTTAACTATTTTGAGGTATACAGTTCAGTGGCATTAGATACATTCACATTGTTTTGCAGCCATCTCGACCATCCATCACCAGAACTTTTTCATCTTACAAAACCGAAACTCTATGTCCATTAAACACTAACACTACATTTTGCTTAACCTTTCATCCCTTGGTTTGTTTCCATGTTTTAGCTATTACGAAAAACGTTGTTATGAACATGGGTATACAAATATCTCTTTGAGACTCTGCTTTTAATTTTGGGAAATATATTCCAAGAAGTAAAATTGCTGAATCATATGGTAAATCTATTTTTAATTTTTTTTGAGAAATTTCCATACTGTTCTCCACAGCATCTGCATTGTTGTGCATTCCATCAAATAGTGAACAAAGGTTCTAATTTCTCCCATCCTCAAAGTTTGTTGTCTTCTGTGTCTGGCTTCTTTAACACGCCCTTGAGATTAGTCCAGGTTGTTGCCTGCATTACTTTTTCATCCTTTTTCATTGCCAAGTAGTGTTCCTTTGTATGGACATACCAGAATTTGTTTAGCTATTTACCAGCTGATGATCATTTGGGCTGGTTCCAGTTTGGGGCTTATTATGGTTTCAATGTTCCCTCCAAAAATGCATGTTGAAACTTAACCCCCAATGTTCAGTGTTGACAGATGGGGCCTTTAAGATGTGATTGGACCACGATAGCTCTGCTCTCATGAATGAATTAAAGGGTTAATGGACTAATGGGTTATCATGGGAGTAGAATTGGTAGCTTTATAAAAAGAGAAAGACAGTCCTGATCATTACACATTAGCAAACTTGCCATTGATACCCTGTGCCACCTTGGGACTCTTCAGAGAGTACACACCAGCAAGAAGGCCCTCATCAGATGCAGCCCCTTGACCTTGGCCTTCCCAACCTCCAGAACTGTAAGAAATATATTGCTTTCCTTATAAATTACCCAATTTCAGGTATTCTGTTATAAGCAACAGAAATCAGAACTAAGTCAGGGCTATTACAAATAAAGCTGCTATGAACATGTGCATACCTATCATCAGATAGAGATCGGCTTCATTTTCCTTGGAGTAGAATTGCTAAGTTTTAATAAGCATAAGTTGATATGGTCTGGCTATGTACTCACCCAAATTTCATCTTGAACTGTAGCTCCCATAATTATCACATATTGTGGGAGGAACCCAGTGGGAGGTAATTGAATCATGGGGGCTGTTTCCCCCATACCGTTCTCGTGGTAGTGAATAAGGCTCATGAGATCTGATGGTTTCATTAGAGGTTTCCCCTTTCTCTTGGTTCTCATTCTCTCTTGCCTGCTGCCAAGTAAAACATGCCTTTCACCTTCTGCCATGATTTTGAGGTCTCCACAGCCATGTGAAACTGTGAGTCCAGTAAACCTCTTTTTCTTTATAAATTACCCTTGGGTATGTCTTTATGAGCCGCATAAAAGCAGACTATACATAAGTGTACACCCAACATTTTAAGAAGCCAGCAAACTATTTACCAAAGTAGTTGTACCATTTTGCATTCCTACCAATGATGTATCAAAGTTACAGCTACTTCACATTCTTATCAGCACTTGGGATTGTCTTTTTAATGTTCACCATTCTAGTGGGTATGTAGTAGTATCTCATTGTGATTTTAATTTGCATTTTCCTAAGAACTAATAATGTTGAGCATCTTTTCATATGTTACTGGGCATTTGTATACATTCTTCTGTTAAAATACCTTTCAAATCTTTTGCTCATTTTAATTAGTTTTGTCTGCCTTACAGACTATGAGTTCCTTCAGAACAGTTCTCAAGGCCCCCTCAATGCATAACTCCTGGGAGTACCATTCCCAAAGAGGACATGTGAGTAATACTGTCCACCTAACGGCTCGTGCCTTGGCCATTGCACGCAGCCCAGACAGGGCCTCACACACAGCAGGCACTTCAGAGATGTTTATGACCACATCAGCAAATGCAGATGGCCAGTATCAGCAGGGAGAGATTGAGTGGGGCTGGACAGCCAGAGGGACCAGCCTGAGCTTCTGTATCCCAACTTGCAAAGCAAAGATAATAAGCCCACCTTGCAGAGCTTTTGTGAAGAATAAGCTAAAGAATGGGTGTGAAGCAGCTGACTGAGCGGGTCTACAGAAATGATAGTTATTATGACCAGGCCCCATCTTATTCCCCTGCAACTGCATGATGAAGGATTGGACCCAATCCCTCCTCATGCATTTAATTCTCCCAGATACTATTAAAAGTGATAAAATGTTCAGGGCAAGAAGGTGAAGACTGACAGACAGAGAATAGAAGAGGAAAAGAGGAGAGAGAAAGAAGAAGGAAAAGACAGATGGTGGAAAAGAGTAAAGTCCCCTGCCATATGCCAAATATGTCCCCACTCCTCCTCTATGGAAGTTCTACGAGCACGCTACCTAGTAGGTCTGTGGGGACCATTTTCATATAATTATAACACAGGAGGTGATGGTGGCTCAAGAGATTTGCCAAGGTCCCAGGGCTGTTAGACAGCAGGACCAGGACCTCCACCCAGTTCTGATTCCCCCCAGCGCCCCTGTTCCCTGCATTACCTGAGCCTGGTTCCTTGTGGGGCTCTCTCCCTGAGGAAGGGTCTTCCCAAAGTGCTTCCAGGAACCTGGCTAGCTCTGAACAAGCCCCTTGCTTGAACTCAGAAACAAAAACAGGCAGAATTCAAAAGATGCTTCTCTCTATCACCACAGGAGGAAGTTGAAAATTATAGACCCAGGGCTGCACATATGAAGCCTGCAGAGTTTTCATGTCCCTGAGCCTGTTAACATTCACCATTCCTCTTTCCCTAGAAACAAACACAGACGGAATGCCTGCAGGTCCCTAAGGTAAAAGCCAATCCCTCACCATTCCCAGGAGCTTCCTCTCTGGACTATTTCTCTAAATCTGTCCTTCCTCATCCCCACAGCCTGGACTGCACTAGGACAGCACTTAATGAAACTCCCCTACCTGAATTTTTGCGTGTGCAAACAGTGTTCTCCTGCTTATTCTTTAGACTGCAAAAATTGCTATAAAGCTGTAGTAATCAAGGTAGTATAGTACTGATAAAGAATAAACAAACAGAACAATGGAACAGACCAGAAAGTTCAGGAGTGAACTCACACATAATTTTCAAGAAAAGAGCCAAAATAATTCAACAGAGGAAGAAAGGTTCTTCTAACAAACTAGGCTAGAAAAACTGGACATCCATATGCAGGAAAAAACATTCTTACCGTACACAAACTTATTAGAGATAGACAGTAGACCTAATAAATGCAAAAAATACAAACCTTTAAAAAAAAACTTAGGAGACTTTCATTGTGACCTTAAAGTATGAAAACATTTAAGACAAAAAGCACATACTATGAATGTAAAAATAATGGCAAATAAAACTCCAATAAAATTACAAACGTCTGTTCATCAAAAGATAGAAAACAAATATGTAAGCAGAGATTGGGAGAAAATATTCACAAAACACACACACACACACACACACAAAACAACAACAACAATAAAAGACAAATATCCAGAATATATAAAGAACTCTTACATTCCAGTAACAAAAAGACAATAAACCCTATTTATGTATTTACTTACCTATTTATTTATTTTTAGAGAAACTATTTCACTGTTGTCCAGGCTGGAGTGCAGTGGCATGTTCACAGCTCACTGCAGCCTTGAACTCCTGGGCTCAAGCGATCCTCCCACCTCAGCCTCCTGATTAGCTGGGACCATAGGCACTACCATGCCTGGCTTTTTCCAAGGCTGATCTTGAACTCCTGCCCTTAAGCAATCCTCCCACCTCAGCCTCCCAAAATGCTGAGATTAAAGGTGTAAGCCACCACATCCAGCCTCCAATTTATTAAAATAGGCCAAAGACTTTAAAAGACATTTCTCTAAAAATGACATACATGGTCAATAAGCACAAGAAAAAATGCTCAACATCACTGGTCATCAGGGAAATGCAAATTAAGGGAGATACCATTGCATATCCTCTAGAGTAGGAAAAACGAAAGACTGACACCACCAAGTGTTGGTGAGGACATAGAGCAAGCAGAATTCTCTGACATTGCTGGTGGAAATATAAAATGATACAGCTACTCTGGAAAGCTATTTGGAAGTTTCTTAAAAAATTAAACATAACTTTTGACAACAAACAGGTAAAACTTTGGGGGAAAAAAAGTTAAACTTAACTATTCTAAAACCCAGAAATTCCACTACTAAGTACTTATTAACCCCAAAGAACTGAAAATAAACATCCACAAAAAGGCCTGTACAGGAACATTCATTGCAGCTTTATTCCCAATAACCAAAAGCTACTGGCAGTAGACGGTGGCAGTATCCATGCAACAGAACACTATCAGGCAACAAAAGAGACAAACTACTGAATCTCAGAAACTTTATGCTGAATAAAGGAAACCAGACGCAAAAGAATTATATGATGTTCTACAGAAGAAAACACTCATCTATGGTGACATCAAGACTAGGGGTAGCAGCCCGGTGCAGTGGCTCACAACTGCAATCCCAGCAGTTTGGGAGGCCGAGACGAGCAAATCACTTGAGATCAGGAAGTCCAGAAGAACATGGCCAAAATGGTGAAATCCTGTCTCTACTAAAAATACAGAAATTAGCCAGGTGTGGTGGTATGCTCCTGTAATCCCAGCTACTTGGGAGGCTGAGGCAGGGGAATTGCTGGAACCTGGGAGGCGGAGGTTGCAGTGAGCCAAGATTGTGCCATCGCACTCCAGCCTGGGCAACAAGAGCAAGGCTCCACCTCAAAAAACAAAAATAAATCTCACTAAAGATCAGAACTTTCTGAAAAGTGGAAATAGTTGACACCCAGCACTGCAG
>NW_016107328.1:1773949-1818907 GCF_001604975.1 Cebus imitator | reverse complement strand
AAAAAAAAAAAAAAATTAATAAGCAATAATAATAATGACCCTAAAGGGCAGAGAAATGGCAGCAACTCCTGAAGAAGAGGCCCACCAGCAGGGATACACGGAGACTATCCAACACTAAGAAGTGTAGGGCACTTTGGGAGCCAGATGTAAGGCTGAGGGCCCCACAGGGTCGTGGGGTGAGCCTTATGCTCTGCTGAGGCGCAGGATCCGAGAAATAAAGAGACAGGACACAGAAGTACAAAGAAAACACAGCTGGGCTCGGGGGGGCCACGTCACCTATAAGCAGAGTCAGGCGAGGCCCCGAATGTCCAGAAGCATCAGTATTTACTGTGTATAGGTTAGGGGGCAGGGCAGTGAGTGAAATCATCTTTAAGGACAGTGATAGGGTCGTGAGCAATAAAACATAGGGTCCACCCCCATTAGGTCACCTAGGCCAGGAGGTGGACAGTGCACAGCAAGGGGCCTGTTCCCACGAAGGCAAGAGCCGTGTGCAGTAAGGCGTCCACCCCCATTAGGTCACCGAGGCTTGAAGGTGGGCCGTGCGCAATGAAGAGGGTGCAGTGCGCAATACGTCTATCTATGGAAAACTACTTCTAAGATTTATGGGAGGATGCTTTAAGTCACATAGCAATGACAGAGCTGTCAAGGTTACGGCCACCTTCTGGCAGCTTCCAATGGGTTCTATGGGAAGATGCTTTTCAAGCAGCACAGTAGCAAGAGCTAATAAAGTTCACAGTTACCAAGGTGAACTGCCGCTCTGAGGGCAGACTTCCACAAGAACTTGAGCAAGGTCCTACAACTCCTTTATCAGGAGGAGTGGCCCTTGCCCCAAGCCTGCCATACAGCAGGTATCTTTACGATACTGAATGCTGCCGCCTGGGCCATGGATTCTTGTCCTGGTATAACTGTTTTGCCCTTAATTCATGCTCCGCACTGTGTCTGCTCTAGGCATTCCTCCGATTATAAGCTGCTTATTCCTTAATTCATGCTCTGTACTGTGTCCACTCTAGGCATTCCTCTGATTATGAACTAGGATATAATTATAGATATATATGTAGGAAAATATTCTTTAGGCACCCATACTATCAACTATTATATGATTATATACAGAGGATTATATAAAGGGAGACTTCAAGCCCTATTTCTATAAACTACTATATGATTATGTAAAGGGTTATATAAAAGGAAATAGCTGAATAGAAACACTATAAAGTGTGATATTCCTCAAGCTCTAACTGTGCCAGGGTTCTGCTTAGCTCTCATTCCTCGGTGCCTGTATGGAGGGTTACCCACAAGAAGGAAGTCAGTTAGGGCTCTACAAGAAGGCTTGGGGCTGAATCAAAATGCCCTCCAGAGATGTCAGGACACCCCAAGCTCTCCCTGGGCCTTGGCTGCAGGCCCTATGGCTGAGCTGGTCCTCTTTTCTCCCACTGCCCACTATGGATGCCGCACTTTTCGAAATTGGAGAACACTGCATTAAGTGACATACGCCAGCACGGAAGGACAAACACTGCATGTTTCCTTATATGTGAACTATAAAACAATGGAGCTCAAAAAAGCAGAGAGTAGAATGGTGGGTATCAGAGCTTGAAAATGTAGGAAAAAATGATGATCAAAGGGTATAAAGCCTCAATTAGACAACAGGAATAGTTTTCTTTGAGACATATTGTACAGCATGGTGAATATAGTCATAATGTACATTTCAAGCTTGCTAAGAGTAAATTTCAAATGTTGACTTACCACAAAATGATACTAGTTGAGGTAATAGATAGGCTAATCAGCTTGATTTAATTATTCCACATTGTACTCATAAATCATAACATCACATTATGCCCCATAAAGAAAAAAACTATAATTTGTCAAGTTGCAGGTTTTTTTAATTTAAAAAAAGAAAACTATGTTACCCAATTTTAAATCCCTGTTTTTCTACTAATATGCCAAGCATTATCTTTACAAGCAGACTCAATTATCTATGTATTTTGTACTCCTCGAAACAAAAGGAAGCAACTTCAAACCTGTAGCAGGTGTTTAAAATGCCTATTTTGCTTTGCTCTGCTTTCTTTTTTCTCTTTTAAAAAAATTGCTCGGCTGGGCCCAGTGGCTCACATCTGTAATCCCAGCACTTTGGGAGGCCAAGGAAGGCAGAATTCCTGAGGTCAGGAGTTCAAAACCAGCCTGACCAATATGGTGAAACCCCATCTCTGCTAAAAAGACAAAATGAGCTGGGCGTGGTGGCACATGCCTGTAATCCCAGCTACTTGGGAGGGTGAGGCAGGAGAATCACTTGAGCCCGGAAGGCAGAGGCTTCAGTGAGTCAAGATCGCACCATTGCACTCCAGCCTGGGCAACAAGAGTGAAACTCCATGTCAATAAATTAATTTTTTTAATGACTTATTTAAAAAAAAAAGATTTACTTGGCCTGGCACAGTGACTCAAGCCTGTAATCCTAGCACTTTGGGAGGCTGAGGCAGGCAGATTGCTTGGGCTGAGTTCAAGACCAGCCTGGTCAACCTGGTGAAACCCCATCTCTACAAAAAATACAAAAATTAGCCGGGTGTGGTGGCGCACCCCTGCAGTCCCAGCTATTCTGGAGGCTGATGTGGGAGGATGACCTGAACCTGGGAGGTTCTGCCTTTCCATCCACAAATGCTTTCAAGAAGTGAGTGGATGGCAATGCGCACTGGGAAGACTGGTTCTAGGAAGCAAAAAACAAATCTCATTTCCTGAATGCCATCAGTAGCCATCTGTGACAGGGCTGTGTCTCCTTTGCCAATGAAGGGACTGGGGTTCCAAGGGCTCTGTGACCTCCCTTAGGTCAGGAATCTGGTGAGAAGCAGATCTCTGGGCCCAGAGCACATGCTCTTTCCACCCTCCTAAGTGTTCCAGCCCTTAAAGTTGATGCCTGCCCTTGAGAAATTGCAAAGACAGTGAAAGTTTAACAGGGTAAACAGCTGAGAAGAAAGGGAAAACTTAACTCGAGGCTAAATCTCTTCTACATAATTAAATCAGTCCAACTTGGTGCAGAGTTTTTCAGAGGCTGCATGCTTAAAACTATCTATAAAAAGAAATGCAATTAAGGAGACTTTTTAATATATCTGATTCTTGACTGCCCTTGCTCTAGGCAAGACCTTAATTCTACTTAAGGATAGCTATCTTTGAAAAGTTATGTAAATTGCAAGGTAGGGGGAGAAAAGAAAACAGGAACCCTTTCACCAGGGGCAAATGAGAAGCCCGCTGAGAAGGGAGCACAGTGGTAACAGAGCTCCAGCTCACACAATGGCAATCTCAGCTCATTTGCCACCTACAGCTGTGCCCTGTAGACTACATGCAACTCCACCTCATTTTCATTCATTGTATTCCCTTTCCTAAACTAACCAAAACAGGAAACTCTTTTCAGAAATTAGCTGACCATAAGTTGACAGTAACACGTTGTAAAATATGATCTTTTCTCATTTGGTACAGCTGGAAATTGAAGAAAACTTCAACATGTGTCCAGGGTTCTTTTTTTAAAACTCTTAGGTAAATTCCAGAATTGGAGAAGTGGGCAACTGGGCGACTCATTCTCCCTCTACAAGCAACGACATAGGAGGAGAAAGGCACCAATCGAGAAGACATCATTGCATGTTTTTCAAAATGGAGTCACACATGTCAAACTCTAACAAAATGGAGCCAGAGGACAGAAAGAAAGGGCCCTCGTGAAAGTATGCCAATGACAGGAACTATGCCAGGAATTCCTTGGAGCCACAGTATTCCAGATAAGCCTGTTGCTTGCACAGGACACTTACCTGGTGTGCCTGTCTCCAATGGACTAATGCCAACTCCTGCAATAAGCCTCTGTCACCAATGGTTTTTGTTTCAAAACTGCTTACTTCCCTTTTTGGTCTTTAAAAAAAAGCTGCCATTTGCTCCAACTTCTTTGGAGGTACCTATGATTCAGCATAGCACACGTATCTAAATTGTAATCCCCTATTATTCCCAAACTACAGTTTCAGTATTCCATATCTGAAATGTTTGGGACCAGAAGTGTTTAGAATTCTGGATTTTTTTGGATTTTGAAATATTTGCATATACACAGTGAGATAACCTGAGGATGGGACCCAAGTCTAAACATGAAATTCATTTATGTTTGATGCACACCTTATACACAGTCTGAAGGTAACTTTACAATATTTTTAATTTTGATCATGAAACAAAGTTAGCATACAATGAACCATCAGAAAGCAAAGGTATCGCTATCCCAACCACGCATACAGGCAATCTGTGGTTGTCTGGCATTGCCATCATTCCTGACTCTGAATTTATATGCTACCAATAAGACAATAACTTTCTTACACTTATTCACACATAAGTCCTTACCAGTAAAAAATACGACACACCATTGATACAGCGAAAAACAAGGTGTTCAAGGTACCTAAGCAGCACAGCAGCATCAACAGAACACCTGCATCTGCTGCTAAACAACAAAACAACAGACAATGGCTGGCTTTCAGTCCACTGTTCAGCCTGCATTTCTGAGTGTTAACAGCATCGTCTTTACAGTTGTGCAGCTGCATTTGAAAAAAAAAATAGAGATGGGGGTTTCACTGTACTGCCAAGGCTGGTCTTAAACTCCTGGACTCAAGCGACCCTCCCACCTCAGACTCCCAGAGTGCTGGGATTACGGGCGTGAGCTACTGCGCCCAGCTATGCAACTGCATTTCTACTGAGAACCTTCACAGGTCAGATATAAGATTTTCCACTGTGGCCTCATGTCAGTGCTCAATGTTTCAGATTTTGGAGCATTTCAGATTTCAGATATCTGGATTTGGGATGCTCAACCTGTATTTGGAGAGTAGGTCTCTCTGGTGCTTATTTTAGGCAAACATAAGATAGCTTGCCTGAATTAGCTGGGCACCACAGCTAATCAGAGCACCTGTAGTCACAGCTACTTGGGAGGCTGAGGCGGGATGATTACTTGAGCTCGGGAAGCAGAGGTTGCAGTGAGCCAAAACTGCACCACTGCACTTCGGCCTGGGTGATAGAGCAAGACTCCATCTCAAAAAATTTAAGGAATTTAAATTCTAAAACAGCACACTTGGTATAGCTCAGCTCTCCTGACCCACTAGTCGGTTCTGGGCCCACTCTGTCACTCCAGGACACATTAACCTACATCTAACACAGCAGCAGGTGGAGGCAGGACTGCGACTGGCACTGCTCTTTACCCCTGCCGGGTGTGCAGAGGGCTCCTTGCAAAGCTGTTATTTAAACTAAAGTCAGAAAAGGTGCCCCTGGGGTTAGAGGTAGTGACCTTCCTTCAGCATGGAGACACAGACTACAGATGTTTCAACAGATGAAATGGTAGGCTCAGAAGATAAAAATGGAGAGAGGCAGCTGTGCAGGGTAAGTCCCAGTGACATGACATTTCCATCTCCAAAAGGTCACTTGGGCTCCAGCAAAAAAAAAAAAAAAAAAAAAAAAAAAAAAAAAAAAACAGATTGATTGATGGGCTGGCGTGATCACTTAGCACGTTCGTTCTTTCATTCACTAAGTACATACTGCACAGTTACATGAGCCAAGCCCTATTCTAAGAGGATGGAGGTATAAGTCAGGTGAGCCGCAGTAGTTTGAATTTTAGCCCAAGTTGGAGGAAGTTAATTTTTAAAGCCCCAGTTCTGCCATTTTTAAACTGTATAAAGTTGACCTCTCTTAACTTCTGTTCCGCTTAATAAATGACCTACAAATTAGAGTTCTCAAGACAGCTGAGCAGCAAAACGTGTGAAGTCAGTGCCCAAATGTGGAAGCTTGTGGTAATTACATGTGAAGGACCCCAAGCTCAAGGTTAAATGACTTGCACTGGGTGTCAAGTAGATCTGTCACTCTTATAGGTCCAGCCGACGGCCGGGAAGCCTGCAGGAAGCACGCATTTCGCCGAGGAGGAATCTGAGGCCGGGGAAGAAGGAAGCCCCGCCAAGGTCGACTCAAAAAGCTGGCACCGCCGGGATTCGAACCTCGCGCACACTGAGCTTCGTCGCTGGCGCGCGCCCCGACGCCACCCGTTACCGTGGAAACAGCTGGGCGCGTGCTCTCCCACTCGCTCCTTCCTTGTTTTTTTTTTTTTTTGCGGCGGGATACCCCAGCGACTGAACGTGAGCCGCAGGACGCAGCTACGTTCGCTCTCCTCCCCAGACCCGGATCCCTCCGCGGCCGGCGGCCGGCGCGCGGCTTCCCGACGCGACGCTCGAAACGGCTTCCCGCACGCTGCGCCCCACCCCCACCCACCCAGCCTCACCCCAACCCCCAGCCCGGCTCACCTGCCGCCCGCGTCTCCATGGCAACGCCCCCACCGCGGAGGAAAAAAAAGCTTCGGTCTCTTCTGGGCCCCCTCCCGTGCCGACCGAGAAGCCGGGGCGCCCCACTGACGCTTCGCTCTTTATTTTTATTTTTTTAAGAAAAGAGCCGGCGAGGTTATGGCGAATCTGCGGCATCCAACATGGCGGATGGAGTCTTCGCCCTCCTCCCCACGGGGCGCAGACGCCTGCGTAGCGGACGTCCGCCTCGGGTGACCCCCCCACCCCTCAACTCCGCCGGCGCCCAACGCAGTCCGGCAGGGCCAGGCTAACGCGCATGCTCGCAGCCGGAGGCCGTGCTTTTTATCCCGCTGCGCGGATTCGGCCGCTCAGCGTTTAGAGCCACGCCCAGGGAGGGGCCCTCGGGAGGGCCGGAGCACGGATCTCGGGATCGGGAGTCTGCGGTGATGTCGAGCCTTTGCCAGCGCCACCCTAGACCAGCGGCTTGTGCAAGGAGGGTTCTGGGTGCGCTCCTCGTCCCAGCTCTGCCTCTCACAACCCCAAGTTTGGGGCAGCGAATTAACTTTTATTGGTCTCAGTTTACTGATTTGTCCATGGGCTGCTCACAGCCTGCATCCTGCTCAAAGCTGCAGCGTTTCCCGAAGTGCTGGGACCACCCGGCTGGGTTTTAGGGAGTACAGAGAGCACTGAGCGCCCTAAGATCAGACGAGACAAGGCGACTTCCTCCTCTTTCTTCTCTTTGTCCCGCAACAATTCTGCGCTGGGCGTGCGCCCCTCCAACACTCGCTCATTCATTTCCCTGCTTTTGGCGCAGCCTAGGACAGGCAGCTGGGTCTGGTGGAAATTTAAGGACCTTGTTTTTGGTTTTGGTGTTAAGGTGTTTAGCTTCAACACTGTAGCCCTCGGCTCAAATGACATCTTCCAGCCCCTAGCCCTCACCCTTCTGAAACCCATCTAAAGTAACGCTCCTAAGACACTTCATAGTTTCTGGGTACCGTAGCATCCATTCCTGCCTGACATTATCTCCCTCCCTTACCTCTGTCGATCTTGATCACCGCTTAAGCCTCAGAAACAACTGGGCCTGACAGTTATTTCATGAGTAGTGAGTTGATATGGCTATGTTCTAAGGTCATTTTCTGTTTATGACGTTTTTCACTTATAGTAGTCATAAAGTTTTTTAATTGTTTACATTTTCAAAAATTAGTCAACTTAAAATGGTGTATGTCATGCAGAGACATTCCCCCCACCCCACCCCCAAAAAATGTAAAAGCAGACCTCAAGAGGCTGAAGTTTGGGAAACTGATTTGGTTTCCTGGTTCCCCTGAAATGCTAGTCTTTGTTCTTCTTTTCCTGGAATAACCCTTTTTGGTTGCTGCTCAACATGAGATTCTCAGGCAGCCCTGAAGCTCACACTTCGTGTTCCCACAGCTGTGGTAGAACTGGCCTAGCTCCGTTCCCCGTTTCTCTGTTTGCACAGCCTCCTTCCTCACTAGACTGAGCTTCCTGAGCAGCCCTTACAGGTCCTTTTCATTTAGTCTTCCCAGTGCCTACTGCATAGTAATATTTACTGAATGAACATTCTTTCTGGGGGTCACTTATTTTTTAGGAGGAAAACTCCCTTGGGCATTGACCCTCAGGATGACTCATCTGATTTCTCAGGAGCCTTCCTGTCTGCTCCTTAACCCTGTTCTTGGGAAATACAGAACCATGAAAAGACCCCAGAGTTGTCCAGTCCGTTAAATATATGCTCACAGATATAGCCTCCTCCCTCCTCTGCCTTCATTTCATCCTCGAAATCTGGAAGATTAAGTTGGGCGATGTGATTATTGTTCTTTTCCAGATGAGAAAAAGGAATGTTCAGGTCAAATGGCTTCCTGAGATCACACAGCAAGCTAGTGAAGAGCCAGCCGTGGACCTCGCCTCTCCATGCCGTCTTCCTCCCACCACCACATCTGGAATGTACCCAAACTGCCCCCCTGGCCTCCGGGAGAGCCTCCAAGAGAGTCAGATCCAAGACTGCCAGCAAGCTGCTGCACAGCCACCACATCCTCCACCATAAGAGAGATGGCGAGGTGGAGCTCATCAGAATCTTAATTTGGAAATGAACTGCTCAAAAAGCTGCATTGATGAGCTTTTCCTTTTAGAATTATAAATATTTACAATAATCATTATTTTGCTGTGAATCGATTTCTGTCAGGCAATTAGAGTTGTCCTGGTCTGCTGACAGTATTGGTTTTGTGCCGGTTTGCCTTTCTAGCAGCAGCATTTAAATGGTATTCATTGATTAGCAGATGGATTGCTCCTAGGTGTTGTGACCAAACAAATTTTGGAAATGAAGCAATTTAAAATTTTTCTCAAAACCCAATTACCTCAGAATACAGAAGACAAATTAAAAGAAGAAACTGTGTACTGTGGATGATGGTTCTGGGTTAATTATTTGGAAAGCTATGATTTTCTCTACTATTCCCATGGCATTTTCTTCCTCCTACCCATTCATCATTCAGAGAAGAGTTACTGAGCACCTATTATTACTGGAAACTGTCCTGGCCATAGGCAGATGGAAATGACAATGAGATGGCTCCTTTCTGTGGGGAATCCAGGTTTGTAAATGGGGAGATGAGTCCACAGCTGGCTCTTCCATGGCCTTATTATGTGATTCGTAAATTTTCAATCAGCAAACATCTTTATTCTTTCTCTTTGCCAGTAGTATTTCAAAATGCCTTCAATTAATGAAGACACATTTGTGGAATTGGATGTAAATCACCCAGAAGTATATAATTAATGGCAACCTGCTTCAGTGATGGTTCCTAGAGGAGAGTGGCTTTCCAGCTGCCCACTGGTGGCAGTTGGCCTCTTGAAGCTCAAATTCGAATGAATTGTGTTGATAAATTTATCGACATGAAATGGCGCTTGGTTATATAAGAAATATAATTAATTTGCACAACTGAATATATTTGTGTCAACAATTTTGTAATTATATCCAATATCTTTATGAGAAATAAACACTTACATGAAAACAATAGTTTAGGGACATAATTTCATAAGATGCTTTCTTGAAAGCAGGTTCTGATAAAGGATACATAGAGGCGATCTCAAAATAATGGGTCTTGGCTGGGCGTGGTGATTCATGCCTGTAATCCTAACATTTTGGGAGGCCAAGGCTGAAGGATTGCTTGAGCCCACGGGCTCAAGGCTGCAATAACCTATGATCATGCCACTGCACTCCTCCAACCTGGGCAGCAACAAAGTAAGACCCTGTCTCTAAAATTAAAAAAAAAAAAAATATATATATATATATATATATATATATATGTATGTATGTATATACACACACACACCCACACACATATATTAATGGACCTTAAGGCATCCAACAATGATAAAATCAGAGTTGAGAATAATCAGTTTGGGTTAAGAGTTAAAAATCTAAATAGGCACATTGTAAAAATAATCCACTTAAAAATCATATAAAAGAGAAGGACATAGTAATACTAGAATTAGATGAGCAATCTCACTGTGAACATAACTACAACCTTAAGAAACAGCATCGTTTCCACCTGTCTTTTCAGTGGCCCCGGAGTGCCATCACATCCCCAGTCTGCCTGTGCATTCCTGCGTGTACTGTCAGTACCCAAATATTAATCTCCGTAGTGGTTTTCATTAGCAGTGGCCGGGGCTCCTGCAAAGAAACTGATTCCATGTGTGGGATTAAGGGAACATCAGAATGGCCTGAAACATCTTGCTATTCTCAGAAAACCTGGTTCCTTCCAAAAATTCTGGGTTAATGCTGAAAGGACAAAGGAGCAGGCAATGACAATTTGCATATCACAACAACCGTAGATCTATGTTTGTTGATCTACAAGTTGACTCTATGAAAAGCTGTGAGGCTTTACTGATAAAATTGTATGTACAAAATACACATATAACTGTAATTACAAAACTAGTTACAATTCAAAGAAAGGGTAAAAATAGGATATTTTAGTAAATAGAGACTTTTAATAAATATGAGATCCTATTTCTTACTTGAAGTTCTCTATGTCTGTTTATGAAATGGTATATTTGTATAAGTTCGAGGGGCAGATAAGTTTACTAACAGAAAGTCAAAGACTTCCAGAAGACTAGGAACCGTGCCAAAACCAGGAAGGGCAGGTCAGGACCAGTGGTCTCATAAATAACCAGGTAAAAGGGGGGCTCAATAATTTATGTTTCAAGTTAATGGATTAGCCAGATGTCCTAAGGGAGAAGCTGATAGATTAAACTGCTATATGGCCCTGCTAATTTTAATGAAATGCTAATGATGCATAATGAAGGTTATTGTAAACTGTGGCAGAACATCATGTACCCGAGACTTCATGCACGTGGGAGTGAAGATTGCAAGAACTTGTTGTAAGTCCTGTGAACGTAACAGTTGAAATGGTCTGAGGGACCCCCAACCAGCCAATGTGCGCTGCCACCAAGAATCCACCAGTCAAGGCCCATGGCTGCCATTCAGTGCACCTGGGAAGGAGATCATCTTTCTCTCTGCCATCCAATAAGTGCAATCCTGAAAAAATTTAAAATATGTATTGTAGAGATGACAAAGAAATTGGTCAAGTCAATAACACCTTTTTTTTGGACACAGAGTCTTGCTCTGTCACCCAGGCTGGAGTGCAGTGGTGGCAAGATCCCGGCTCACTGCAACCTTCACCTCCAGGTTTCAGACCACCTGCCTCAGACTCCCAAGTAGCTGGGATTGCAAGCACTTGCCACCACCCCCAGCGAATTTTTGTGTTTTTAGTAGAGATGAGGTTTTACCATGTTGGCCAGGCTGTTCTCGAACTCTTGACATCAAGGGATCTGCCGCCTTGGCCTCCCAGAGTACTGGGATTACAGGCGTGAGCCACACACCCAGCCTAATAACAACTGTTTTTACAAAATTAAGGTATGTGTGCAGTAAAAACTTTTGTGTTAAATTTTAAAGTGTTTGAAGCATTTTGAAATTACATTCAACAGTTACATTGAAAAAGATTAACTGTGTAAATGTTTAGACAAAATTTATTTTGAAAGTTTTAATTAATAGTTGTATTTAAATAGTTTAGGGATAAAGGTGACTATATAACAAATTTTCTTTAAATCAACTATGAGTGGGACTAACAGACCCATGATAAAAAAAAAAAAAAGGGACAGGGAGTGGAATTTGGATCCCAGCAAAGTAAAGGAAAACCAGGAGAGCTACCAGAGCCTAGCACTGTTGGGGTGTACAGCTGGGACCCACTAAACAGTTGTTGAAGAAAGGGAGAAGGGTTGGAGGCAGGGAAAGATGGAGTGAGGGATTGAGGAAAAGGAATAATACATAAATAAGCATTTATTTGTAGTTGTAGTGTAAACAGCACTGCTTTGGATGTTCAGAAGAGAGAAAAAGTATTTCAAATAAAGCATGGCATCTGGTATCAATACGAGAGGGCTGGTTAAATGGATGGTTCAGCCATACGTGGAAATACAACGTGGTGGTTTGAAAGAATGAGAGTGGCACATGTGGAGACCCAGGGTGTGCTCTGCAATGCATCCTGGAGCAAAAAGAGCCAGGTGCAGGACAGCATCTGGAGCACAGCACACTGTCACTTGTGAACATGATTGTACATGCATACAGAAGCTGAAAATGTGGAAAGATACTGGCCATAGGGCGGACAGCTTTGGAGACAATGTCTGGGCCAGGAGATCTGGCTCACGGGGATACTGACTTCCCTGAACGTTCTTTTGAAATATTGAGATGTTTTACCATAGGCGTATACTGCCTTTTCAGGGACGAAAGGGGAGGATTTGGAAGCCCAATCTCTGGTCCTACTTTTATTACTCAGTAGCTTTGACTTTGGACAAGTAACTTATCTGCAAGGTGCTTCCTTTCTCTGGGAAGTGGAGGTGTTGAGTCCCACATCAGGGGTTGGTGGAAGAGAAATGAGACAGGAGCTCAAAAAGTGCAGTTGAGTGCCGTGGGTGGGGGTGAATCAGGGGTTCTCAGCCCCTTTGGGGACCGCAGAAGTTCAGCAGCAGCAGCAGCAGCAAGAGTGACAGCCAACACATGGGGTGGTGTTTGACTTAAGGGCTCCCACCAGTCAGCCGCAGAACTCGAAAAAGTCACCTCAAAGTCTCTGTATTTCAGTTCTTTTATCTGCAAAAGAGCAGCGGTGGGAGAGTGGAAATTATACTAGATGGTTCACTTCAGCTAAAAACGGACCAGAAAACATGATTTTAATATTGGTTGGAAATGATTCAGTGCAATAACAGAGGCATAAAAAAAAGCCCCCAGGGGAGTTTACGGTACAGAGCCATCACTTCCAGCTGCAAATTTGCAGAGGAGAAGACGACATTGCGGAAAGGAGAAACTCGTGGTCTCTTTACCTAAGTCACCCACACCTTGATGCCAGGCACCTGTTCACTTTTTCAGCTGTTTTCGTAAAGTCCAACAGAAAGGAGAGGTACCTGGACAGTCTGTAAAATGGTGGCCCCCAAGGAACTATGCCTCCTTGTAATCAAATCCTAGTGTAATCCTCTCTGACACTGACTTTGGGATTGGCCATATGACTTGCTTTCGCCATGGGACACAAACACAGCACAAGCACAGACTTGATAAGCACTTGCACACTGGGTCTTTGGACACCGCCTCTGGAAGCCAGCCTCCATGCTTCCAGGAAGCTCAAACCAAACTACCAGATGACAAGAGGACATGGAGAGGAAACCCAGAGGACAGGAGTCCTCATGGGCATCCAGGTCTTAGCTGTTCCCCAGCCAATGCAGCCACATGGGCGACCTCGGCAACCCTGTATTATGCAAAAGACTTACCCCGCTGAAGCCAGTCTACCCACAGGATTGCAAAACATGGTAACCTGTTGTTGATTTAAGCCACTAAGCATGGGAGTAGTTTGTTGGGCAGCAATAGGTAACTTTGTCTTGTGGGAAGCTAGGATTTCCATTTCAGGGAGGGTTATGAGAGTTGCTGAGTCCATTTGTAAGAAGGACGCAATCTTAAGCTTGCTTCCCCAGTATTTCAGTTTCAGGGAGTCCATTTGGGGGAAGCTAGGATTTCCATTTCAGGGAGGGTTTCGAGAGTTGCTGACTCCTTTTGGGGGAAGGATGTAGTCTTAAGCTTGCTTCCCCAGAAGCAAAAGGGGAATGAGATAAACAGACCTTTGGTTGTTTGGCTTCAAGCTGTCTTTCAACCAAAGAAACTTTACTGAAGAAAAAAGGAGAAACTTGGCTGAGATCTGAAGTGTGATGAGAATATGGATCAGGGAAGACAGGCCAGGAGGCCCCTCTGAAAGTAGGAAGCCACAGAAGCAGCAGTGCCAAGGAGGACAACCCAGGGTGGCCCTGGCTGCAAGAGGACACCTTGCTGAAAGCACCACAGGTGGCAGTAAGCAGACATTTTCCAGAAGAATCCTGAAGGCAAATACTCTGTTCTGCTCTCAGCAAACCCATGCAACTGTCAGACCACGTACTCCACAGAGTCCAGAGGTAGCTGCGGTGGGGGTGAATCTTCCTGATGCTGCCAAAGTAAGTGGAAATCAGATGGAATAAAATAATATGGTGGCATGGGCCCAGCCTTCTAGGGGCTTCCACACCCGTCATCCCACATACCCTTCACACCATCCTGTAGGGTCGGGAGAGCATGAATAAAAAGCCTCCTCCCCAAAATGAAAGAACAGAGAACAAAAAGGGCTAAGGGACTTTGTGAGGCCACGCAGCAATCTGGGACCTCATCCATCCCAGGTCTTTCTGCTGTGCCTCTATCATCCCCTCGTCCAGGGAGGGTGGCGGCTCTGCATGTGTTTAGTCGGAAGTGTGGGGTGAGAGCAGCCACTGGAAAGAAAGCCCCGTTGTGACAAGGTTGTGCCCTGAGCTGCCTGGCCCACTCACCCCGCTGCCTGTGTTCCACCCAGGCGGGCTGCGTGTCCCAGGGTTTCTGCTGAGCAACTGGTCAGCATGCTGCTGAGCACCCAGGCCCCATGTGAAATGATCAGCTGCTTTCCTTCT
Source organism: Cebus imitator (assembly GCF_001604975.1). Taxonomy (NCBI): domain Eukaryota; kingdom Metazoa; phylum Chordata; class Mammalia; order Primates; family Cebidae; genus Cebus; species Cebus imitator. The sequence continues at coordinate 1,804,610 of NW_016107328.1, read as the reverse complement.
ACCAGTGCCAGCTGCTGCAGCTGCCAGCCTCTGCCTAGCCTCCACCACTGATGCTGCTGTAAGAGGAAGAAGATTCCCGTCTTAACAGAGTTACTCGCTGTTAAAGGAAGAAGATTCCCATCTTAACAGAATTCTCATGCATGCCTTTCAAACCGAGGAGCTCACGGGTTGTTGGAAGAGGATGACACAGAGCGGAGGCCACCGCACTCAGCTGTTTACAGTGCACATACACGATTCATCTCAAACCAGACAAGCAGTGATTCACCTGATGGCTCGCCATGTCTCAGAGATGCCAGCTGTCTTACAACTCTGAGCCTCTGCATGTGTCTAGAACATTTTACCCAGATTTCTCTACCTGCTAGACTTTTTTCCGTCCTTCAAAACTCAGACAAAATGTCCCTGCTCTGTGAAGCCCTCCTTTCTTCCCAGGCGGCTCCCATAGCACCTTTCCGTGATTCTTACATACTGCACCATATCTGTTAATGTGCTTGACTTCCCTGTTGAACAGGGCGCTCCTGCAGGCCAGCAGCAGGGACTGACTCACCTCCCTGTGCCCTCTTCCCAGCAGATGACCTCAGCCCTCATGGTTGAAGCAGTTGGTAGGGAACTGACGATCTGGTGTAAGGAAATTTTAAAAACTGTCAGCAAGTTCACTGAATAACATTTGGGGGAAATTCACTATGAAAAACGGAGCAGGCCATCCATTCATTCCGTAAGCACTTATGGAGTGCCTACCAAGTGCCCAAAGTGTGCTCCAAAGATGCACCGGGGAGGCCAGAGCATCTGTCCTCAGATACAGATGTCACAGCCCCGTGGAGGAAGTGATGCCTAACAAGGTGAGTGCCATACAGTGCAGCACTCATGGGAGAGAACCGCTCTGGAGTAAAGGCAAGGGGACAGGGTCCACCCGAGGAGTCCGGAAGATGTGGGAAGCACAATGCAGCGGGGTGGAGAGTCCCTAGGAAGAGTGCCTCAGGCAAGAAATAGCCTGCCAGTCACCGGGGATTTTGGTCATAAGGGGAGGCAAGAAGGTAAGAAAACCGGGTTTGCCCCATCGCAGTCAAGAGTGGCTCTCTTGGCCAGCCTTACTGAAGTGGTTGTTTTGAGTTGTTCTCGCCAGCCCCCACTGACAACAAAAGCGGACTGTGTACAAGCTCTCACCTGGTCAGACCCTCGTAACTGGCAGCTTACATTGTCAAGACAGCTGCTTGCACAGCTGGCCCAAAAGGCAAATAAGAAACGATCTATGGTGTCACCTCGAGTGCCTCCAAATCACTGAGCACATGCTGAGAGCCCACCTCTCACATTGCAGATGAGGAAGCAGAGGAAGGGAGGGAGCTGTCTAAGACCACACCGCAGGATAAGCATTGGGTGACAGGGCAGGAATCAGGCACCTGGGGAGACAGAGCTGCAAAGGACACCGTCCTCAACAGTGAGGCCTTGCAATGTGTTACTTACTGAACTGTGCCCCCTTTAACTCGTATGTTGAAATCCTGTACCCCCAGTGCTTTCAAATGTGACTGCCTTTGAAGATAGGGCCTTTAACAAGGTTATTAAGATAAAATGAGGTCATATGAGTGGACCCTAATCCAATATGACCAGCGTTCTTATAAAAAGAGGAAATTAGGACAGAGACACATAGAAGACACAGAGAAAAGATGGCCATCTACGAGCCACTATCTGCAAAAGAGGCCTCAGAATGAACCCAGCCCTGCTGACACTTTGATCTTGGACTTCTAGCCACTAGAATGGTGAGGACATAAATTCCTATTGCTTCAGCCACCCAGTCTGTGGTATTTGTTACACCAGCCACAGAAAACTAGTACAGAACCCTTGAGAAACAGACGTGAACACTACTCATGAGCCCTGGAGTGACAGGGATTCTAGCGAGCTGCCTGACTGCAGCAGCACTGTGAAATCCCAGCCCCCAGGATTGCCGGGCACCTGCCTCATATCACCACACTCCAGCTCAGCTCCTTGGCAGCCAGGGCCCCAGCAGGAGGCAGAGGGCACCCTCAAGCTGGGCAATTGGAGGAACGTTTAATGAAGGGGCTCTTTACAAAGGTGTGGACAGGGTTTAGGGAGGTCAGAGAGAAACGATGCAGACTTCTGCATCCTCCCCTCACACCAGGCCTGCAGGCATGCAGAGGGAGTGCCTACTAGAACCCAGGGCCAGGACAGGGCCTGCGCAGAGGAGTCCGCCTTCAGCAAGACAGTCCACCAACACTCCACGACTCAGAGAGGGAGACTGAGGTATAAATGCCCAGACCTTACTCCCCTCCCACCCTCCTGGTTTCCTGCCAGAGTCCCCCCTTGTCTGAAGCCAACTTGAAGACACCTTTTGAGGACCCCTTCACTGTTCCAGGACCGTGGGGTCTGAGCCTCTGGGGTCAGTCACCTCCCTAACCTCCCGCATACAACTTGATGAGCACACATTTCAACCTGTAATAGGACAGACAAGCAGAACCCCTCTTCAGAAGCACATTTATGAAGTTCCCACAGTCACTGGCTCAGAGAGGAATGCTGCTGTAACAGCTGAGAGAAAACTGATAACCCTGAAAAAAGTGTCCATGGAAATCTCAAACCCCGCCCATTGTTTAAAAACAGCGTCTCGCATAAAAGAAGTGACGGATTCGTTTCTTTCATTATGCTGCATCAAGCTATCCGTGGACAAAAACCTACTGGGCTACTTGTTCACTTTACAGCCTGACTTGATTCACTTCCATTCTTAGGAGGCAGGGGTAGCATTTGGTGGGCATCTCTTGATGCATAATCTCATGCCAGTTTCTATAAACAGGCTCAGCTGCCATCTGCATAGGAACTCCAGAGAAAGGACATGTGAAGAAACTTTCAGACTGTGCATTGGTTCGCCGTCTTTGGCTACCACACCCCTGTTGCACACCCAGAGGGTGATGGCAGCTGCCCTGTAAATTATTCGGTGGGCATCTTGAGAGGCAGGGAGATACAGTGACCTCTAAGCCCAGTCAAGGCATAGCAGAGGGAAGGACTGTGTAAAATGGGTGACCCAGGGTGACATTTGTCAATAGGTGCAGTGTGCACACTGGCTAATGTGAAAGAATGCTTGCCCCTGATGTGCCAGGGGTTACCCCTTTAATTTCAGAGAAAGGAGATCCTGGGAGTTTGGGGCTCGTAGGCTATACTGGTGAAAGTAGGTGAGAGTATGGGGCCACAGGGACAGGGCTCAGAGCAGCTGCTATTTACTAAATCACTAAATAGGGAAAGATTTCATTAGTATAATAACCACCATGACCATAACTCATGTATATGGATTGAACAGAAGCCCTGCTGGTAGGTGGCCAACCGGTCCTGGGTGGTCTGGGCCTTTCCTGGTTTCATCATGGGAAGTCCCAGAACCTCTTTAGCGCTGCCCTGGGTGTCATTCTATCAGTTATGGTACCTGCCGGTCAGGTTACTCAGCACAAGCTGGCAGCCTTCAAAGGGGAGCTGTCTATACCAAGGGGGAAAATCTCCTCCCTTCCCCTTGCAGAGTCCATGGGCGGTGGGGGAATTCACCCCACATTCCCCAGTTAAAGCCCTGCTTCATTTGCTTTGAATGAAGTCCAAGCGGTTCTCACCCACGGAGGTCCTTGGCAACCAAGCTCACCTCTCCACCTGTGCTTTCCACCACAAGCTCAGTTCCAGCTGCACCTCTGCAGGTTCTTAAAATCACCACCATGGGGCCGTGCTGGAGAAAACAGTCCCCTATCTGCTCCCACCCCTGCTCCCCTTTGCAGATCTCCCTCCAGCTCTCTGGGATGGAAGTCATCTACTCAGAGACATCCCCAACCCTGCAGATTAAGGCTTGGGTCCTTCCTGCCTGTTTCCTGGGTGCACTGTACTGCCCCATCCCACGCATCATTATGGCTTGTTTAACTACCTTCTTCCTCAGAACTGCAGCTGCCTCAGGGCACAAGTTCAAGCACCTGGCAGAGTGGTGTATTACACTGATCTCGCATGGCTTTCAAGAAATATTTGAGACTCAGGAATTTATAAAGAGGATGCATTGGCTCATGGTCCCACAGGCTGTACGGGAAGCATAGCACTGGCATCTTCTCAGCTTCTGGGGAAGCCTCAGGATTGTAAGCCTTCTACAATCATGGCCGAAGGTGAAGGGGAAGTGGGCACATCTTACATACGAAGAGTAGGAGCAAGGGAGGGACAGGGAGAGGTGCTGTACACTTTTTTATTTTTTATTTTACTTTAGGTTCTGGGGTACATGTGCAGGTCATGCAGGGTCGTTGCATAGGTGCATACTATATCCGGCATTTCTCCCCATGTTAGCCCTCCCCACTCCCCGCTGTCCCTCCCCTATCCCCCCCCAACTAGCCCCAGTGTGTGATGCTCCTCTCCCTGAGTCCACATTATGGACTTATTGTTCAACACCCACCTATGAGTGAGAACATGCAGTGTTTGGTTTTCTGTTCTTGTGTCAATTTGCTGAGAATGATGGCGTCTAGATTCATCCAAGTCCCCACAAAGGACATGAACTCATTGTGTTTTTACGACTGCATAGTATTCTGTGGTGTATATGTGCTACATTTTCTTTGTCCAGTCGATCATTGATGGGCATTTGGGTTGGTCCCAGGTCTTTGCTATTGTAAACGGTGCTGCAATGAACATACGTGTACATGTGTCTTTATAGTAGAATGATTTACAGTTATTTGGGTATATATCCAGTAATGGGATTGCTGGGTCAAATGGAATTTCTATCTCTAGATCCTTGAGAAATCGCCACACTGTCTGCCACAATGGTTGAATTAGGTTACACTCCCACCAACTGCGTAAGAGTGTTCCTATTTCTCCACACCCTCTCCAGCATCTGTTGTCTGGCCAAGACAATCCTAAGCAAAAAGAACAAAGCTGGAGGCATCACACTGCCAGACTTCAAACTATACTATAAGACTACAGCAATCAAAACAGCATGGTACTGTTACCAAAACAGAGACATAGACCAATGGAACAGAACAGAGGCCTCAGATGCAACACCACACATCCACAACCATCCGATCTTTGACAAACCTGACAAAAACAAGCAATGGGAAAAGGACTCCATGTTTAATAAATGGTGTTGGGAAAACTGGCTAGCAATGTGCAGAGAGCAGAAGCTGGACCCCTTCCTGTCATCTTACACTAAAATCAACTCCAGATGGATTAAAGATTTAGACATAAAACCTAACACTATAAAAACACTAGAAGAAAATGTAGGCAAAACCATCCAGGACATAGGCATAGGCAAGGACTTCATGACTAAAACACCAAAAGCAACAGCAACAAAAGCCAAGATAGACAAATGGGATCTAATTAATGTAGATTTTCAGAGCTTCTGTACAGCCAAAGAAACCATCATTAGAGTGAACTGGCAACCAACAGAATGGGAAAAAAATATTTGCAGTCTACCCATCTGACAAAGGGCTAATATCCAGAACCTACAAAGAACTAAAACAGATATACAAGAAAAAAACCAAACAACCCCATTCAACAGACTTTTGAACAGACACTTTTCAAAAGAAGACATATATGAGGCCAAAAAACATGAAAAAATGCTCATCATCACTGGTCATTAGAGAAATGCAAATAAAAACTACATTGAGATACCATCTCACCCCAGTTAGAATGGTGCTGTACACTTTTATACAATCAAATCTCACAAGAACTCTATCAGGAGAACAGCACCAAAGGGATGGTGCTAAACCATTCACCAAGGATCCACCGCCATGATCTAATCACCTCCCATCAGGTCCCACCTCCAACCGGGGATTATAACTCAACATGAGATTTGGGTGAGGACACAGGTCCAGGCTATATCAAGTGGGCCTCCCATAAATATTGAGTGAATAAAACAACTAGGTAGGAGTTAAAGAAAGTGGCATGGGTAAATTGGAGCCCTTTTTAGTAAGTTAATTAAGCCATTGACCCTATGTACCCATACTCTGTATAAATAGGAAAGCTCTGCCTTCAGCTCACCACTCTGAGGCCAGGCTGGGTGGGGAAAGAAGCGGAGACCCAGGATTCGGTAATTACTGTGTGGTGGTTAATTGTTCATTAATCCATTCAATTCATTCATTCATTCTATCAATGAATGAATGAATGGAATGAATGAATTAGTGGATGTAACTCATTCCATTAACTTATTCCATTAATCCATTCTTTTCCTTTAAGATCCACGGTGTGCTAGGCACTGTCTAGGCTCTGGGGGTATCATGATGAGGGAGACAGACAAGAGTCCTCCTTTTGTGGGGCCTGGAATTGTTACCAGTGGCAAATTCGTGCAAGTCTTGCTTCTCAAAGGAAAGAATTCATCTGAGGAAGGACCCTTCCTCAGGACAAGCAGGAAGGGAAAGGAAGTAAAGTATACTTGGCAGAGGCCATGCGGGCTACTTGAGAGATTCAAGTGCCCTGTTTGACCTTTGATTTGGGGTTTTATGTGTTGGCGTATTTCCAGGGTTTTACATCTCTTCTCCCTTGAATTTTCCTTGGGGCAGGCTGACTGCATGAACAGTGGCCCGCCAGCACCTGGGAGGGGCCGCATGGGCAGTGTGTTTACTGAGGTTGTGCACGTGCTCACTGAGGCATTTTTCCCTCACCAGTCGCGTGTTCCTAGAGGAAGGTCAAATGTATCGGTTAAACGCCACCATTTTGCCTCAGTGCATGTGCTTGAGCCCACTCGCCCAAGTCCTGAGTCTAGCTCCTGAGATCTCATTGGGAAGTTGCTGATCACCAGCTTCAGGTTCTGGAGGGTGGGATTGAGATGGGGTCTCACTCTGTCACCCAGGTTGGAGTGCAGTGGTGCGATCTCAGCTCACTGCAAACTCCACCTCCCAGGCTCCAGCAGTCCTTCTACCTCAGACTCCTGAGCAGTTGGGACCACAGGTGCATGCCACCACACCCAGCTAATTTTTTTTTTTTTTATACAGATGGGGTTTTGTCAGTTTGCCCAGGCTGGTCTTGAACTCCTGATCTCAAGCAATCCACCACCTCCCAAAGTGCTGGGATTTACAGGTATGAGCCACCACACTGGGCTGGGTATTTTCTATCTATTGGGAGACTGGCTTTCTCTGGCGCTGGCTGTGATCAATTATTATTTTAGAGAGACAGTTTAACAACCACCTGACCATCAGCTGATGGTTGTCTAACCTTCCTGGGGGGACCCTTTCCTGCCCTGCCCACGTCTGCCTTGCTACCTGCTCTAACAGGATGGCTGACGCCAAACAAGCACAAGGTAATTTCACCTAAGGAGTGACACGAAGGGAATGAATTTTTGAAGTGGGTGAGCAGGAAAGGTCTCTGCAAGCAGGTGACATTTGAGCTGAAACCTGAGTGATGAGAAGGAGCCAGCCTGGTAGACACCTGAGAGAAAAGTGACCCAGATGGAGGAAGCAACTGGTGCCAGTGTCCTGAGGTCAGAACACTGCTGCATGTGAGGAGCCGAAGAACGGCTGTGAGGCAGGTTCATTCAGAGGCAGAGGAAAGGGCCCTGTTAGCACGCTTTTCCCTGTCTCCTCCATCTGCCTTTCTCTGTCTCTCTGATCATCAAAAACCTTGTGTCTCCTCCTCTCGTGGAACTGCCCTTTTGGGATTTCTATAGACTCTGAAGTATAAAACCAAATTTTGAAACATACTGCAAATTGGCCGGGTATGGTGGCTCACACCTGTAATCCCAGCACTCTGGGAGGCTGAGGTGGGTGGATCACAAGATCAGGAGATCAAGACCATCCTGGCTAACACGGTGAAACCCCGTCTCTACTAAAAATGCAAAACAATTAGTTGTATATGGTGGCACACACCTGTAGTCCCAGTTTTGCAGGAGGCTGAGGCAGGAGAATTGCTTGAACCCAGAAGGTGGAGGTTGCAGTGAGCCGAGATCATGCCACTGTACCCCAGTCTGGGCAACAGAATGAGACTCTGTCTCTAAATAAATAAATAAATAAAACATACTGCAAATTATAATGCTTTTTAAAGTACCACCTATTTACATGTCATGACAGTTTTGTGACTTCAAAATGAATAGGGCTTTTTTTTTTTTTTTTTTTTTTTTTTTTTTTTCCCAGTACTAAGGCTATCCATCTCTGTCAGGGGTGGGCAATCTTTTCCTCTAAAGGGTCAGATAGTAAAATATTTTCAATTTTGCAGGCCACAGGCTATCTGCTGAAGCCACACCACTCTACCCCTGTGAAAGCAGCCACAGGGAATGTAAATAAAAGTCTGTGGCTGTGTGCCAGTAAGATTATTTACAGAACCAGGTAGGAAGTGAGATTTGCCCCCAGGTTATGGTTTGCCAATCCCTAATCTACTTATCATAATTATAAATATCATTATCAAAAATACATTTCTTGTTATTTTAGCGATAACTATAGGCCAAGCAAACAAGAAAGTTCTGCCTTCAGCTCACCATTGTGAGGCCAGGCTGGGCAGTGGGGGCAGGGGGAGTAGAAGCAGAGACCCATGACTCAGTAATTACCGTGTGGAGGTTAACTGTTCGTTAATCCATTCAATTCATTCATTAGTTCTATCACTGAATGAATGAATTCATTTTTGTGTGCTCCTGTCTCCTGGTACTGAGCAGACATGCTGTACCAGGTACAATGTGAGTAATGAGCAGAGGAGCACCTGAAATGTATAATACCACACCTGGATATATCACCAGTGGTGCAATTCTATTTTTTAAAAATTGAGATTCCAATATTAAATGTTTTAAGTTTATGAAATGCTTTTCCTAAGGCCACGCCTAAGCCAGTTGGCCCTTCACAACTGACTGGTCTCGGTGGCTATTGTCAGCCTTCCAAGATCACAGGGAGGAAGGTGAGTGTCTGAAAGGCCCTGCTGGCAACCTCTGCCAGGGAGCACATACAGGGAAGGCAAGCCTCAAATGAAATTGTACAAAATGTGTATAAGCAAGCAGATGTAAAAATAGGCATGAAAGCTCTTCCTAAAAGTCGATGAGGTCCTACTTTGTGCCCTTTAAACTATCTAGTAAATCATGAAACGCTCATGTGAAGCAGATGCACCAATAATTTAGCAGCAGGGTTTAGCTAATCTTCTAGAGGGACTGGCTGGAAAATCCCCAGCTGCAAGTCCAGGGCACCACTCTGCAGGGCGAGAGCAGGCTGGGCTCAGCAGGCTCCTGCATCCCATCCATGCCAAGAGGTATGCCTGCAAAGATGTACACCAACCCAGATCCTGAACCACATTTACCACTGGTGAAAAATTAACCAAGATCTAATAATAGGTTTTGATAGCTTATAGCAGCACTCCTGAAGTTTGCATATCGAGCAAGGCTTCTAAATGTTAAAATTGCAGAGTCTACCTTAAAATCAACCTGCACACACATATATCAGGATGTTTATGCCAAAACATTTTAAAGTAAACTGTACTTTACATAACATATCTCTCTCCTCTTATTGTAAATTTTGATGCTTTGAAGAATTCATTCCTTTTTTCCAGTTACTCATTCTGGATTTTTTTTAAATGGAAGGCGAAAGAAAATATATGACTTTTTATTTTCAATTTTGAAGTTGTGGGAATATAGTATAATGTACTAATTATTATATACTAAATGTCACACTCAAAAGTTTAAAGTAATCCTTAAATATTCTTAGGAGAATTATACTATAAGGAAAGAAAGCATATCTTTTCCAATTAATAGTTTCATCTCAAACGAATACCGTTGTAAAGAACAGTGGCCTATAGCTCATAGATATGTCCAAACAAATTCATTAGATGAGCTGATTTCATATAATCTTTCTATAGCAGCAGTTTCCAGATATGGGCTTAATCAAAATGTAGAGCACATGAAAAATCAGGAAAAAAAAGAAAATTGTGCCATGTTTCAAAACCTGTTTGCACAAACATGCAATGTACATTTAACAGTTTTAGTGAAGGACTTAATATGGATCAGGTCATGAAGTAGTAGATGGACAACTTATTTTTACCAAATGAAATGGTCAGGATAATAACAACTTATTTAGCTGGATGTATGTTTATAGCACTCTGAAAAAGAGGTACAAAAGAACAACTGATTTAGTTAGCATTTGCTACATATAAACCACCCAACACTCAATGGCTTAAAACAACCACCATTTACTATTACAGTTCCTGTGCCTGGCATTAGGCTGGGGTTGGCTGATCTGGGCTGGGCCTGGCCAGGCCTGCTCATGCATGTGCAGGCTGAATGGGGATTCTGTTTGAGGCTGGGCTTGACTGGAGGACCTTAGCTGGGGGAACCCTGCTTCAGGTAGCTTCCATCTTTCATCTTTTCCCTGGGATAGCAAGTTAGCTTAGGTGTATCCTTCTCAGAGTGATGGCAGAAGCAAAAAAGGACAGGTAGAAATGTCCAATGCTTTTTGAGTCTCTCCTAGTCTCTCATCCCATTGGCTAAGGCAATTTATATGCCCAAACTCAGAATCAAGGGGTGGGGAAATAGACTCTGCTTTTTGGTGGGAGAAGATAAAAAGTCACATGGTAACAGGTGTGCCTGCAGGGTGAGATGAAGAATTGGCATCAATGCCATCTACCATATATGCCATTGTTTGCCTTCTGACTGACTCACTCTGCACTTGGTTAAATAGACAAGAAGAAAGACTCATTCAAGGTTTGGTATAAGCAGAAACTATCCAGTGAATCACAGCCTTCACTGTAAGATAGATTTGAATTCAAACGTGACTCTGCCATTTGTTGACTGTGTGACCTTAGGGAAGCGACACTCACTCCACAGTGAATGTCCATTCTTCTGGCCTGCCTAGTATCCCTTCCTTTTCCGAGAGCATCCTGCTTTCAGGGGTCATCCCTGCCCTCATGCGATGATTTTTTACGTCACTCTTATTGACATTTCAGTTGACTTTAGTAAGCTCTGTGACCCTGGAACATTCATTCCTAGGCCTCTCTGTAAAATTGGGAGATGGCTGGATTTGGGCTTCCCCTGGGATTTCATCCACCTCGTCATTCCAATACCAGGACTGCCCAAGCCATCGGGCCTTGGTTCTGACTGCCAGGGAGGGCTTTCTTCCCAAATGAAGCTCCCTGTTACTACATCTGAATAGCATCATCCTGAAGAGCAGTGCCTCTGAAGCTTGATGGCTTGAGTGTGTAATCCTGACAGGCCGGTTACCCTTATAAGCCGGGGCCATGGGCACATTCTAAAACTTTGTATGTCTTGGTTTCTCCATTTGTAAAACAAAATTTAGAGTATCCATTTCATGTGCTTGTCATGACTCTTACATGAATTAATACATGATAGCTAGATTTTTATTTTAAAATATTCAAAGCAGGCTGGGCACGGTGGCTCACGCCTGTAATCCCAGCACTTTGGGAGGCCGAGGCAGGCAGATCATGAGGTTAAGAGATTGAGACCATCCTGGCCAACATGGTGAAACCCTGTCTCTACTATAAAAATACAAAAATCCCCGGCGTGGTGGTGCATAACTGTAATTTCAGCTACTCAAGAAGCTGAGACAAAAGAATCACTTGAGCCTGGGAGGCGGAGGTTGAAGTGAGCTGAGATTGTGCCACTGCGCTTCAGCCTGGCCACAGAGCAAGACTCAGTCTCAAAAAATATATATATTCAAAGCCATGTTCCTATTAGACTAGGTGGAATCTGGCATCTCACAAACCTAATCAATATTTTCATTTTCTCCTCCCTGCCTTTGCATTGTGACAGTTAGATTAGGGTCAGTTAGATTAGGCTGGTCTCTGCCTGCCCTCTGGATTTGGTGACCTGGCCTTGGGTTGTTATGCATTACTCCCACTTGTGTCAAGGAGAAAGCAGAAGAGAAGTCTGACCCGGGAATTTCTTCCTACAAAGGAAGTTATGGGAATACTGAGGATGAAGGCTGCACTCTTCCCAACTCCAGAGGAAGCAATGCCCCAGGCCAAAAGCCCCCAGTGACCAGGCAAAGGCCCTACCTACTCCTCCTTCCCCCTGCAGCTTGCAGTGATCTGCATCAGCCTGGACTTTTTCCATGACTCTCGCCTTTTAAAGATGAACATGGCATAGTTACAGCCTCCCTGGGATGCTGCAGAGTCGCCCAGGCACACAGTCCACTGGCCACTCCCCCTTCCTAATAGAGTTGTATTTGTCACAAGAGAGACCTTTGTCAGCCCCATCATCCTGAACTCCTAGGGCAGCACGTGGAACATGCTCCGTGTTCGGAACAATTTGTCAGAGGAGAAGATGAATAAATAAACATCTCCATTCTCTGCTGTCAGCAGGTGGCCAGTAGACGTTACCAGGAGCATTTTGGTGTGCTCCCGTTTAAAGATGTGTGTGGACGTCTCTTCAGGAGTCCCCATGACAATGTTTAACACAAAGTGTTGGAATTCAAATGACTAAAGATCTTTTCATTGAACTCCCTCGGTTTACAGACAGGGGACCTGAAGCCCAGAGAAACTAAACATATTCATCAGGCAGCCAGGATGACGGAGGCATGCAAATCCATGTCTTTTGAGCAACTTTAAAGAAGCTAGAAATATTCTGGTTTCTTTTCCTGGAGAAGATAGCATTCCGTGGGAATATGAGCACTGATTTTTTTGAACATCTGAAGGGCTACTGTATGAGGAAAGGCTCCTAAGAGATCAGAAGTATCTAAAGACGAAACAGTTGCCCCTTGACACCGTGAGTGCTCTACTGCCAGTGGTGTCCAAGCACAAACAGAAATAGCTTAGTGAGAAGAGGAGCATCAAAGCGAGGGGCAGAGAAAATGTCTAAAATGATAAACACAGAAAATAGCAAGTGTTGGAAGGATATGGAGCAAGTGGAATTCACAGACACTACATGTGGGAGAGGTAATGGTGCAACCACTTCGGAAAGCTAGCAGTTTTTGATAAGGTTAAACTTACATCTTCCTTATGTTCCAACAATTCCACTCCTAGGAATGGACTCAACCGAAATGCGTAGGTATTTTTCACCAAACACATATATGAGATCTTCATAGCAGGTTACTCATAATAGCCCCAAATTGGAAACTACCCAATCTACTGCTCATCAATAGTAGAATGAATAAGTAAATTCTAGTATATTCACACAATGGAATATTATACAGAAGTCAGGAGGCTTTTTCTGTAAAGGGCCAGATAGTATTTTCAGCTCTGCAGGCCATATGGCCTCCATCTCAATGACTCGATTCTGTCATTGTAGTGCAAAAGCAGCCATAGACGTAGAGACATATACAGAAATAAATGGGCATGGCTGTGTTTCAAAAAACCTTGATTTACAAAAGCAGATGGAATACACAGGGAGTTCAGTTTTTGAAAATTCATTAAGGTGTACAGCTATGGTATGTGTACTTTCTTAATGTATATAAAAATGTTTTCTTTTAAAAAGGATTTTCAATAACAAGATTAAAAACAAATAGCGGGAGGGCAGGTATTGGCCTGTGTGTCTATGATTCAGTGGCTAGTGCCAGATAAAACAGTTAGATAATAGCAAAACTGGAACTGAAACTCAGGCCTCCAGCTCCCAGAAAGGAAAGGGAATTCATACCTATAAGTGTTTTCCGTATGCAAGGCACTTGTCACAGGCATTCCTCATAATAACTCTCGGAGAAGGCATGATATGCTCATTTTTGTAGATGAGAAAACAGGGGCCCAGAGCAGGTACAAACTTAGCAGGATCATACATCTTGTCAGCAGCAGCAACGCCATCTGAGCCCAGGTCTGTCTGATCCTGACCCCAGGCTCTTAAGCTTCCTCCACAGGCTTTAAATGCAAACATGGCATTTCTTACATGAGCGTTGCATGTGTATAAACATAAACCGTGAGCCCTACACTACGAAATATTATCCAGTTATCACTGGCTTCTGCTGCTGACCGCCAGGGCTGCTAAATCTTATTAGGCTGTGCCCACTGCTTCTGGGCAAGCCCTGACCATGGGCACAGCTGGGACCTAGGCTCTCTCTGGGGGCCTTTTACTGTGGCTGTTCTTGCTGAAGCAAACATAGAGGGATGAGGGACGAGGGAGAAGCAAGGACGGACAAGATGCTGGACGATGCAAGTTCTGCAGCCAGGGGAGGCCAGAAGGCAGGCACACTGTCGCGGGGCTTGTCACAAGGGCCAGTCCATAGGGGAAACCCAGACCATCCCCTATCAGAAGCCACTTGCTTCTCATGTCCAACTCTACTTCTAAGATTCTCTCCCTTGCCCCCCAACAACCCCTGCTCCCCATATCAGTTGTACAAAGAAAGAGAAAGGTACCTCCTCATCCAACTCAGAGAATGGGGTAGGGTGAAGTTCTGCTTTTGAGGGTTTTGTGACAATGTCCATTAGTTCTCAATAGTTAAAAATCAGGAGCGTTTCAGGAAGGAATGCATATACTCAGCGAAAGATGCTGGTCTGAAAAGGCTACATACTTTATGTTTCCAGTGACTTCACATCCTGCATAATGCACAACTATAGCGACAGTGAAAAGATCAGGCACTGCCAGGGGCTGGTGCAAGGGGTGGAGAGGAATGGGCATAGGCTTGTTAGGGCAGTGGGACTATTCCGTAGGATCCCACAGCTGTGGGTTCTTATCAGTGTACCCCATCACAATCTACAGAAGATACCCCACAAAGAGTGAACCCAAATGTGAACTATGGGCTTTAGTCACTAGTAATGTATCGATATTGGTTCATCCATCGTAACAAATGTGCCACACTAATACAATAAGGTCTTAATTATAGGGGAAACTGAGGCCAAGAAGAGAGCATATACGGAAATTCTCTATATTTCTTTACACTCAGTTTTTCTGTAATCATAAAACTGCTCCAGAAAAATCATCTCCTAATGTTATAAAAATTAGGTGAATTCAAGGACAAAGCTGGATTTCTGTCCTCATGCAAAGCTCTGGTCTGGGAACATAGGGCCAATGTTCCTAGAGCTGCCAGAGTCCAGCAACAAGCGCTCCTGGGGAGGACGCACAGCTTTTCCTCCTCTGGGGCTCCCCGAGTCTGCCACGGCCAAAATAAGCCAACTTCACCCTCTATGTGACCATCTGGCCTTAGGGATCATTGGAGTTTGGGACTCCCTAGGGTAAAATGAGCAGTTTATGCAATGGTTTTTTGGGTTCCTAAGAAACTTTCCTACTCCCGGGGTGTTGAGGCCAGAAAGGGGATGGGGATGCATGGGTAAGGCCCTTCTTATCTGCTGGACCTATTGACTTATCATATAAGATTCGCCCCCAACACACTGGCCTGTGAGTAAAATACATGTGCAACTTCTAATGCCTTCCTTTAACAGACAGGGAAACTGAGGCTGAGGACGGTGATTAGCTAAAGGTGGTTGCTTGCAGGTGGAGGAAGTGCTGTGTCTCTTGATTGTCCCTCTGAAGTCTCCTCTCTGAGTAACCCCAGTTTTCCATCTGTGTCTCATCCTTGGTAGGTCACTGTGGCATCACCTGTCCTGACATGATTTGATGGCTTGAGGGCTGTTTTGTGTATGGAACATTCCTTTCCCGTTGTCCGAGACTGCCCTGTTTACTGGACAAGCTTTGTCCTGGGGTCACCCCAGCTCCTCAAAGGCCCTCTCATTCAGGGTAAAGGCCAAAAGGTTTAATTCAAAGAAAATAAAAGCACAGAGGCCTAACAAACATGAAGTCTGTGGGATGCATTTTGAAAATGAGATCCCTGGATAAACACTTAAACTTTCCGAACGCTCACCTGGTTAGAGAGTGTGGCTGTTGTCCTGCTTCGGGAAGTCCCTATTCAGGGCTTTTGCCCTGACGCTGCGTTTGGCGTTGGGCCTCCGTGCTCAGAGCAGTCTAGCCTACCAGGAGCACCGCCTGTACTCTGCTGTGGGCTGCTGTCCCCGCTTCAGGGGACTCTCACCACCACTTCAGGATACTCCGGTGACTTTAGGCTGCTCTCACAACCTCAGGATACTCCTGCCACTTCTGCCACTTCCGGCGGCTCCTGTCGCTTCAGGCTGCTCCTCCACTTCAGGCTGTTCCTATACCCTTGTGACCAGTCTTTATTCTTAGGAAAGATGCTTTCATGTATGTTGAGACACCCTGGCGTGCCTGCATCCTGCATCACATAGGCCTCATTCTTTCAGTGGGTTGGCTGTATATCACAGTGTTATGAGCATTTCACAGACATTTAAAAGTAGTCCTTGTGCGCCTGACACTGTGCACAGACTAGCCTTTGCTATCCTGGTGAAGCTGCGTGAACAAACCCTGTGGCACAGCGTGGTGACTGCAGTAAGAGAGGGACGGGCGGGGTGCCAGGGGGGCACTGGAGAGGCAGCTAAACCCACCTCCAGAATCAGGCTGCTGGTTCCTATGAGATGGAGAGAGAGCTGTCTTGCAGAGCATGCGGGCACTGGAGCAGAGGGGCGGCATTCCTGACACCGTGAGTTCCGGGAAAGGCAGGCTCCGGAGAAGGGAGTGCTGGCCCACAGCTACTGCTCCCACAGAGACGTCTCTAACTGAGAAAGAGTGAGCTGTGCAGCTGCGCCGTCTGAGGGCATTAGGGATGGTGGAAGGGCAGTGTAACCTAAGCCTCTTATCAGATCTGCATAGCCCTGTCCTGCCGCCACCACTTTCTGCTCTGTGCCTCTCCAGTTTGTCAAGAGCTCAGCATCCAGGGCCATGAACCACACTTACCATTTGTTCTGTGCTCGGGGTGTGCTGGAAGAGGTGGGGTCCCATGGGAGCAAGTGTCCGCGTGTCACCTGTTCCTACTCTATGATTTATTAGGATAGGCTCTCCAGTTTGTACGCCTCACAGACCAACATCACTGTGAGCTGGGCCTTAATAATCTTTTTGTATCAATGTTGGAAAGATTTTAGAGCAGGGTTTTAAAAATCTGGGTTCACAGATTTGGGGGACATATAAACACCTCACAATTATATACAAAATGTTGATCTGGGCATTTGTCCTAGCAAAAGGCTCCCAAGCTTTCCTCTAAGCCTAAAAGGGTGTGTGAGCCTTTACACTGGGCCATGGCCAAATCCTCCCAAGAGTCATGAAGTCTTTTACCCAAAAGCTTACATATGGGAAGTAGCAGCATTGAGGCTGGCGCTGGGCCTGGAGGGCAAGCTATAGCTGGTCCTATGTCCAGTAGATGACAATTTCCTTTTAAAAAACACTATTTACAAAACTTCAAATGAACAGGAAAAATGGTCAGCTTTGACAGTACTTGACTATTTGGTGTTTCCATTATAACAGCAGTTCCAACTGGCGCTTTCTTAAGTGTTTGTGTGTGTGTGTTTTCCACTTTATTCCCTTTTTGACTTACCAGTGGGTTTCCTCTGATACCTGAATCTAGAAGTGAAATGCTGAGGAACCAGTGCAACCTGAGTGAGATTGTGTTTTATTTTTCTGTTTTTGTTATAAAATGAAATTAAATCACTCATATGATGAGCCGATACTTCACTATGACATTATTATACCATTTCCGCTATAGCAAAACTGGAACTGAAACTCAGGCCTCTAGCTCCCAGAAAGGAAAGGGAATTCATACCTATAAGTGTTTTCCGTATATAAGGCACTTGTCACAGGCATTCCTCATAATAACTCTCGGAGAAGGCATGATATGCTCATTTTTGTAGATGAGAAAACAGGGGCCCAGAGCGGATACAAACTTAGCAGGATCATACACCTTGTCAGCAGCAGCAACGCCGTCTGAGCCCAGGTCTGTCTGATCCTGACCCCAGGCTCTTAAGCTTCCTCCATAGGCTTTAAATGCAAACATGGCATTTCAACCCCCAAGCTTGGTAATATTGGGAGCGGAGGCTAGGTGGGGCCATTCAAGGGACACTTGAGTCGTATCATGTTTGTTTTCTTTGTTGATGTAAATAAAATAATTTAGGTCTCTAAGTCATTTTATGTGCATCAACACAAAAAGTAACACTAGACTACAGGAACTGAGCTAAAAGCAATGCTAGGCTACAGGAACTGAGATAATGACAAGGTGATTTCAGCCTTGGTATGTCAGTCCTCAAAGGGCCGTAAAATGAGGTGAGATGCCCCATGTTTACAATTAAGAGACCTTAATAGCAGCACAATGCAGTGCAATCTCCAGACACAAAAAATATCTCCTGGTATTTTTCTCTCTGGAGGAAACTCAACTTCATTGCTCAAGTAATTGATGGGATATAAATTAAGCAGGATTGAAAAATCCACCAATCTCATAGACAGTTACTTGGGCAGCAGTCGAGAGATAGAGGTTCTGGTTGTAGCTGTGTTAAACCTGCCTTATATAACCACCCACAATGCTAGGTTCATCAACGGACTGATTCCCAGAGAATGGCACATGTTGAAAGGCTCTGGGGGACCAGGGGCCCAGTCTATGCAAACCCGGCTGTGTGGAAGCGATTATGATCAAATAATACTTAATTTTGCATTCTATAATGTTTGTGTAACAAAATGACAACTTTGTTGAAACAGAGCTGTCAGATGGCAGGGCCACGTCATACCCTATTGTGTTTGGTTGCAGTCCCTGAAACCTCTGATATGTGAACATATCTACTTTTGCACATGAAAGGTCATCAGGCGGGTCACTTACAACTGGAAGAAAGGGCCAGTCAGCAGGGAGGAGAATAAGCAGGGCCACCTGCAGTGGATTGCTGGGGTGTGGTCATTTGTATTTATTCTTTGTCCCATCTTTCTTCACACCCTACATATGTGCTTCCATTTTAGTAACTGGGGTCCATGGCTGGCTCCCCTCTCCCCACATCTCCTTGTTGTTGGACTTCAGTTCTAACATTTGGGACCCCCCGAGCCTTGATCCCTACTCCTTGGCCATCTGTTAGGACTGCCAAGCCTCCAGCTTACCTCTAGGACAGGTGGCTGGGCCTTAACCTTGCCTGCTAGCCTCTTCAGAGTGAATGTCCTGCCATATGAAAATGATTATAAAGTGCATAATATCCATGACAGATTTACAGGTAATATTCAAGTGAATAAATAAAACATATTATGGTTTGTATTTTAATCTTGGAGCCCCTCCACCTATATTGATTCCTTCCCATCAGAATTCAAACATTCCCAAGTTCTCACCTCTCAGAAAACACAACCTCACTTGTCCTGCTCCCCATCTTGCCTCCACTCCTCATAGACAAGGTTCTTGAAAGAATGACCTTTTATCTTCACGTCAGCTCACACTGACCTCTCAAATCCTTTCCTCTGGCTTCTACTGCAGTATGTCTCTGAAGCTGCTGCAGCCAAGGTCTCTGACAACCTTCTTGTCCTTAAACACTTCTTGGAGTCTGGATTGTACTCGCCTTCTCTGCAGTGTTGGGTTCTTACCAATACTCTTTTATTCTTTACCCTTTTCCTTGCCTCTCGTGATATCACTATTTTCACGTTTTCTTTCCACGTCCTGGACTGTCCGCCTCAGTTGGCTTTGCCAGCCTCTTTTCTGGCTGTTTATTAAATGTGGATGCTTCCCAGGACTTTCTCCCATGCCACTGTTCTCACCATACACAGTCATCCTGGGTAACGGAGACATGTACCATAGATTCAATTACCATCTATACGCTGAGACCTCCAAAAGCCACACCCAGTCCAGACCTTCCTTCTTAGCTCCAGACCCATACACGGTGCCTACTTGGTTGTGCCATCAACACCCAGAAAGGGACACCTAAATCTAACTCAGCATCTGCGCCAGTCTTATTGCTCATGCTTCAGCCCTCATGCCTGTAGAATGGCAATATCTTTCCACCAACCACTCAAAAAAGGATACAAGGATACATCTTCACTATTTCTCTGCCTCCCCAATCCCCTCTCCCTGTTCTCCCCGAACTCCTTCAGAGTTCCCCTCCTAAACACCTCTCCATCTGCAGACTTCTCCCCAGCCCCACACCCAAGAACTATGCCTCCTTCAGTGTCCTCTGGGGCCACAGGAGCAGCCTCCTCACTGGGCTCTCTGCTCACGTCTGCCTTGCTACTTCCAATCCAATCTCCTCTCTGCAACCAGAAAAATTTTTCTTAAAAGGGTCTTTCAAGATTGATTGATTAATTGATTGCTGTGTCAGATCATTTCTTTTTTAAAAAAAAAAATTTAAGTTCTGGGATACATGTGCAGAATATGCAGGTTTGTTACCTAAGTATATATGTGCCATACTGGTTTGCTGAACCTATCAACCCATAAACTAGGTTTTATCAAGCTTTGTTTTTAAAGACCTGTCTTACCAAATTAAGCCTTCCCAGAACTCCAGGATCAACCAGGTGAAAGCAGCAATGCTTTGCAGACGCAGTGCAGGTGCCAGCATGAAGCCCTCTTCCCCTCCTCTCTCCCACCCCAGAGAAAACTTTGGGCTCCGGGGAGCTGTTTCAAAATCTCAGTCCTTGGGGTTCAATCTGGTCACATTGATCTCCTTTTTAAAATGCTTCAAGTCACCCATATCCTCTGATCAGATTCTTGAGCACGGTGGCAAGACCTTCCAGGACATGGCTCCCGCCTCTCTCCAGACTCGCATCTGCCCAGCTCCCCGGCTCTTTGTTGCCAGGCACTCATTTCATTCCTGAGCTCCTCATTCTCTCACCGCAAATCTATGAGCTCTGGATCCTTGTGCTCCTTCATTCCCTCTCTTCCCGGAGCTAACTCCTGCTCTAGTCCTTCAGGTCTCAGCTCTAAAGCCGAATCTCAGACCTTCTGGGGCTGGGCTAGGGTATCACATAGCACGTCAGGCTCTCTGCTTCTGGCCCTGGGTGGTGATTGCAGTTAAGGAGCTAAGCTCCCCTCCCGCAAGCTCTAAGGGGAGGGCCCTCCTGATACTGCCTCACCCAGAGGTCCAGGAGCTCGACACCCACTCAGTGCGTGCCCCAAGTACACATTAGACTTGCCCACTGGCAAAGTCCCATTGGACTATCACAAATGCCTCACTCAAGTTGACAGGTGTGAAGGGTGACACATAATCAAGGCTACACAGAAAGTGGCTGATCATGATTCAAACACATAGTGAAACCATGTCTACTATGTCCTTGCAGGTCTCATCACGATTCACTGTGAAGCCTCACTGGTTTGGGTTAATTGTGGCAAAGGCCCATCTAAATGAAGAAAAATGGGCTGAGCACGTGGCTCATGCCTGTAATTCCAGCACTCTGGGAGGCAGAGGCGGGTGGATCACTTGAGGTCAGGAATTCAAGACCAGGATGGCCAACATGGTGAAAACCCATCTCTCCTAAAAATACAAAAATTAGCCCGGCCTGGTGTGCATGCCTATAATTCCAGCTACTCAGGAGGCTGAGGCAGGAAAATCACTTGACCCCAAGAGGCGGAGGCTGCAGTGAGCTGAGATCGCACCACTGCACTCCAGTCTAGGCGACAGAGCAAGATTCCATCTCAAAGAAAAAAATAAAAAATAAACAAATACAGGAAAATGTGATTATTCTTTATAAATATACACAGTTTATTGTCATCAGTGACATACCCAATTGCAGCAAAGTGTTTCAATCATTTTACAAAACAGCTAAGAAGTCTTTGTAATCAGTCTGTTGGTTATTGGTAAAATCAGCCTGTTGGTAAAATGATGCTTTTCAGAGCCTCACAGAGTCCTACTCTGTGGAGGAGTTAAGGAGGGGGTTTGGAGACTGTCTTGTAGCAGAAGCACCTGCCTGCCCAGTCACAATGATGAGAAGAGAACCCACTTATCCACCTCTTCCTACTTGCCAGGTGCCTGGGGAGGCAAATCTCCACTCAGGGCTGCCAGAATTAAGACTGCCTTTCCTTTCTGGGCAAAAGGGCACACTGGTTTCTTATTGCAGTGGGAGAGAAAATGTGCCTATCATGAGATGGTGACGGACAGGCCAAACAGGTTTCTTGCCCTTCTATTTGTTTTCTATTGCTACATAACACGCCACCGCAAACTTAGTGACTAAAAGCAACACAAATTTATTATCTCACACTCTCCATGGGTCAGAAGTCTGGGCATGAGTTAACTGAATTTTCTAGTCACGGTCTTACCATTTAATGGGGGTAGTTGGGCTGCATTCTCTTCTGAGGCTCAAGGTCTTCTTCTAAGCTTGTTGGTGGTTAGCAGAATTCATTTCCTTATGACCCTATGACTGAGGCCCCCATCTTCTTGCTGGCTGCTGGCTGGAATCAACTCTCAACTCCCAGAGGCTAAGAGCTCCTTTTTTTCTTCTTTTTCTTTTTTGAGATGGAGTCTTGCTTTGTTGCCCAGGCTGGGGTGCAGTGGCACAATCTCGGCTCACTGCAACCTCAGCCTCCCAGGTTCAAGGGATTCTCCTGCCTCAGCCTCCCTAGTAGCTGGGATTATAGGTGCCCACAACCATGCCTGGCTAATTTTTGTATTTTTAGTAGAGATGGGGCTTTATCACATTGGCCAGGCCTGTCTTGAGCTCCTGACCTCAAGTGATCCACCCGCCTCAGCCTCCCAAAGTGCTGGGATTACAGGCGTGAGTCACCATACCCAGCCTAAAGGCTGAGAGTTCTTTGTCACGTGCATAAGTCCCCTCACAACAAAGCAGTTTACTTCTTCAAAGTCAGTAGGAAAATCTTTTGTACTTCAAATCTCTTCCTTCAGAAAGGGCTTACTCCCTTGTAAGGGCTCATCTGATTTGCTCAGGATAATCTCCTTTTGATTAACCCTATGTGAACTGATTTGGCCTGGCAATTATATCTGCAAAGTCCCTTCATCCCTTTACCTAATTGTGGGAATGAAATCTACTACACTTACAGCCCTGCTCACACTTGAGGGAAGGGAAGTATATGGCATATTCGCCAGGGGTGGAGGAGCTTGGAGTTCTGCCTACCACGTTTCCCTTGTCTAACTTCTTGTAATGTGCAATGCCAAGCAGGATCCAGCTATCCTTGCACTGCTCTTGCCATCTGCTAGGTGGGATTCTGCAAAGGTTAAGGCAGTCCTGGACCCTAAAGCTGGTCTAGCTTGCTTGGAATGCAGAAAGGCTCTGCCCTGAGTCTACAGCTGGGTGAATATTCCAATGGGGGGGGGGTGAAGTAATGGGGAAAGCTGGGTTAGGACTTTATAACTTTCTCTACGACAGAGGAAGAGAAAAGGGGTGTTAGTGAGGACATGAAATCACAGTCTTCTTTGGCCTACTTTTGCTAGCAAAAAGTCCGTGGACTTCCCCTTTTCACAGCGATGTGCAACATGGCAAATGTGATTTCTAGGCAGAGGAGCTTCTATCAGATCATAAAAAGCCACGGTTCAGGATTCTGCTTGCTACCTTGCAAGTTTGGGATCTAAGGCCCCACTGAAGGCAATTAATAGCATTATTTACTCATCCAAAACATCCTGTGAGATGAGTGTATTACTATTATTATTGCCATTTTATAAGGAAGAAAATGGAAGCTCAGAGAGTTTAGGTAACCTGCTCAGTCACACAGCTGTTTAGCTTAGAAAGGTGGGGTTGCTTGCCGTCTGTCTGGCTCTAAAGCCTTTGGTGGTTACCAGTTCTGAGGCAGTTTCTTACTTTTTCACATCAGCCCCTTTGCCTGTGCTCTTCCTTCTCTCTGGGACTCTGCCTAATACTTTACAAGAAATCCCTATCCAGGTTTCATTGGCCCTGAGTGTAAAACTATTTCATTTGGAATCTACCATTCTATTGATTTCCTCTCAATTCAGCTCTTTGCAGCACATTGGAACAGCAGCCAACCAGCCAATCAATGAAAAGAACCTTCTCCTTCTGTGAGACATTCAAATGTTTAACGACAGCTCTCCTGTTCCCTCTGGGACTAAGTCTTGCTAGGTTTTCTCACCATTCCTCACATGACTTGATTTCCTGATCATCTGTAATTCTTTTTACACTCTGGTTAATCTTTGATTTATCAATTTCTGCTGAAAGCGAGATAACCCAAACTGAAGACTGTTTGTGCTACAGTTAACGCATAGAACACTGAAAGACCATCACCCACGTGATATGGATACTATGCCTGTGTTAATGTTCCTAAAGTCACATTAGCTTTTTAAACAGTCAAATTAAATTGCTGGCCCATATTTAAATTGCACTTGGCTAAAACCCTGGGTCTTTCTCCACTAAACTAACGTCAAGCCACAGCCTCTCAATACTGACCTTGTATTGTTGAACTTTTTTTTA
The DNA here is from genome assembly GCF_001604975.1 of Cebus imitator. Classification (NCBI taxonomy): domain Eukaryota; kingdom Metazoa; phylum Chordata; class Mammalia; order Primates; family Cebidae; genus Cebus; species Cebus imitator. Next base: position 1,780,600 of record NW_016107328.1, on the reverse strand, counting down.
ACCTATTTTTCATTTCCTTTCTGCCCTCTTTTGGAACACATTCAAATCCTTGTAAGTCTGAGTCTGCAATGCAATGTCTTAGTTCTTCCTTCAGTGCTAAGTCATCTGTGCAGTTTATAAGTAAGTTTTCCAGCTCTTCAGCCAGAATCAATCGTTACAATGGACAAGTTAAAGTATAGAGTTCTTTGAGATTGATATGAGTTAAATAACTGAACAATTAAAAATTGTTAATCCTTTAATTGAATCAGCATCAATGCTTTGTGAGAATTGAGGTATGATATGTCCGCGACATTCCCTTTATTCATGAACCTAGTAATTCCCTTAAAATGGAAATGAAATTAATGATAACTTTTCCCTAGAAAAGCCATGCTGATTCTTAGTCACTTCTGGTGATTATAAACTACTGTATCTGCTAAAAATCATAGCCTAATGTTTTATCAGGGATTGACCCTATTATAATTTTTTCCTGAAGTTTATGTTCTTTCTAAAGATCTAGATCTTTTTTTTTTAGATAGGGCTTTGCTCTGTTGCCCAGGTTAGAGTGCAGTGGCATGATCACGGCTCACTGCGGTTTTGACCTCTCAGGTTCAAGTGGTCCTCCCACCTGAGCCTCCCAAGTAGAGAAACCACAGACACATGCCACCACACCCAGCTAACTATTTTTTAAAATTTTTATAGAGATGAGGTCTTACTATGCTGCCCAGGCTAGTCACAAACTCCTGGACTCACATGATCCTCCCACCTCAGCTTCCTAAAGTACTGGGATTATAGGTGTGAGCCTCTAATCCAAAGAGCTGGGTTTATAGGTGTGAGTCTTCAGTGGCAATTGGCTTCTAAAGATCTTTAGAGTGTTTGAAAATCTTGTTTAAGCACCCTTTCTGAAATCTTAGATTAATAATTGGCTTATATGAATATTTTTCCTAATAAATTTTTTTCAAAAAACATTTAACACTATTCTTTTAATTCAAAATACTGAATCAACAAAGTCCTAACAATGTCTCTAACTGCTATTATTTATAACTCACATTTCTCCAAAATATAGCTGAATACACATACCAAGTTTGTGAAATACATTTATAGAACTTGTAGCTGTGAAGAACAAATTTAGGTAAATCATGACCGGCAGGTCAGCTGTGATGGAATCTCGGCCACTTGTTTTTCTTTGTTCTTATTTTGAGATAATCTTTTCCTCACTTTTTTTTTTTAATAGCACTGTAATTTTGTGTGCCTAATTCCTTTTTTATTATAATGAAGGCATCATCATCATATTACAGTCTGCGTAGACCAAAGGAGATGTAAATTAATCTGAAGCGTCTCTGGTCTCTGGTGCTGGTGGACAGCCACCTGGGTTTTTGTCTTGATGAAGCACAAAATTAATGAAATGTGGATAACAAGAATCAAAGCTTATGTCTGATAATAAATGTGCACCATTTGTTCAGCTAGTTAGATATGTCCATAATATCAGAAATGTCTGGAGTTTCAGAAATAACTGGGGTTTTAGTAGTTTTTAAGTATTTTTTAATTTAACATATATTACTTAGACAAGTGCATACAATTTATATGTACAGTTTAACGGTTGTAGAGTGAAGACCCAAGCAATCATTCCCCAGGCCAAGAAATAGAACAGTAAGAGCAACACATAAGTCTTCTCTCTACTCCTTGCTAATGACAACCCTGTCTTCCACCCTCCAGAAGTAACCACTTTCCTTTCATAGTAATAATTTCCTTATTTTTCATTGTAGGTTTATTGCCTGAGGATGCATTCCTAAACTGTATGTATTGGTTTTACTTGGTTTGAAACTGTTTAAAAATGGAACTGTATTGTATTATCCTTTGAAACTTAATTTTTTTCTCAACATTTAAGATTCATCACATTGTTGCATTAAAATTGAATTATTTATTTTCCTGCTAAATCTACTGTATGAATACACCATATAGCAGGCATTTTGTTTGTTTCTGGTTTTTGGTAATTACAAAAAAAAGATGTTGCTTTAGACATCCTTTTACATTTATCTTAGTGAATATACATATGCACAGCTCTAAAAAACATGGAATATTCAACTTCACTACACAACGTAAAGCTGTTTTCCAGGCAGCTTTACTGATTCACATTCTTATCGTCAGGATTATGAGTTTCTAAATCTTCACATCCTAGCCAACATGCAGTATTGTTAGTCTTTTTAATTTTTACCAATCACAGGTATGTAGTTGTATTTCATTATGATTTTAACTTGTATTCTCCTGATTAATATTGAGGTTGAGCACTTTTCATATGTTCTTCAACCACTCGAATATCTCTTGTACATGTTCAAGTCTTTGTCTGTATTTTTTAAATCAGGTTTTCTGCCTTATTTATTTTTAATATTCCTTGTATATTCTGCATGCTAGCCCTTTTAACCCACTTCTTGTTTAGCCAAAAAAAAAAAAAAAAAAAAAAAAAAGTGCAGCTTGTGGCCAGTGCTTATTTCTCAGGGCAAATGGGAAATGGGTTAAAAAATTATATATGTTACAAATATGTCCTCCTATTCTGTGGCCTGTATTTTAACTCTTTTTGTAGCATCCTTTGAAGAACAAAAATTTTAATTTTTACTATAACCAATTTATAACTTTTCCTTTATGTTTAGTGTTTTTTCTATCTACATAAGATATCTTCTCCAAAACTATTAAGATATTCTCTTATACTATCTTCAAAAGCTTAGTATTTACTTTCTCACAGTAGATCTTTGTCTTGATCCATTCAGCTACTGCAACAATACATCTTAGACTGGGCAATTTATAAACAACAGAAATTTATTGCTCACAGTTCTGAAGGCTAGGAAGTCCAAGATCAAGTTGCCAAAAAGTTTGGTGTATGGTGAGGGCCTGTTCCTCATGGACAGTGCCTTCTATGTATTCACATGGTAGAAGGGGCAAGGGAGCTCAAGCCTCTTTTTATAAGGGTGGAGCTCTCATCAATCACCTCCCAAAGGTCCCACCTTCCAACATCATCACATTGGGTATCAGACTCCAACATATGAATTTCAGGGGGATGCTAACATTCAGACCAAAGTGCTGTTTAATCCACCTGCAACTGATTTTACATATAGCATGGGGAAAGAGTACAATCTCAATGTTTCCAATATGAACAATTTCCAGTTGCTTCATTATTATTTATTTAAGTGTTGTCCTTTACCTACAGCCATTTCTGTCATAAAGCAAGCCCATGTATTTGAGATCTAAGTTCTCTATTCTGTTTCATTGGTCAATTTTTATTTTATTTTATTTTTTCCCTTCATTTTCTATACTCCAGAAGAACTACTTGCAGCCTATTTTTAAAATCTTTGCATAAATACCACATCATCTTGATAACTAAAATACTGTAATGTATCTTGATATCTGATAAAACAAATACTCCTACGTTTTTCTTTTTCTTCAAAAAGCAGCTTCTCACATTCTATGAAATAAAATTAATTGGAATTTTGATTGGAGTTGCATCAAATCTACGATCAGTTTGGGAAAAACAAACATTTTTAAAATATTCATTTTTACAATCCATGAACATGGTATAACTGTCCTTTATTTAGATATTTTTAAATATCTCTCAGTGAGTTTTCATTTTTCACCTTTAGAGGACTTCTGAATCTTTTCATAGATGTATTCCTAAGTAATTAATACTTTTCAAATTATACTATGATTGGTATCTCTTTTTAATTTCTACTTTTAGCTGTGTTTTTACTGGAATAGGGAAACAGAATGTTTTTTGTATACTGGCATTTTTATTATCAGTAATAGTTAGCCTGTGGTTTTTTGGATTTTTTGATGTATATATAATACATAGCATCTGAGAAAAATAATAGTTTTTTTCCTCAAAACTCTTGAGTCTTGTATTTATCTCTCTTCCTTATTTCACTGGGTAGACCCTCCAGTACAGTATTGACTAGAAGTGTAGACTTGCTCCTAATCTCAAAGAAAAATCCTTTTTTAAAAATAATTATTTATATATTTTAATTGGCAAATGAAAAACTATATATATATTTATCATCTAAAATATATTGTTTTGAAATATGTAAGGCTGGGCATGTTGGTGCATGCCTGTAGTCCAGGCTACTCCGGAGGCTGAGGTGAGAGGATTGCTTGAGCCTGGGATGTTGAAGTTTCAGTGAGCTATGATTGCATCACTGCACTGGAGCCTGGATAATAGAGCAAGACCCTGTCTCAAAAATAAACAAAAAGAAACATATATATATATACATTGTGGAATGGCTAAATCAAGCTAATTAAAATATGCACCAAAGGAACATGTTTTAATATTTTATCAGGTAGTATAAGACTTGCTGATAATTTTATGTTGAGATATTTTATCAAAATAAAGGAGTTTCTTTCTATTTCTTGGTGCAAAGAAAATATATATTGAATTTCACCTAATGCTTTTTCTGCATCAACCAAGATGGTCATTTAATTTTCTTATTTAGCATGTAAATGTAGTGAATCATATTAATTTATTTTCAGTAAATATATTTTTATTCAACGCTTGCTAACTACATTTTTTTTTCAGGTTCCAGACTTAAGCAATTAACTGCAGCAGGAAAGAGCAGAACATGAGTGACTGGGGCCTGAAATGTACCTACTCAAATGACCAAAAAAGTTTTGAAACTTCCCTCCCACTCTAAGCACTGAAAGGAGGCTGTAGTTGAGTTGGGATTCAAGTGGTCTGAAAACATGTTCCCATTCTGGAAGCACTTTTCAGTGGGGTCAGGGGGCTCCAAGACCAAGTACTGAGGAATCCTAATGGACAGGTAACATCAAGGACAAAGGTCTTCAGCAGGATCGGAACCTTTAAAAGTGCAGGATCAGGACACCAGTTGGGATATGTGGGTTAGGGCAGGAGGAAGGGAACTGACAAGAACAAGGCAGAGACCCAATCCAAAACTGGGACAGCAGCACAAACTTGTGACCAACACTGCAATCATAGGAAAATGTGAGTTATTAGAACAGAACACTACTTCAGAATCTGAAAAATAGTAAAAATGACCCAGAGAGATGTAATTGGAGCTACTTAAATCTCTGATCTCACATGAGGAATGATTTTAGGAGCTGGAAGTAGGACTGTACTTGCAAAGACAGATCAAGTAGTGCCAGGTGTAGGAATGTAAAGGCAGTGGGGGGCTTGAGATAGAATGGGCTGCCTGAAAAACTTCAAATCCCTAGAAAAGTAGGCCTGGACATGGTTTGAACCTCAGACCTAGAAAACATAAGAGAGAGAGAGAAGCCGCTTGAGTTTGGTCCCATTAGCCTGACCCAATTCTTTCCAGTGGAAGCTAATTCATTCAAAGCCCAGTGCCACAGAAAACCATTTCCCTCAATAAACTATGAATTAAGAACATGTCCCTTGCACACCAGCGAATCCACCTGGCTCATGGTAGACTCAATACATGTTTGTTGAGTATGTTCTTGAACTAGCTGGAATTTTCTGGATACCTTTCTTTTTCTCTCTTTGCTTTCTGGACACATTTTGTTTTTTCTTTTTGTTCCTCAATTTCTTCCTCTACCAAAGGAGGGGGTTAGGCTAGATTAACTCTAAGATCTCCCTTAACTTTGTCTTCCTTCATTCCTAGTGCTCTGCATTCTTCCAGGCCTTCATCACTGCTGACTTTTGCAGGTCTCCTAGCTGGGATCCCTGCTTTCTGCCTTGCCTGTCCTACTGCTGTTTGAGCTCTCTCTAACATCTTAATCTATGTTACTTCTTTCCTGAAACCTTTCAAACACCATCCTCTGTGGGCCAAAAACCAAACTCCTGAACCTGCCACATTAGGCCCTGCATGTGCCAACCTCTGGAGTCCTCTCTTCTGTCCAGTGACTTACCTCCCATGGCACCCTTCACCTTTGAGCCACCTTGAACAACTTAGAGTTCTCCAGATGTCTCTAATGACCTTTATTGTTCTATAAAATGGGCATATTTATAAGGCTGTCATTGAAAAATAAGAAATGTGGAAAAGTCTAAATGATCTATTTAGATAACTAATTATCCATTAACATTTCAAATGTTTAGACTGATGGATCCTGAGTGTGTAAGTCAGCTTGGGCTGCTACAACAAAATACCATAGGCTGGGTGGCCTGAACAAAAGACATTTATTTCCCATAGTTCTGGATGCTGGAAAGTCCAAGATCAAGATACTGGCAGATTTGATGTCTGGTGAGAACTCACAGCCATCTCTATGTGGTGCTCTCACATAGCAGAGAGGGAGAGCATGCACCTGAGCCAACAGGCATGTCTCCCAGTGTTTCTTCTTATAATCCCACCATAAGGGCCCCATCCCCATGACTTCATCTAAACCTAATTACTTCCACAAGGCCCTATCTCCAAATATCATCACATGGGAGGTTAGGGCTTTAACAGATGAATTTGGGGGTGGGGTAAGACATAATTCAGCCCATAACGCTGGGCAAAGGGATGATGGTTGATATAGGCTTTTGGTTGATATCGGCTCCAGTAAAACATCTGTGGCACCAGGAAGTTCATGTTCAAAACAAGGTATTCTGTGTGTAAACAACTATCTCCTTTTTCAGGAGGCTGAGGCGCAAGGATCGCTCGAGCCCAGGTAATTGAGGTTACAGTGAGCTGTGATCGCACATTGCACTCCAGCCTGGGCTACAGAGTGAGACCCTGTCTC
>NW_016107328.1:1766509-1773822 GCF_001604975.1 Cebus imitator | reverse complement strand
AAAAAAAAAAAAAAAAAAAAAAAGAGTGAATTATAACTCGTGAATGAATAAGACTATGAGAAAACAGGTTCGCTGATACACTCTGATGTGATTGGCTGTTAGATTTAAGAGCTATTTCAATTCTCCCCCAGTGATCTTACTTTTGGGAATTTATCCTAAGAAAATAATCCAAAAGATTAGTAGAGGTATGTGTCCAAAGATATTTCTTACATTACTTATGATGATGAAAACTGGAAGTAACTCATTTTGGAATACTTAAGTACTTATTAACTAAAGAGTTGCTGAATGAACCAATAAATGCTTGTTGAGTATAAAGCGACAATGAAAACAGTGAAGTCCAGGTTCACAGAATGGAAAAAATCTATGAAGTAAAATAAACAAAATATAAAATCATAGCTACATAACACTACAACTATATAAATACAGTGAAAAAACAGGCAACACTAGACGTAAATATAGATTAAATGACAGCAGACTATTCGTTAGAGTGGCGTAATTATGTGCCACTAAGATATTATGCTTAAAAAGACACTGCCTTTTTGAAAATAAAAAAACAACCAGTCCTGCACAAGGTAATCTGGCTGGCCTGTCAGCAGCACAGTCTCACAAAGTAGCCTTTGTTTGTCCCAGCCTGAATCAACACTTGGCTTTCAGCAACACAAGTGAATTGATGAAATATTTGGAGTCAATACAGTGGAAAGAAGTATTTGTTTTATAATGAAGCACAGAACAATGGTAACTGGGGAAGCAGGGTGAAGGAGGAAGAGGATTTGAGCTGCTAAATGAACTACACGCTTCAGGCCAAAGCATCCATTATCACCCACATGCAAGATGAGAAAGAGTCCTTGTTTGTAAATAAACGAAAGGGATCCTAAACCATCAGAGGACTCCCGAGGGGAACTGTGCTTACCCTCGCTTAGAGCAAATACTGAAGAGAAAGAGTAGGTATTTGGCAACAGTTGTGACATTACTGGATTTATAACTCCTCTAGTAACACGTTTCCTCAAAGTAGAGTTTTCAAACTTCAGAGCTGGATAAGGGGACTAAAGTTTAAAGGGATAGGCGATTAAGCCAAGGTCATATAGTCAGTATACAGCATGGGAATACAAACATGGACTGCTGGTCACACAGAACTGCGTGTCAAACTCCAGAGCTGCCCCTTCCGAGCTATGTCTCAATCAAGCATTCCCTCAAACAGTTATTAAGACAATGTGTGTCTCAAACAAGTCACTTGGTCTTGCCTGGCACCAATTTTCTCACCTGTAAAACAGTACGAGGCCTCTGCTATGCTCCTCTGTGGCTGTCCACCCACCTCACCCTTCTTCAAAACACCCAGAAGAGCCATCTGTCACCAACTCTCAGCCCACGGACTCTGAATAGGCCCTGAGCCCATGAGCACATCGTATTCTCAGGGACTTGGGTACTGGCTCAGGAAGGATGTGGGACCTGATGAGAGGTGCTGAGGGGTGAGATCGGGGCAACGACGGAGGAGGCAGCATCCTCTTCCCCACTGGATCTGAGGCTGAACAGAGGGAAAGGCTTGAGCTCCTATGACCTCCATCTTGGCCAACACACACACACAAAGAACAGAGCCAAGAGATGAGAGATGAAGAACGTGGGTCTCGGAGACAGCAAAAGTTATTTCTGAAGCCAGCTTCACCTTTCTGGTTGTTGAGCCAATACATTCCTTTTTCTCTGTTGGTGTTTGTTTTCCCTAAGCTAGTTTGAGGGTTTTTTTCTTTCAATAGCTTTTGGAGTATAAGTGGTTTTTGGTTACATGGATGAGTTACATAGTAGTGAATTCTAGGATTTTACTGAGCTCTTTTTTGCTTAAGATAGGTAGATTTCCAGCTGGGTGTGGTGGCTCATGCTTATAATTCCCGCACTCTGGGAGGCTGAGGGAGGGCAGATCATCTGAGGTCAGGAGTTTGAGACCACCTGGCCAACATGGTGAAACCCTGTATCTATAAAAAATACAAAAATTAGCTGGGTGTGGTGGCACATGCACGTAATCTGAGCTACTTGGGAGGCTGAGGCAGAAGAATCACTTGAACCCGGGAGGCGGAGGTTGTGGTGAGCCAAGATCACGCCATTGTACTCCAGCCTGGGTGACAGAACAAGAGCAAGACTCCATTTCAAAAAAAAAAAGTTGTATTTCCTTTCATGTGCAACCAAAAGTCTCCGAGCATCTCCCTTATAGACAGAGAATGCAGGTACAAGTGCCAAGCCTAGCACCTGGCACATGGTAGTTGTTTAACAAATGCTGACTTCACTTTCTTCTCTGTCTTCCTCACTAGGATTCCATTTCTTTTTTTCTTCACTTCTTCTTTCTTCACCAAGTTTCCTCCTTCCTTTAGGGCTCTAACCCTACAAATCCTCTTTTCCTGGAAGCACAAAAATAAGCAGCTTTCTCTTCCTCCTTGTAAAACTCTGCCAGGTAAGACTCTGGCATAAGCCTCAGTGAGCTCTGCTCTTGGCCCCAACATCCCCATTGCACACTTCTTTGAAGTCAGATCCCATTAATCAGAACTCCTCACACTCATACAATATTTTATCAGGGGCACCTACTGACTGGTGTCTCTAAAGCTCAAATCATTGTACTTTATCCTTTCCATTCAACAAATATCCTATTGACCCCCTACTACGTGCCAAGCACTGCACGAGGCACTGAGGATGGAACTATGAATGATACTGGCACAACCAAGCCCTTCAAAGGGCTGCGGGTATGAAGGGAGGGAAGACAGAGGAAGCATTTGTGATACATGCATCTAGAGTTATGACAGTGGAAGAATGAGGCTTATGGAAGCACATAGTAGGGGAGCTTAGCCCAATCAGAATTTTCTGTGTAATAAATCAGTAAGTCACAACAATAAGCCCTTATTTTTCTCATTTGTCAGCCCATGATCTTCTGGGGAGCTCCACTTAGGTCGCAGGTTGGCTAAACTTGCTTCAAGATTCATATTAGGGCCAGATGCCTTCCACGTGTCTTCACATTTTCGCTAAGCCAGCAGCTATTCCCTCTCTCTCTCTCTCTCTGTCTCTCTTTCTCTCTCTCTCTGTGTGTGTGTGTGTGTGTGTATGCGTGTGTGCATGTGTGTGCTTTCCATAGGACCACAAGAGGCCAAGCCAAAATTTCTCAAATGCGTTTAAGGCCTTTGCTTGTGGCCCATCTTATAACATGCCATTGGCCAAAGTTAAGTCATTAGCTAAGGCTAACACCAAGTAGGTTGAGACATACACTACAACCTCTCTCACTGCAGCAAAGACACAAATCAGAAGGGTGATAAATAACTGGGAACAATATTCAATCTACTATACCATTCCTGGTCTCTACAAACCCCTCTTAGCTGTCACACATTTCTTTGTACCTCTTTAAAACAAAATCTCTGTGACAGAATTATTTGTATCCACAGTGTCATTCATTCAGCACTCTCTAAGCAATCTTTCTTTCCCAACCTCCAACTGAAGCTACCCTTGTCAAGGTTGCCAATGGCTTCTATCTTGCCAATGGTCAAATTTCACCTTAGCCTACCTTTCAGGAGAATCTGACACAGTTGATCTCTTTATCTCTTTTTGGAGGCTTTCTATGCTTGGCTTTCAGACACCATCATCTGCGATTTTCCTGATTCCATTGGCCTCTTCTCAGTATTGTTTGCTATTTTCTCTTTCTTTTTCTGAACTCTAAATATTGAAATGCTTTGGGGTTTGGACTTTGGATTTCTTTCCATCTGTATCTTCACGCACAATATGTAAACATGGGTTATGTTCAAATTTATATCTTCAGGTTCATCCTCTTCCATGCAACTGAGAAGTGTATCCAGTTGCTTGCCTGACATCTTTATTCTTGGATGTCTAATAACCTTTTTGAACCTAACATGTCTAAAACAGAATACTTGCCCCCCTACTCATATCTCTTTACCCTTGAAAAACCTGCTGTTTCCCAGTCCTTCTCTGGTAAATGGCAGCATAATTTAGCCAGTTGGATAAATAGATAATGAATTACCCATTGCTCAGGCCAACATAGATCCTGAATGCAGCTGCTTCTCAGCGCTTCCACCACTACTTCCCTGTCTAAGCCACCACCATCTCTTTATATAGACTACAGCAACAGCCTCTTAACCAGTCTCCCTGTTACCACCTTAGGTCCCCCACAATCTCATCAGAGTCATCTTTAAAAAATGTAAATCAGACTGAAAAGTCTTCTGCATTAGAAAGAAGAAATGTGAAGAAAGAAGAAATGAGATAAAAATAAAAAATATATCATCATAAAGTAAACAAATAAAAAAAAGTGTATCAGATATAATGATGTCAGTTATCTGTTCAAAATTCTGAATGGTTTTCTATTTACCATCGACCATAAGGCCTTAACATAATCTACTTATCTCACTGAATTCACCTCCTGTTACACTTAGTCTCTTTCACTCTGTTCCCCTACAATGTTCTTCTTGGAATAAGACAAGTTTATTACTACCTTGGGACTTTTTTCTTGTTTCCTCTCATAATCCTTCTTCCTCCAGACTTTAGAATGGCTTGCTCCCTCATTTACTTTAGGTCTCAGCTCAAATCTTACCTTCGTAAAAATATACACTTGACTTCCCTAACTAAAAATTCAGCCTTCTTCATCTCTACTTCCTTACATGCCTTATTGTCTATAGCACTCATTGATTGATTGATTTACATATTTATTTATTCATCCATTTGAATATAAGTTTGCTAGAATGTAGGCTCCACAAGCACAGAAATTTTTATAGACTCACGATTATATTCTTGTGCCTAGAGCAGTGCCTGGCCCATAGATGTTGCCTCCCTGAATATGTGTTCAATAAATGCACAAATGCATGCATGAATGATCTTTGCCACAACAATATAAGTCAGGTAGTATCCCTATTGTACGACTGACAAGTGACTTGGGAATATCCAGCAGCTTTTCTAAGTTCTATAGATAGATGATGGTCCTGTCTTTCCAGAATCTAAAAAGTCTATATGATTCTATTAAACCACACACGGCCTACGAGTTAGAAAATCAAGCTTCCTATCCTGGCTATTTAGAAAATTTTCTGTGTAAACATGGACAAATTGGAAAACGTGCATTTTCTAAGCCTTGTTATACTGATCATGTAAGTGATAACAAGGGGTTTTCTAAAATCTCCAAGGCCCTTGCCAGCTTCATTATTTAAATAAATATAAAATAATTCACACTCACGAGATAATCGTTGTTATAATATTTGAATTTTGCCTTGGGGCAAAGAATGCCTGAGAAAATAATGAAGATGTACAGCCCAGTGGTCTCACATTTACCCAGCAGAGTCCCCGTCAATCTTTCTTTTCCTTGCCGGGTAATTTCTGTATTTGCTAAGTAGCTGCTGCCCTTGTCCTTGCTAGTTCTCTCTTTCTGGGTAAAACATTTAGCTCCTCTGGGCTTCAAATCTTTGTTTTGAAGGTTAAGTGGGATAATATGCACAAGATGGAAATTAAATTGCTTGTGGCTCTGCTAGTGTTATAATAAATCCTACCAATAAACAGATAAATTGGCTTGAATGGTTTTAAGTTTAATGATTGCTGTATGTAGCGCCTATCCTGGAAATATTGCTTAACTATGCAAATACAGTAAATATAGGTTCCATGTGGTTTTTCTGGAAAATAAATTAGATAAACATGTAAACTTTCACAGATTCATTAAGAGACAATAGGAATACAAGCTTGAATGTGGCTCATTGACACAATAAATCCCTTCCCTCCACGAGCCACCATTCAAATACATCTGATGTGCATCTTTTAATTTGAATATTCTTGAATAAGTCTATTGTTTTGCATGCATTTAAAAGTACAGTATTGTACTATACATCTAATTCTGCTTTTACTTTTTATCACCAGGCACTATGCTTATCAGTGGATATTTCAAGTTGGAGGCCTTACTGTTGCTTCAAGTGCTACATGGTATTGCGGCATCCATCTGCAGTGTCCATCTATACTTTATTGCATATCTATGCACCTCGTCAGGGGAAGCATGGGAACCCTCAGGTGCTGCTAGCAGGAAGGCAAGCTGGCCTGGCCATTCTGGAGAAGAACCTGGCAGTATACGTGGTGACACTCCAGTCGCACAGCCTGTGATTTGGGTATGCGTCATGGTGAAATCTTCATTCCAGTAATTTTTAGGAAATCCAGGAGCTGGAGATGGAAACCAATGTGCTAGAACCAGGTAGATTGTATATAGCTCACATGGGCCAACTGTTAAATTTTCAGGAGTTTGGCAAGCTGGTTTTTATATCCCATTATTATTTAAAATAGAATTATATAAGCTTACAACTAAATAACATATATTTTTAAAAGTAATAAGTACTTAAGACACACAGTTTCTTAGTACTTTCACTGGACTGAACCACCATCTTGGCTCCTGAGGTCATGGAGGCTGCTGCATCTCCCTAGTGGAAATCCACATAGTGGTGTGCTGCTGCTGCCCGTCTCTCCCAATCCTGCATGCAGGGATGGCCCGTTGGCAGCTTGAAAGAGGCCATAGTGGAAATAATTGCACTATGGAAATTAGCAAACCCTGTTTTGGCTAAGCCTGAGAGCTAATTGTTAAACATTTACTAGTTCACTGGAGACTGGTGTTACTCCCCTTTATAAATGAGAAGAATGCGGCTCAGATGGCTTATAAAACTTGCCAAGAACCACACAACTTGTGACTGGTGCAAATTGGATTCAGATCCAAGCCTGTCTCAGACCTTGTACTTTACTTTGACAAAAATTAGAAGTCAGTTATAACATTAAGACTATAAAATTCCCAATACTTTACCACCATCATTGCACTTACGTTTTTGTTTTAAAAAAAAATCTATTGGCTGCCTGCGCCTGAGTACAGTATGAAATCAAGTAGTGGCACAGTTTTTAGAAACATCTGCTTACTGATTGAGCTTCATTAACTCCTTGTGTGAGAGCCCTGTCCTGAACCACAGGTGCTATTGCTTACAGTGCGTAAGAAAAATAAATGAGTTCAGCTTCCAGGCTAGTGCTGTGAGGTTACATAAACTAATCATTAAACATGAAAGCTAAGATATTTTAGCTACTGTTTAACTTCAAAAGATTTGTTAATAAATAATGCTATTTGCACACTGAGGCCTTGGCCCTGTCTCTACCTGAGTCACAAACCTTTGTGTTTGTATAGAAGTTACACTATTTTCTACATTTGACTTGAAATTTCGTCACATTTTCGTCTCATTCTCAGTTATCTACTTTCTTACTCATTCAGTCATTCAATTAGTCATCAATAAACATTTAAAGTGATGAACACAGCTTGAGACCAAAAGAGTTCT
>NW_016107328.1:1719231-1766110 GCF_001604975.1 Cebus imitator | reverse complement strand
TTTCACCATGTTGACCAGATGGTCTCGATTTCTTGACCTCGTGATCCACCTGCCTCGGCCTCCCAAAGTGCTGGGATTACAGGCTTGAGCCACTGCACCCGGCAATAAGTATTTTTAATAAGGAAAATTTCGAATGTTTACAAAAGTAGAGAAAACAGTGCAACAAATCTCCATGTACCTATTGCCAAGCCTCAGCCACCATTAACTCATGGCCCATCATCTGTCATGCCCATCTTGTTTGACGCATATCTCCATCCAAACCTGTCTGCCTTTCCAATCCCGGCAATGCCAGGGCATTTCACTAATTCAATTTATTATTTACATTTCACTAATTCAATGTATTATTTACATATATACCCTAAGTGCATACATTCATCTACTGTATTCTACACACTGGGTTTCACAAAAGCAAGCAGACATTTGTGGTGCTGCACAACTACTTATATAGAACTTGTCACCATACATTTATAAATTAAACCATTTAATATACCAACAATGCCTTGAGGTAGAATACTACCACTTTAAAGATGAAGGAACTGAAACACAGAGATTAAGCAACTTGCCCACCATCACACACTGAGTTAAGAAGCAGAACTGAGATTCGAACCCAGACAATCTGGTTCCAGAAACTATGCCTTTAGCCATGACACCATAGCCTTCACATAGGAATTTACATACACAGCTGAACACCAACTGCTTATCCAGAGCTTCTGCATTATAATGGTTCCTGCTCCATTACCCTGGATCAATGAATGGATACTTTCCTTAAAACACTATTCAGATGGCTCTCCTCATCCCCAAGCGATGTCATAAGTTACTCCAGAGCATATTCTATCTATAATTTTGAAATGTCAGGTTTCATTTCATTCATGACATCAAAACTTTGGAATTTGCTGAGATGAAACTTACAGCTCAGTATTTGATCAGTTTTTATAAATATTCAAAGTGGGCTTGAAAACAATGTATATTCTGCAATTGTTGGGTTCTATACACATCCACTAGATTGTTAATCATGTGTATATACTTCCTTTTTGCCTATACAAAATGTTAAAATTTCTCATCATGTTGTGGATTTATATATTTTACCTAGTAGATGTGTCAATTTTTGCCTCATGGGTTTTCAAGTCTGTGTTTGCAGACATAAATCTAGAATTAGTATACTTTGCTGGTCATCTGGACTTTTTAATCATTATAAACTGAGCTTCTTTATTCTTAGTAATGCTTTTTGCCTTAAACTATTTTACATGATAATAATATCACGGTATAACTTAATTCCATCATTTTACTTTCAACCTATTGGTACACAGGCTTTAGGTGTACCTATTAAGTAGCATGTCACTGGCCAGGCAACACTCTGCTGAACAAGTCTGTAAGCTCCATTTTTCCAACAGCATGTGCTCCCTTCATGCATCTGTGTCATATTTTGAAAATACTCACATCATTTTCATTTTTTAATATTAAGTCTGTGATGGTAACTTGTGATCAGTGATTTCTGATATTACTACAATTGTTTCAAGGCATTAGAAAACAGACTCTTATAAGAAGATTTACTTAATAAATATTGTGTGTGTTCTGTCCGCTCTCCTGATGAGTTGTTCCTCAAACTCTTGACCTTTTCTCAGGCCTCCCTGTATAAGTCCATTTTCAGGCTTCTGCTGAAGACATATTTGAGACTGTACAATTTACAAAAGAAAGAGGTTTAATGGACTTACAGTTCCATATAGCTAGGGAGGCCTCACAATCATGGTGGAAGGCAAGGAGGAGCAAGTCATGTCTTACATGAATGGCAGCAGGCAAAGAGAGAGCTTGTGCAGGGAAACTCCCCTTTTTAAAACCATCAGACATCATGAGACTTATTCACTATCACAAAAGTAGCACAGAAAAGACCTGCCTCCATGATTTAATTACCTCCCACCAGGTCCCTTCTACAACATGTAGGAATTCAAGATGAGATTTGGGTGGGAACACAGGCAAACCATATCATTCCACCCTTGCCCCCTCCCAGATCTCATGTCCTCACATTTCAAAACCCATCATGCCTTCCCAACAGCCCCCCAAAGTCTTAACTTACTCCAGCATTAACTCAAAAGTTCACAGTCCAATGGTAGGGTGCAGTGGCTCATGCCTGAAATCCCAGCATATTGGGATGCCAAGGTGGGCAGGCTGCTTGAGGCCAGGAGTTCAAGACCAGCCTGGCCAACATGCTGAAAACCCACCTCTACAAAAATACAAACATTAGCCAGATGTGGTGGTGTGCACCTGTAGTCCCAGCTACTTAGGAAGTTGATACAGGAGAATCACTTGAACCTGGCGGTGGAGGTTGCAGTGAGCCAAAATTGTGCCACAGCACTCTGCCCTGAGGGACAGAGCAAGACTCCATCTCAACCCCCCATTCCCTCCAAAAAAGGCCACAATCCAGAGTCTCATGCAAAACAAGGCAAGCCCCTTCCACCTATAAGCCTGTAAAATCAAAAGCAAGTTAGTTGCTTCCTAAATACAATGGGAGTATAGGCACTGGGTAAATATACTCATTCCCAATGGAGGAAATTGGCTGAAACGAAGGGGCTACACGCCCCATGCAAGTCTGAAATCCAGTGGGGGTAGTCAAATATTAAAGCTCTGAAATGATCTCTTTTGACTCCATGTCTCACATCCAGGTCTTGCTGATGCAAGAGAGGGATTTCCATGGTCTTGGGCAGCTCCACCCCTGTGACTTTGCAGTGTACAGACTCCCTCCTGGCTGCTTTCACAGGCTGGTGTTGAGCGTCTGCAGCTTTTCCAGGTGCATGGTGTAAGCTCTTGGTGGATCTATCATTCTGGGGGCTGGAGGGTGGTGGCCCTCTTCTCACAGCTTCACTAGGTGGTGCCCTAGTAGGGACTCTGTGTGGGGACCCCAACTCCACATTTCTTTTCCGCACTGCCCTAGCAGAGGTTATCCATGAGGGCCCCACTCCTACAGCAAACTTCTGCCTGGGCATCCATGCATTTCCATACGTCTTCTGAAATCTAGGCAGAGGCTCCCAAACCTCAATTCTTTATTTTTTTAAAATACATTTTATTGCACTTTAGGCTCTGGGGTACATGTGCAGAACATGCAGGATTGTTGCATAGGTACATACATGGCAATGTGGTTTGCTGCCTCCATCCTTATCAGCTACATCTGGCATTTCTCCCCCTGTTATCCCTCCCCAACTGCCTACCCCCTGCTGTCCCTCCCCTAGTCCCCCTCAACAGACCCCAGTGTCTGATGCTCCCTTCCTTGTGTCCATGTGTTCACATTGTTCAACACCCACCTATAAGTGAGAACATGGGGTGTTTTATTTTCTGTTCTTGTGTCAGTTTGCTGAGAATGATGGTTTCCAGATTCATCCATGTCCCTAGAAAGCACATGAACTCATTGTTTTTTATGTCTGCATAGTATTCTGTGGTGTATATGTGCCACATTTTCCTTGTCCGGTTTATCATTGATGGGCATTTGGGTTAGTTAGGGGTCTTTGCTATTGTAAACAATACTGCAATGAACATACATGTGCATGTGTCTTTGTAATAGAATGATTTATAATCCTTTGGATATATACCTAGCAATGGGATTGCTGGGTTAAAGAATTTCTATTTCTAGATCCTTGAGGAATTGCCACACTGTCTTCCACAATGGTTGAACTAATTTACGCTCCCCTCAACAGTGTAAAAGTGTTCTTATTTCTCCACATCCTCTCCAGTATCTGTTGTCTCCAGATTTTTTGATGATTGCCGTTCTAACTGGAGTGAGATGGTATCTCAATGTGGTTTTGGTTTGCATTTCTCTAATGACCAGTGATGATGAGCATTTTTTCATATGTTTGTTGTCCTCATATATGTCTTCTTTTGAAGAGTGTCTGTTCATATCTTTCTCCCACTTTTGGACGGGTTTGTTTTTTACTTGTAAATCTGTTTTAGTTCTTTGTAGATTCTGGATATTAGCCCTTTGTCAGATGGGTAGATTCCAAACTTTTTTTCCCATTCTGTTGGTTGCTGATTCACTCTAATTATTGTTTCTTTTGCTGTACAGAAGTTCTGGAGTTTAATTAGATCCTATTTAACTATTTTGGCTTTGTTGCCAATGCTTTTGGTGTTTTAGTCATGAAGTCCTTGCCTATGCCTGTGTGCTGGATGGTTTTGCCTAGGTTTTATTCTAGGGTTTTTATGGTATTAGGTCTTATGTGTAAGTCTTATTTATTTATTTATTTATTTACTTATTTATTTTAAGACAGAGTCTCACTCATGTTGTCAGGCTGGAGTGCAGTGGCACATTCTTGGCTCACTACAACTTCCACCTCCCGGGTTCAAGCAATTCTCCTGCCTCAGCCTCCTGAGTAGTTGGGACTAAAGGCACATGCCACCACGCCCAGCTGATTTTTGTATTTTTAGTAGAGATGGGGTTTTACCTTGTTGTGGAAGCTTCGTGTTTTTTTTTTTTCTTTTTTAAGTAAAATGAGATGAGACAACAAAAACTCTACAGTTCCCCTTCCTGCTCTTACATCTGGAAAATAGCTAGGCCTGCCTATCTGATGGGCTTTTGTAGCAGTTAGGTAAGAAGCCACAGGAAGAAAAGTGGGCCAGAAGCTTCCTTTTAGTGGGAAGATTTCTAAGCCTTCTTTCTCTACTGTGCTGAGGACCACCTTCATATCATTTGGAATGAGTAACAGTGGTTAACTATTTGTATGTGTTTTCCCACACCCATTTGTGGAATCTCCCAAGATGCAGAGTGGTATCTGCACATTCAGATAATTACAGTGGAATATGGAGAGATTTTTGTGTACTTAATAAATCTCATGCTTTAGAAGGATAGACTTTTCTCAGGATATGAGAAGCAACACATGGAACTTAAGAGAGTGAAATTCTCTTCCATCCTTACAGATAAACCCCACATATTGTCACTTGAGGATGCAGTAAAAAGAGTATGTGAAATGAGAAATTCTGGGGGTGGGGAAAAGCATTGTGCTATTAATTAACCTTGGGTAAATCACAAATTTATCGTGATTTTAGTTTCTCCATTGTAAAATGAGGATGAAATAAGATTTTGCAATTTTTTTGTTGGCTCTTAAATTGCTATTGAAATGAAAATTATCTTTTATAAAATAACATCAATCTGGGCACTGAATAGAGATTAGTGAAGAGGGAAACAGAGGATGCAGGTCTTCTCATCTTCTCCAACGAGAAACGAGAGAATTAGAGGGGAGGAGATTAACATCTCAGGGCACTTCTTCTTGGTTCCTGTTACATACTTGACTCTGTTAACAAGGTTTCTTACTGCATGGCCATTGGAACACAACACAGTAATGAAGTGGAAAGAATAGATAACTAAGTCACATGTACCTAGTCCAAACTGTGTGGATGGGAAAACTGCCTAACCTCTTAAAGACTGTTTCTTTGTCTGAAAATGAGGGTAGCATTTTAGGGTAGTTGTGAAGGTTTCCTGAGATACCTCATGAAATAAAGGCCTACTGGTGTTCTGGACATGGTAGATGCTCAATAAATGCAATTTTTATTTTCTGTCTCATATAGCGGAATTCCTGCACTTATAAATTTAATTTTGTCAACCATTTATTGAGAATACATTTAGACCCTTCAATAAAAGTATATATAGAAAGGAAAATTTAGGTAGAAAACCTCCATAGAATGTTTTGCTTCTATGGTAATTGTCTGGGTGCAGTAATGTGCCAATTAAGTTATAAGGAAAAGGAAGCTTAAATATTAACTAAATGATTTTGAAACCTGTGCTATACAATCAGTATATATTAAGTAATGCAGCTTCTAGTTCATTCAATTCCACATTTCATTGACTCTGCCATCTCGTATCATACAAAAGAAAAACACTCTTCTTTCCAAAAAGCTATTCTGCCATTTAAAAGACAAAAAATGTAGACAAACAAGTATCACTGCCCTTCTTCCTGCCAGCTTTCAAATTACCCATTTAACCCCAGAAGAACAATCCAGAGAGCTGCATCCTGTAGCTGAAATTTCAGCTTAAATGCTTCTATAACTTCCCAGCTGAACTGTCATGTGTAAGCCTTTTAAAAATTAATTATTAAACTCACTTCCATTAGTCTTTTGTTTGGCCTTCATGCAATCATTTTTCTTTTGCTGTTTAACAAGTGAAAACCCACCAGCATTAGCTATAAATATATGGCACCAGATATGGAGAGAAGGCATATGACTCATGCTGGACTGTTCCCTAGGGCTAACTCAGCGATGGCTGCATTCTGGGAAGTATGTCCGATCTACTCTTAGCCCACAGACAAATCCCAATCCAGCTGGCCATATGAAGAGAATTCTCTTTTTTCAGTTCCTTCTATTTCGTTTCTCAGTTCAAGGCACTGGGACACTTCACTCACTTGGTCTGCTGGCAGATTCCTTCATCCGTCCATCTGCTCGTCAGTCTATCCATTCATCCAATTACCAACGTAACTGATTACCAACTATGGCCTGGAACTGGAGGCAGAATATCAAATAAGAACATGTTCCAAAAAGAACACTATTGCAGTGTGGGAGAGTCAGACAAGTAAATTACCTATTACAGTATAGTAAAGTCTATGATCACGAATGACATGAATGTGAAGGAAGCACAGACAAGGGCATCAGGGCAGATTTCTAGGAAAAGATTACATCAAGGACAATTAAATGTCATCAAAATAAAGTGGCAGGAGGATGAAGCATTCACAATGGAAGAACTGCATGTATGAAGGCACAGGATTACAAAACAGGACACGTGGGGAACTAAATGTGGCTATACTGGAGAGCCTGTTTAGGCTAATGGCCAGAGATGAGGATAACAATGAAGGCGGGCTTAGGTCAGTGGGCTTAGAATTGTGTGCCTACGCTAAAAGGGGTAACCAGGGAATCAGCTTAGCAGGTGGGTTCACATTCATATTCTTTATATATTGGGCTTTGGTGAATGATTTTTTTTTTAAAGAGTAGATTCCACTATAAAAAACATTTCAAAACTACTGGCTTAGATAATTAAATGTCTGTGCTTAAGCCAAGGGGTCTGAACCTAATTCTCATAACAATGTTCAACAGATTGAGTGACAGAGAGTGTCTTGTTTTTCTTCTCATTCCCCACAGGACAGTGAGTCTCAACAGGAGGAGGGGAATGAGTTTGAAAAATAATGTAATTAACAATCTAGATCATGAAAACCTGTATACTGTTTTAACAATACAAACTACACAAAACAAAACCCTATAAAACTAGTTGGTAGATTATGGGTTAAAATGTTGCAAAACTGCCAAACAGGTGACCACAATGTGGGACAGACACGCTGAAGATGCAGAAACGTACTTATCTGGCGGCTCATATACCTTCCTAACCCTGGTAAACAACAAAGAATACATATTTCGTGGGAATTCACCATCTATACTTTTTAAATTGTCATTAAGAATATGACAACGGGGCAGCTGCAACACCCATGCTTATGAGTGTCTTATATCCTAAGTGAGGTTCCCTTGGCTTGTTTCCTCTTTCATTTGCAAAGTCTGGCTACAGGAAGGATTTAGCTCTTCTTAAAAATTATTGCCTAAAGAAGAAAAGTTATAAGTATCTGTCTTAAAAATCTTTCAAAGTGGCCGGGCACGGTGGCTCACGCCTGTAATCCCAGCACTTTGGGAGGCCGAGGCGGGCGGATCACGAGGTCAAGAGATCGAGACCATCGTGACCAACATGGTGAAATCCTGTCTCTACTAACAAATACAAAAATTAGCTGGGCATGGTGGCGCGCGCCTGTAGTTCCAGCTACTCAGGAGGCTGAGGCAGGAGAATTGCTTGAACCCAGGAGTTGGAGATTGCAGTGAGCCGAGATCGTGCCACTGCACTCCAGCCTGGCACCTGGCAACAGAGTGAGACTCTGTCAAAAAAAAAAAAAATCTTTAAACGTTAGAAAAAAGCCTTTAAAACCATATTAGATCATGTTATGATAAACTCTCTATTACACTTTTTTACAGTAGCAACATCAATGCTGCTTGAACATAAAACCTGTCATCTACATCAATCTTTTTATCTTCCAGTATTTTTATATTGATCATTTTACACCCACAACCTTGAAGGTAGGGTAAATGTGGTGACGGAGGCTCGATACATTCTTATAATACATACAATCCGAAATTGCCTCAAGGGAAATGGTATAGTATCCTGGTCCTCTGAAGTCTACTTCCACTGTTTCTCCAACCCCCATCTCTGTCCCTCCAATACCTAGTACTCTAAAATGAGTTTACAAAAATCAGTTGCCATCCAAAACATCTTTAAGTAGTTATCTGATATGGTGCATTTACAAAATTATGTATGTTATGTTACAGGCTTTACCCAGACCTTGGGCCTGTTCTTGAGTTCTGAAAATGACTAGAATCTTCCATTATTTCCAGGTTTCTTCAATTCTCCATGCTGTCTTAGACTCTCCCATTCACTCGCCCCTATTTCTTGTCCTGGGACCAAAAGGTTGCCAGAGGCAGCCAGTGTGAATATTCTCATCTTCTAAGATGGGCACACTGGCTCACCTAGGCAGGTAACTCAGTAAATGGTAACTGGAGCTATCACTGTCCTTTGCTAGCAATGGCTATTTTCCTAAACCTACCAAATTCCTATTCTCGGGGCCTCTTTCGTGCTCCATCTGTTGCAGGGAAGCCTCCCCTAACTGCTCCTTGTCCACATGAATGCATTCTTCCCTTGTCTCCTACAGTAATTGTTTATCTTTAACACTTGGATCCTAGTTTTCTTATTGTTGGTTCTGTAAAACACGTTTAGTAGTCAGAGATACGGGTTCAAATGCTAGTTCAGAAGCTATTAGGTTTTAAGCTAAACTTTTCTGAATCTCGATTTTCACATGAGAAACAAGGATAATCCTTTTTCAGGCAAATGAGGATGACAGTTAATATATTTAAGTACTTAGCTTTCCTCCACCTGACAAATAGTAGATGCTCAGTAAATGCTGAAATGAAAAAAAAAAAAAAAAAAAAAAAAAAAAAAAAAAAAAAAAAAAAAAAAAAAAAAAAAAAAGAGGCAGGACCCACGTCTTATTCTTCTCTTATCCCTTAATTAACCTGGCATGAGCTACAAGGAAAGACCTATATGACTGTTAGTTTTCCTTATTCATAGCTCACAGAGCTCACCTCTTGTCTCAGGAAGCCAAAGTGAGTATTGTTTTTTTCCCTTCACAATTATAATTACTGTGCATGAGTGTCATCACAGTCAAGGTACTAGTAATACTTTTTATAAGACTAATTTGCATAGTATTTTATCACTTTTAAAGGTAAGGTTTTGTGGGGTTTTTTTGGATGTTGTCTCATTTGTTTTTTCTAGCAACTCTTGGAATGCAGGTAGAGAAGGTATCATTAAACACGATATACTAGAAATCTATTTATTATTTATTTTTGAGACAGGGTCTTTTTCTGTTGCCCAGGCTACAGGGCAGGAGTGTGACTGTGGCTGACTGCAGCCTCAATCTCCTGTGCTCAAGCAATCTTCCCGCCTCAGCCTCCAGAGCAGCTAGGACTGTAGGGATGTGCCACCATGCCTGGCTAATTTTTTAAGTTTTTGTAGAGACCAGGTCTCACTATGTCACCCCAGCTGGTACATACTAGAAACCTAAGTTCAGTTTAGAGTGGTTAACATCAGGAATACCACTTTTACCTTAACTTACAGTTTACAAAGCATTTTAATATCCATTTTCTTGTTTGATGATGACTTAAGATCCTAACAGCACTTAAAATGTAATACCCTTAAAGTCTTTTAGATATCAGTGGACACTAAACTTAGGGCGATCTGTTTTTTGTGGCTGCTACAAATAACCAAGATTTTTTTTAAAGAAAATTTCAATTAGTGCATGCTTCAACAACATGGGTTTGAAATGCACAGGTCCACTTGAATGTGGATTTAAAAAAAATGAAAGTTGCACCAACTGTGCCTTGCTCCTCCTGCCTCCTTTCCTACCTCTTCCACCTCTACCACATCTGAAACGGCTAGATCGAGCCCCCCTTTCTCCTCCTCCTCAGCCTACTCAACATGAACATGAGGATGAAGACCTTTATGATGACCCATTTCCACTTAAAGAAGAGTAAATATATTTTCTCTTCCTTACAATTTTCTTAATAACATTCTTTTCCCTAGCTTACTTTAAGAATACAGTATATAACACCTGCACCATACCAAATATGTGTTAATGGACTATTTGTTATCAGTTAGGCTTCCAATCAACAGAAGTAGTTAAATTTGAGGGCAGTCAAAAGTGACACTCAGATTTTCAGGGGGTGGCAGGGTGGGGGTTAGGATCGGTACCCCTAACTCCAGCAGTGTTCAAGGGTCAACTGTATATTGCCTCCACTGTAAACCAGGGGTGGATTTAATGTCTTGTCCCCAGCCTAAAGAAAACTAACCCCTGCAAAGGCAATGCTTTATTATTTGTAAACAAATACACACACACACACACACACCCCTATTATGTTGAAAATAAAACTTTGTGATTTTCTCAATGTATATACATTTTTCATAATTGTTTTGTTACATAAATGATACACTGTATCAGCCTTCTGTTCCTTTTTTCCCCAATAGTTTGAGATTTATTCATATCAATATTCATCCATTTTAGTTGTTTTCAATGTATAAAACAAAGTTATTTTTTCATTATATTTCTGCAGGTGTTGGCAAAAGTACTCTGTAAGTTAGGGGTCCCCAACCCCTGGGCCGAGGAGCAGTATTGGTCATGCCTATTAGGAACCAAGCTGCCCTGCAGGAGGTGAGTGATGGCCAAGTAAGCATTACCGCCTGAGCTCCACCTCCTGTCAGATCAGCAGTGGCCTGTGAATTGCACATGCAAGGGACCTAGGCTGCACACTCCTCATGACAATCTAACTAATGCCTGATGATCTGAGGTGAAACAGTTTCATCCCGAAACCTCCCCCCTTACCCCTGTTCATAAAAAAACTGTCTTCCACGAAACTGGTCCCTGGTGCCAAAAGGGTTGGGGACTGTTGCTATAAGGGACCGAATAGCAAATATTTTACGATTTGCAGAACATACAGTCTCTGTCAAATATGATTTTTAAAGAACAGTTCTTTTAAACAGTTGTGACAGGGTCCCCAAAACCACTGTCCAGTTCAATGACTCACAGAGCTCAGAAAAGTGGTTATGTTGACAATTGCAGTTTATTAGAACAAAAGTACAGTTTAAAACCAGCTAAGATTTTAAAAGGCAGATAGAAAAGAGTTCCAGAGCAGGGGCAAGCTTCCAGTTGTCCCATCTGACAGGAGATGCATGCACAACATTTAATCCTCTTGAATGTGGGTCATTTATGAAATATCAACCAGAGAAACTGAGACTTGGTGTCCAAGGTTTTTATTGTGTATTAATCACAGACATGGAGAATGGAAATGGCAGCTGTTATTCAGTTTCTACTTCCCCCAGAGATTAAATTGATACTTCAAGGTGCAATGCCCCCACCATAAATCTGTAGCATCAGCTATCTGGTGTGATCAAAGGCTCCAGGTAAACAAAGGCCTTCTGTCACGCAGGGTATTCCAAGAGCTTAGCTTGTGATCTCGCAGGAGTAAGGAGTAAGGAGTAAATTGAGGACTAGACCTTTCAATTTTTTTTTTTTTTTTTAAGATGGAGTTTCACTCTTGTTGCCCAGGCTGGAGTGCAATGGCATGATCTTGGCTCACTGCAACCTCTGACTCCTGGGTTCAAGCGATTCTCCTGCCTCAGTCTCCTGAATAGCTGAGGTTACAGGCATGTGCCATCAAGCCTGGCTAATTTTGCATTCTTAGTAGAGACAGGGTTTCTCCCATGTTGGTCAAGCTGGTCTTGAACTTCTGACCTCAGGTGATCTGGAGGGCTAGACTTTTCTTTCAAAGATGCAGGGTTGCAGCATGCCAAATCTATTAAGTCACTCCTTTTATACACATGTCAAAAATGTTCTTAGCTTATGGGCCAGGGAGTAGATCTGACTGGAGACTCTAGTGCCAAATGTCTTCTAAGTTACCTTTTTCTTCCTGCTATTTCAGTAACTGCTGTAAGAAACATCCTTGTACATTTTTCACTGTATACATACACCATATATTAACAAAGACAGAGGTATCTTCTTTCAGAAATACGTAAAATTGGACATACATAAAATAGGCAATTCTCTTTAAAAGGAAATCAGTCTCTAAAACTAATCACTAGAACCCCAAAGTTATTTAGATAAGAATTTTCAGTCTAAGAAAACTGAATTTATGATTTATTGAACTAAATATAAAAATTTTGTATTAGATACTAATAGATTGAAGCAAAGGTCTCAAGAAATATTCAATTTAAGTATCATACATATTTTACCATAAGTAATAAACTGCTGTTGCTTTTCTGCTATTTCACATAAAGAGAAAGAAACTTTTTTGGTTAAATTGTTTTATTACACATATGTTCCCCTAATCTGAATTGTAACCTCTGTATGAATGTCAATGCTATGGAAAAAAAAAAAAAAGCCTTGTCAAAATATGACCAATATAGGAGACTGATAGTTTACAAACTGCATTTGTTAGTATCTATAAATGTAGATAAATTTAGCAAAATACTGGAGAGTTTTTTTCCCCCGTCTCTAAAGCTAAGGCTCTGTTTTACATCAATGTGATTTCTAGTTTTTGAAAAAAGCAATTCAGTCTTCTGTCTCCCTCCAACAAATGGCTACAATAAGCTTTAAGGGTTCTGACAATTTCTATACCTAAATATGATGCAAACTTTATTTTTGTAAAAACACAGATGTTGAACTGCTGTTATAAGCAATGTATAATTTCAACTTTACTAAAGTATGAATTGTTTTGTCAACGTGTTTGCCAATCGTTGCTATTATCTGACTGGATGTGAAATGTTATCTGGCTGTGCTGACTGGCATTTCCTTGACTACTAGTGAGCTAAAACATTTTCCTGTTAATTGACCTTTTGGTTCTCTCTCATATATTGCTCATTTATTGCCACCCCCTTAAGAAGTCCTTTATGTAATTTGGACACTTCCTTTGTTAGTTACTGGTAGATAATTGTAAAGTGCGTACCTTGCAAGTCTGTGGCTGGCCTTCTAATATTTAGTTTTTTGTCACACTTAAATTTCTAGTGTTAATACGGTCAGATGTGTGAATCGTTTTCTTCATGCTTCCCACTTTTTTGAGTCAAACCAACAACTCCTTCCTTACGTTGGTTCAAATTTTCCTGTATTTCCTTCTAAAATATTTAAAATGGTACTTCCCCCACCCACTTTTAGGTCTTTAATCTACCAGTTTTTAAAAATACGGTGTGAGAAGGGTAAATAATTTTTTTCACATATGGACATGCAATTGTCCCAGTGCCATTTATTGAAAAGTTACTCATTTCTCCACTCTGTCACATATCAAGTTCTCATGTATCTGTTTCTGTACCGTAGATTTACATGTCTATCCTTGCATCACAAGGGCTGTGTTATCACTATAGTTTTATATTCCCTACTTTCCTTTATGATAGGAACTCCCCTAACCTTATTTTCCCTTTTTAAAAAAAATGTCAGCTTTTTCTTTCCACATTTAGGTTAGGTTGATTAAATTCCATAAACAGTTTTGTTGAGAATTTGATTGGAACTTCAGTGAATTTATAGATTTGGAGAGAATTGATGCTTTAATGTACTGATTTTTCCCATCCACAAACATATAATATTGCTCCACTCATTTCAGTCTACTTTTACAAAATGCTTGCATATTTTTATTGGATGTATTATTAGGTCCCCTAGAGTTTTAATTGTGAATGAAATTCTTTCAAATAATACACTTTGAAACATACTATTTGAAGTGGAAAATAACACTACTAATTCTTGCAGATTGGTCTTATATCCAAAGCCTCTCCACTTTCACATTAGTTATATATACTACTTTGTAGTGTTCCTTGGACTTTCAAACAAACAATGATCTTGCCCACTGACAATAACTGTTTTTCCCTTTCCAATCCTTATGCCTATTATTTCTTCTTCCAGTGCAACACAGAGCGGACGTATTAATACGACAGCCCATTCCTGCACTATTGCTGCCATGAAGGAACATCTCTAAAGCTGTACCATTAACTTATAACATTAACCATGAGTTTTGGTACACTATCATTTGTTGTACTAATAATGTTTTTGCATCTATTAAGAGGCTGTTTTATTTTTAAAATCTTAAGTGAATATAACTTACATTTTGCTGGTTCTCCCCTCCAACCCCCTGCATTCACTGCGATAGTAATATGCCTTTTCTCTTTACTCTATTAACATAGGATATACTATCTGAAAAGATTTTCCAATGTTAAATCATTCTCCCATATGGAAATAATCCTTACTTGGTCACAATGAATGTGTTTAACAAACCATCCAGAGCTTGTGGATTATTCAGAGTTGATTTTAAAAAATAGATTCAGACTTACTTATTAATATATATTTGGCAACACACATCAAAAAATATCTAAAATTTCAGATTTATCCACATAAATTAACAACATTCTAAATCAAATAATTTCATATGCTTTCATGTCTTATTTATTTCCTGATACCAAGTTGTCTTTTATAAAAAAACATTTAGACAGGCAGGGTCTCGCTCTGTTGCCCAGGCTGGAGTGCGCTGACACAATTATAGCTCACTGCAGCCTCGAACTCCTGGGCTCAAATTCCTCCTGCCCCAGCCTGCCAAGTAACTGGGATGACAAGTGCATGCCACTACACCCAGTTAATTTTTAAAATTTTTGTGGAGACAAGGTCTCGCTATGTTGTCCAGGCTAGTCTTGAACTCCTGGCCTTAAGTTATCCTCATGCCTCAGCGTCCCAGTGTTAGGATTACAGGCATGAGCCACTGTGTTTGGCTAAGTTGTTTTTCTCTTATTGATCAATTTTGCCAGGCAAATGATAACCTCTACCCTGATTCTATCACCACAAATTACTTTAAAATGTTCCTTTATGCTTTATGTCCTTTAAACAGTTGCCTACCCCAAAGTATGAAGATATCTGTTTTATTACGTCCTTTCTCATTTAAACCATATTCCACATGGAACTGATTTTTCTGTATATATGGTGTCAAGGAAGGGGTCTAGTTTGTCCCCCAACACAGCTATCTAATTGACTGTACCACTGCAATAGTTTCCCTTTCTCATAAATCACAGATGACCTAAATGTGTGGATCACCATATATACAGAATTCTATCTATTCTGTTACTTTAATCTATTTGCCTATCTTATGCCAGGCAACATCAGTGTTAATTACAACTATACTTTTATAATCACAGGTCTTATGTCTGTTGGTGAACTTTTTCAGTTTTGTGGTTCAAGTTTACCTTGGGTATTCTCTGTCCTTTGCATTTCTTCAGTTTGTCAATTTCTCCAGCATACTGTTGGGATTTTGATAATATCATATATTGAAGTTACAGATTAATTTACAAAACTGCCAAGTCATGAACATGGTATAGCCACATATTTAGAATTTTTAAAATTTCTTAAATGATTAAAAAAATTGTATTTATTTTATGCTAGTGTGAATGGTATAATTTTTATCAATTTCTATTTGTTTCTGATATATAGAAATACAATTTCTGTATAGTTTGTATTCAGTGACCTTGATAAGTTCATTATTTTGTTTGTTGAGTCTTTTGAAATTTCTATGCACATAACCAGTTGTCTATAAATGCTATTACTTTCTTCTTTCTAAACATTGCATCTTTTTACTTCAGGTCTTATTTTATTGGCTAATATCTCAAATGTGTTAAATGGTAGATATTATTACTGTTTTTAGACTTCAAAGAAACAATATTTTGACTTTCTCTATTATGTGTTATTTCATTTAGTCTTTTATTATTTCCTTGCTTTTCTTTTTCTAACTTCTTGAAAATAGTTTAGGTCATTGATTTTCAGCCTTGCTTCTTTTCTAATGTATGCAAGTAAGTCTATACATTTTCCTTCATGCACTGCTTAGCTGCAACTCACATGTTTTGGTATGTCGTATTATACACTCGAAATTATTTTGAAATTTGTTTTATTCATTGACCCAGGGACTATCAAGAAATCTGTGACATAATTTCAAAGTAGTTGGGGGTTCCTCTAATCATCTCTGTTTTTTTCTAGTTTAATCTCACTGTGTTAGAGAATGTAAGATAAATGCTTTTGAACTTTTGAGATTGGTTTGCTTTACGATTCAGCATAGAGTAAATTTGCATAAATTATTTACTTGAAGAAAATGTGAATTATGTTTTTTAAATCAAGTATTCAATATATGTAAATGTCGATTATTTTACATCTGATTTTTTTGGGGGGAGGGTCTGGATATTCTATCAGCTATTGAAAAAGCTGTGTAAGCCTTCAACTATGGTTAGAGACTTACCTATTTCTCATCTTATTTGTCATTCTTTCTTTACGTATTTGAAATGTTTTCAACACATACAGATTTAGGATCTTTATGTGTTTTGGTGAATTAATTCCTTCAACATTATAAAAGAATGATTTTTGCCTTAAATCTCATTGCATGATAATACCACAAACTGTTTTTATTTGGTTTGCTTACTGTATATTTCCCCCCACGCATTTACATTCAACATTTTTGTATGGCCTTATATTTAAATACGCTTCTTGTAAGCAGTATGTAGTAGGGAATTTTTAGCCTGATAAATTTTCAATCTTAATTCAAGTAATAACTCATCTAAAGTGTTTGTGTTTATATTTTGCAACTTTAAATTTGACCCATCTGTTTTATGTTCCCTTTTTTGTTCTTGCCTTCTTTTAAATACTTTTTGCCTCCATTAAATTGTTAGGTATACATTCTATTAGCCTTTTAGTGCTTAACAGATTACAACATGCACGCTTGTCTTCATAGTCTAAAAAAAAGTAATTTTACCATTTTACCTACCTAATGCCAGAAACTGAGGACAAACTCTAGTACAAACTTCTCCTGCCTCTTGTTATTGTAGGTGCATTTTAATTCCACAGGTATTTTAAACCTCAGAATTTAATACATCCAATATTCCTTCAAATTTAGCCACATATTTACCATTTCCATTGCTCTTCATTTATTCCTGCATTCTAGGATTTAACTTGGAATCACCTGCTTGTGCCTCTTGAAGAACTCTCTTCAACATTTCTTTCAGTGTGTATGTACCGAAGACAAATTTCCACTTTTCACTCACAAGTCTTAATTTTGCCATCACATTCGTAGTGGATCTTTTGTTTCTTGCCCATTCTTCCTTATCTGGAATGTGAGCACTATAGCCACCATTTTTTGATCTTGAAGACACATTCTACATGGTAGAGAGTGGATCATAAAGAACAGACTCCACTGATGTTGTGGAGTCACAGTACTGGACACCTGGACAGCCTACATCTGAAAGAAAAGCAAAAGTGCAACAGTTTAAGCCACTGCAACATTGGTTCTGTTTCCAAAAACAAATATTATTCCTGATATGTCTTTGGTCAACTATGGACATTTCTTAGCTATTTATTGCTTCTAGTATATAACTGTTGTCTGTAATTTACATGGAAATAGTCCAGTATATACAGTGAGGTACACGTAACTTATGTAAAGTCATTGCTTAAGTCTTGCTACCATTCTGATAGAACAGTCCAGGAGGATGAACTAGTGTTCTAATCAGAGAACGCATACTCTAGTGGAAGCTATTCTAGGTACTGTTTACTGCATCTTGATCAATACACAATGTTTTAATTTTCATACTAAATGGTAGAAGTTGTTAGAGAAATTAGTGGTCTGCTGTTTAAATGGGCCTCCAATGGTGAAATTAAAGGTTTTCAGATTGACTAATAGCAGAGTAACACATCCCACCATTGCAAGAAGAGGCCTTAAGGATCCAGCATGACCTATAGCCCTTATATTTTGGGATAATGTCCTAGTCTAACCCCATAAAAGGTTTTTGTCCAGTCATGAACACACCTTTTGTTAAGGTAATAGAATCCTACTTCTTAATCTTTCAGGCAAGGCGGTGGTTACAGCACTTCAGTGGGCTGAGAGCAATTTCCTTTAGCCTGCAGAACATGCTGTAAGATCAGTTTTCTTACTCAGTTAATATAGATACATGTATATTAAGAAGTTGGTGTGAAACTGTTTTCATTATAACATAGCTGTTAGCGGGTAATTTGGCGGCAGGAGCATAAGAGAAGGAAGCCACCTGTTCCCCAATCCGTTAGGATAACGGAGATAAAACTATTGTTTTTCATTATCTAACCAGGGTTATCAACTAATTAAATACCATTTCTAGCAGTAAACAACTGTATACATGTGATTTTTAAAAGTTGGTTTTTCTCAGATTTAAAGGATACAGTATTAACTGTAACTCCAAGAAATATCTGAGTGTCTTTTACTTACCAGGCACCGTGGTAGTTTGTGTGAATATTTCACATCAATCATAACAAGCCATGAAATAGAGATTATCCCTATTTTGTTGAGCCAAAGAAGTAATATAGCTTGATCACTGTTGTATGACTAGAAAGTAGCAGGTCTATAAAATAAATCCAAGGTGTCTGATTCAAAGATAATACTGTTTAATAGTCCCATTATGTTGCTTTTACACAATTTCTGATCATAGCACTTATTAATTCATATTTAATGGACAGTTTTCTCCATTTGGCCCTTCATTACTTTATTTTCTTACTAAAAGGAAAAAAGTATGAAGGAAGGTGAAAAATTGATCCAATCCTTAGGATTACAATGGCAATTAAATAGCTGTTTAAAAAAGCAGGGGTGGGGTGGGTTGAGAATGTGGCCAGATTTTTGAGAAGACTTCTACTTGCTCAAAGACTTCTACTTCCTTTGCTCCTGGACTGTCTTCTACTCAGATGGGGAGAAAACCCTGCTTAAAAATAAGAATACAAGTTTATTCCTTCAGCAAATATTTATCATGCCAGAAAATTTATAAATATGAGTAAGGGGCTCTGTCCATCTCTGTCCTCAACAGGTTCACAATCTGAGAAGTAGACACGCAGATAAATTAGTGGTACATTTAGCACTAGTGACAGCAACTTAGCACTACAGAGTACAAGGCACATTTATGGCACAAAGAGAGGACCAAGTTTACCTTGGAGGTCTAAGATCAACATACTATTAAAACTTGACACTGGAACTGAGTTTTGAGAAATGGAATATTTTCTGAGTGCTTAGTATATGCCAGGTAATGTGTTAGGTAAGTCAGAGGTCCCCAGCCATTTTGGCAGCAGGGACTGGTTTCATGAGATGGTTTTAGCAAGAAGCTGTTCCACCTCAGCTCATCAGGCATTAATTAGATTCTCCTAAGAAGTGTGAAACCTAGATCCCTCACACGGACAGTTCACAACAGGGTTCGTGCTCCCCAGTATCTGATGCTGCCACTGATCTGACAGGAGGTGGAGCTCGGGCCATAATGCTAGCTTGCTCCCTGCTCACCTCCTGCTGTGCAGCCCAGCTCCCAACAGGCCACAGACCAGTACTGGTCAGTAGTCTGGGGGCTGGAGACTCTTGTGCTAAGTGATTTATCTAGATTATCTAATCAAATCCTCATTACAATTTAAGAGATAGGAGGCCCCATTTTACAAATGAATCCAGGTGGTTTAACCAAGAACGCATTCTACTAAATACTGTGCTCTACTGACATGCACAAACACACAATAATATAAATAAAACTGGATGTAGTCACAGAGGAAAAGGAATTTACAAACCTGTAACATTCTCATTTACATACAAGAAACATGAGGTCAGAATGCGTAAGGGATTAGCTAAAGGTTACATAGTAAAGACAGAGATATCTCAATTCCTCTATTTAAGGCCTGTCTGTTGTATGATCACTTTTTCCTAAAAATAGTTTTGTCTTCCTGGTTTTGCCTTTAACTCCTTCAAACAATCCATTAGCGCTTAGAGTTATCTCAAATCATATGCCAACTTACAAGAGAATGGGGTCATTAAATGACTGCAGCACAAGGACACACAATTTAATAGGGTTAGCTAATATTTAAAATAAGATATTTACTGTACATATATATCAGTGTTTTCTAAGCAATGATCTGAAAAGACTGAGAAACAAGTAAAAGAAGTTTGCCACCTTTTTGAACACTGCTTCTTGCATGTTCAACCTGTGACACACGGACACACATACAAGGCATAAGTTCAAATCCCAGGCTATCCAACACAATTTTAGAAGAGACTTCTCTGACATAATCTGCTCTGTGCTACCTATCTCTAGCCCTTCATATCTTGTAAAGTTTTGTTTTACTGTTGCAACAGCCCCGTAATACCTGGATCACACAAAGCTTTTTAGGCACTTTGATTAGTGTTTCTAATGTTATTCCTTGATAATCTTTTATCTGCCTTGTCTGAGCTGCCTGAGACATGCTTAATCTTTTTTTTCATACGTAATGAAATAATACAGACCATTTATCTGCTCTGTTGGAAGTGAATGGTTTGAATGCTTGCATGAAAAAGTCTAACTTCCATAGGATCCAAATAAAAACACTAACGTTCTTATAATGCAGTTTTAAAAACACACGTTAATTAAAGATTCAAGGTGGATGACTTTTAAGATTGACTAGGGTACACATCATATGAATTGGTGGTAGACACTGAGGGAGCTCACATAAGCTTGGGAGCAAAATAAATAGAAATAGTACTTACCTTTTGTTGCTAGCAATGTGCAGGGTCCACCACATAGTTATCTAGTCCTCATAACAACATGATGTAGCCATTTCCTTCAATTTTTTTTTTTTTAAACACAGGAAAAGATGAACAACTTGTTCAAGGTCACGAAGATGGCAAGTGAGGGAGCCCAGATTAGATCAGAAGTCTAATTCCTGAAAGTATGTTTGTGATATTGTGAAATATATATTTGCTCTTCATCTCGATTTCCTAAAGCCCTTGGAATCTCTAAAATTGTAAGAATGTTATTTGCATGCTAATGAAATGAATGTTGCTGAGTAACCCTGGATAGCTTCAGGGTGGGGTCTGGTCACTGGAAAGATCAAAGCATGATGAGAAGGTTGGAGCTTTCAGGGCCACCCTCCAACTTCCAGCGACAGGACAGGGCTTGAAGATTAAGCTAATCACCAGCAATCTGGTGTATCAATTATGCCTATAGACTGCAGGGGCAGAAATGAAGTAATCCCTTTCCTCCCCATCATATATAACCATAGCAGATACCCCTATAACAAAAAAAAGTTAACAAGGAAAATCCTAACAAAGTGATTGCATGCATGTGTGTGCACAGGAGTCATACAAAATGTGAAAACTCAAAACTCAAAAGAAAGGGCCAGATAGACGGCTGACTCTTAAATATCCTTTTCATTGGGGAAAGTGGGGGAGCTATAAATAAATGGGCCTGAAGATCAGACAATAGTTTGTAAATGCGACTGGAGAACAGATAATAGACTGGGACAGGTCATCTGCGCTCCAGGTGTGGTGTTTAATTTTCAGTCTCTTCCTCTGTGATATGAGTTTTAATCTTCTCTAGTTAATGAAATTTCAGGGACGGAATCGCAGGCAACTGTGTTCCTCTTTGGGAGTCCAGTTTCTAGGTAAATAAGGGAACTCTGGTGAACAGTCTCATACTGTGCTTTCGGAGACACACAATTTGGGTGAAGGGAGTTGGAGAAGGTCAAGAGGTCTTGAGGCTGCTTCTTTAATTCAGCATGTCAAAGTCCCATGTTTTGGGGTACTGGTTTCTGAGCCCTAACATAATGAAGACTCCACAGAAACCCAGAAGGACAGGGTTCGAATAAGCTTTGAGACAGCTGAACACATGAACTATTCCTGGAGGGTGGTGCACCTGGAGAAGGCACAGAAGCTCCGTGACCCTTCTCAGTGTCCTGTCCTGTGCTATTCTCATCTTTCTGGCAGTTCATCTGCATCCTCTGCAATATCCTTTATAATAAACGGGTAAATGTAAATAAAGTGTTTCCCTGAACTCTGTGAGCTGCTCTAGCGAATTAATCACACCTGAGGAGGTGATCATGGGACCCCTGATTTCTAGCCAGTTGGTCAGAATCACAAACCACTAACTGCTTGTGACAGAGATCCAAAGTAAGGGATAGTCTTGTAGGACTGAGCCATCCACGTGTGGGATCTGACACTATCTTCCAGTAGATGATGTCAGAATTGAACTGAATTAGAGGACACCTGGCTGGTATCCACTGGAAAATCTGCAGTAAAGAACTGCTGGTTGTTGGTGGAGAGAAATCCCCACACACATTTGGTGAGAGAAGTGTTGTGTTGAGTGGAACATGAGAGTAGAAGAAAGTACTTCTGGTTTTTCCCTTTATCTCTAATAATATTCCTTCCCCTGCACTGAACTGCCTCCTCAGGAAGCACCAGGAATGAGAAGGACATGTGTCACTTGACAGACTTGTAATGATGAATAAAGAGACTAAAGAAAACCATTCTGAAAAAAACATTTGAAATTTACTTTGGCCACAGGATGAATAGCAGTCAGACATTCTTGACAACTGCTTCTGATCTAGTGACTATGAAACACAAAGATTCTCCACATATCATTAATAAATAAATAAATATATATGTGTGTATGCAAACTTGTATTAACTTTGCTTAATGTTTTAGCTTAATCTGACATTAATTTCTGTATGTTTAAGGTTCATTTATTATCCATGTAACATAGTCTTCTGCACATCTAATCATGACATTCTATCAGTTTTGAAGACATAGTTTGGTCACTGCATTTAATAGAGATACTGATTTGAAGAATTTATAACATTAAAAAAGTTTAATATTATAGACTGAATGACCAAACAGTTAACAAGTTATCTGAATATGAAGGACAGACAATACCCAATCCACAAACTTTTCTCATTCATACTCATACCTTTACTTGAAAAATAACTGACTGTGCTATTGACTACGAATAGGAGATAATTTTTTGTATGTGCTATTGACATAGGAAATAGTTTTAAGTGATATTAAATATAAACAAGATACTTGCCCCCCACTAAATTTTCAGATAACCTACAAAGTGGGGAAAGCTTATCATAATGTCAAAATGATTGGGTTATCCAAATAAAGGCAACTGAACACCTTTAAGTACATTCTATACCTTTCAACCAAAAAAACCTTATAAAGTCCTCCCTGCCCCCAGAGAATTTGAGTTCTTACAACATTTGCACAGAAAACAAGTGGCAAAGGAACTTTCTCAAACTAATTTTAAAAAACAAAACAACCCACAAATCCTGTTTTTAAATATTTTTAGACAAAAGAAAAAATACTGAACATATTTTAAGGAACGATTTTGAAACAAGCAAGGAAAAGGTCACAACTTTGAAACCAGTTATAACTGCACCTGGATAGTCCCAAGACAGAAAGTTAAGTAGCTCAACAGGTTCTACTGCTATTTTGAATCACAGGAATAATGTGTTTAAGTAGTAAAAATACCCTTGGGACTAGTTATTTTCCATAAAAGTTAAAGGAAGTTAAGGCAAATATAAAAAAAAATCCTAATTTATATACATGTAAACATTCTAAATGTGAAATTGTTGTTCGGTTTTATAATGCACTGGTAACTTTGTGAAGAATTAAAATTAAAAAAATAAAAAGACCTTTACATTTTAACCCGGAATTTAAAACAAGAATAAAAACCCTCTCAATATTAAGCCATTATCAATGAAGAGGTTAGTTGCTTATTATAATATTGTATAATATTTTGCAATGAGTAATACATTGACATTTATCTAAAAAAATCATTTAAAAAACCTGAAGTGAATATAACTAAAAGATAAACTCTATTACTTATCACAGATTACTCCTATATCTTAACTGACATTTTTCAATTAATGAAGTCTAAAGGAGACATTTAGAACCATAACATTCTCCTATTGGAAACTGATGAGAAGAGAAAGAAATCGTGAAACAGGGGAGAAGTTAAATAATTCATGCCAAAGGCTCACCAAATAATTATAAGATACCAAATCTTCCAAATTCACAGAAAATAGTTCAAGTTTAATTTCAGAACACATCTCCAAATTATCAAAGGCATCCAATTTTACATTATGTTCTCCATTAATAATAAACTGCAATATGGTAAACAAGGGGGAAAAACTGAGATATTTTAACATATATCCAGATTTCATATTTAAAACTGATAAGCACATATTAATCAGAAAATATGTGATCAGAATGTTTACTAGAATTCTGTAACAATTCTAATAAATATACAGTGTTTTAAAAAATGGAGGCATGTACCTTCCTGTAAGGGTGGGAGACAGCTAACTGCAACTAGAATGTTTCATTGCATTAATTCAAACAAGAAAAATATTCAAATTTTCACTGAAGTACAACTATAGTTTCATGTATAGCTTCTTCTAAGAGACAAAGTGAGGCAAACCTGATAGCCCACATGATCAAAAACCTTATTATATAATCAGGAACGTATGTAACATAAAGATATAAACATATGGTCACTAAACCAGAGGGAAAAAGGCAATGCATTAAACATTAGAATTAGAAATTTAACCTACAGGCCATTTTGTGGCCTAAACCACAGGCATATGCTGAGTATCTTTCACACCTGAGCATATGAAAGAAAAATTCCATATTTTACGCACTGAGGTTCAAAAACAAATTGATGGGCAATTTCCAAAAATGCTTAATTTGGGAGAAAAACACTTCATAAAACTACCTTTAGATTATATGCTTTGTTACAGCATTGCAACATGTTTCCTGAAGTGCTATAAATTATAAAATAATGTAAGCATTTGGCAAGTTTCAAATTAACATGTGGAGCTCACTGAAATGTAGTATGCTTTACACCCAAGCACAGAATAAAATAGCTCCCTCCTAATAACAAAGAAAATAACAAATTATTTATTAAACAAATAAAATACATAATTAGAAAAACAGTACTCACCTTCAACAATAACTCTCCATGTTTTCATTTCACATTTTTATTTATTCATGTATTTCTCATAATATTTAGACATCTTCCATTGGAGCACCAAACATGAATTCTAATTCTGGATATAAGCATAGGCAAAAGCATACAGACACTTGCCAAGCTGCTGGGATGTGTATACTTCTTACATAATTTTCCTTTTATGCTTGTTTGTTTTGCTTTTTACCTATACAGAATGTGGATGCATCACCAAAAAATGAAAAGGCAGGCTCATTTCATGGAACTGAAAAACAAAGCTATAAAAAATTAATTTTCAGTATTTTAAATAAAGGCATGAAAATGGAAATAACATTTAGACCAAACAATACTTATATCAAGTATTAGCTTATTTTTAAATTAACTCCTTTAGTCTCGACAACCCTATCAGGCAGGTGCCATTATAAATCCAATTTAGTGGACTGAGGAAAATGAGACACAGAGAGATTAATAATTTCACCCAAAGTAACACAACTAAGTAACTGGCAGAATCAGCACATGAGCTCCAGAAGCTGGGCTTCATAATTATTGGCCACTATGTTACAATAATATCAAAGATTCAAAGCATTTCCATTAAACCAAAAAGTTGGCATCATTTTTATTGCTAAAATAAACACAAGTTATGTCTGCTTTAAGTATTACAGCAACTATTTATTGAACACCTAAAACACAGTTAGCATTAATAATAGCATTTATTGAGTACTTAATATGACAGGTACTATACAAATGAACCCTACTTTATATTCACCTTATAAGTCAATCCAGGCAACCACCATACCTACTTTGCAGATAAGAAAACCACTGAGGTATGGAAACACTGCCTGTCCCTCCTCCAAATCCCGTAGCAAATTCACTTGTGGAGTCCAGATGGCAACACGTGTCTGATGTCAAAGCCCATGCTTGTTAAAACACACTGCAATACCTACAAATCTGACCCCAACTACCAAAGAAGGGCCTTTTGTCCCAATATCCAGAGCCTTATGTCATGTTGGTGGTATAATAACAAAACTGAAAAGATACAATAAAAATTTAAATTAACAAATTTAAAGCAATTTTAATACATTTTTAATAAATTTAGGTTAAGTTTTTCGTCTACAAGCATACTGTTTTTCTGCTTTAACTACTCCCAGTGTAACCATACTTTCTTCTGCTTTTCTCTGAAAACATATTCAAGTAGATCCCTGCCAGCTAGACTATTAATACACTTTTTCTCTGGAAGAAAAAATGGTCTCACATTTCCAACAAACCTTTAATTACATTAAAAATTCAGGCCTCTGTATACTATTATTGCCAAATCTTTTATCAACGTTAATTGGTTGGTATTCCAAGTCAGCTGAAGTAAACATCCACCTCTCAGCCAATCCATGTATTACAGCTGAGTGTAGGATGTTTACATGAACTGAAACTCAGTTTAAAGCAGGACTTAAACTCTTCACCAAGTTTATATGGTCCTTTACCAAAGACTCTGTTGAAAAAAAGAACAGGTACAGCATTCACATAAATGAGGTAAGAGTCAACCAGAAAGATACACTGAGAGAAAGTGTATAATCCAAGGAAAAGACAGAAGTAAGCTGGGTGTTTTTTTTTTGGTTGAGGGGGGCTGTCCGGGGTTGGGGGGGCACTACAGGCATGCTACTATGGCTAATTTTTCTTATTAAAAAAATTTTTTTTAGAAAGAGGGTCTCATGATATTGCCCACGCTAGTCACAAAGAAGTAATACTCTTTTCACCAAAGGAATTTACAACAATAAATGCAGACATCCTGTAGCATTCCATATCTAAATGTAGCAATTGTCCACCCTTCCTATATCCTTCCCTTCAAAACAATCAAACTCGCATTTATAAGAACTTACTTGATGACCAGTATGATGCATCCACCCATCTTCATTAAGATTCCTGCTTTAGGTAAAAGACAGTTAATGAAGCACTGTGAGGAGCTTAGTCATCTCTCCTCCCCCTCAACCCTCTCCCTCATCTTCTCCCCCACATTCAGAATTCAGATAATTTCATCTCAGGCACATCTTTCCCACACTCTGATCTCTTTCCACCTTCTACTGTTCCCAGTGTCATTAAGGTGTCTCAAAGAAATGTCTCCCCCTCTTTCTGCATTCTTTCTGATTAAAAATACATTACCACAAATACCCCTACTAACTATTACCAGTGGTCCTACCAATACACTTACGTCAAAGAAGAGGGAATCTTCAAATCTGTAAGTAAAATTACATATAATAACCACTGCCAGCAAACTTTAAAAATCTTTAGCATTTCAGAGGCATCCCAGGACTTTTAGGAACCTAGAACGTCTCTACCTGGCCTCTTGTCCCCTTCAAGGTGTTTTCCAGAAGCTTTGGTTCTCAAAATTAAATACACATATACTATCTCCCCCCACAAGCATATTTCTTTTTCTGTTTTAACTACTACTACAACCATATTTTTTTCTTCTGCTTTTCTCTGAAAACACATTCAAATAGGCCCCGCCTAGCTAGACAATATATTTTTTCTGTGAGAGAAAAAATGGTCTCACGTTTCCAACAAACTTTTTTTATAATCCAACTTCTGGATTACAACATGTTTTTAAGTTAAGGATTTTCCTCTGTTTTACTTAATGTATTAATTGAGCATAATATCTAACAGGAAAAGAATGTAAGATGAGCTCTGCGATTCTGAAAGCATGGGCCTAGAGGAGCACCATCAGCAGTACTTGGGAACTGTGGGGAAAAAAAGCACATTCTCAAGTTCCACCCCAGACCTACTAAATCAGAAACTTTTTTTTGCAGGGCCCAGCAATCTGTGTTTTAATCAATAAGCCCTCCAAGATATTCTGATGCAAGCTGATATTGAAAAGCAATGTACTGTTTCACCAAATTTGTTGAAAAGCCAAAGCAAAGACAGCAGTGAATGTCAAATTATTAGAACGTTTGTAATATGCTATAGATAAGCAAAAGGCAATGTCAAAATAGGATGAGTCCAACCACAATTAACCAGGCCATGTAGAGTGTGGCAGAGACTATCTGAAACAGCATAATTTTAAAAAGTAACTAAGCCCAAACTGATACCCAAACTTAAAAAAGAAACAAAAAATATTCTCTGAGCACACACACAGCAAATAATGCACATTCATCCAATGAATAAAGCTCTAACAAGAGTAGAAGCGATCAAAGTCAGATAGGGTTTATAGGTTCACAGTCCACTTCTGGGTGACCTCAAGCCCATGACTCATGTAGAAGGAACTGAGGGGTGGAGATCAACGACAGCATGTCCAACTGTGTAGTTATATGACTATTTTCTAACCAAGAGTATTTGTACAAAAGCATTTAGTTTGAAATAAATTTGAAGACTTAATTCTGTAGTTATTTGCTTAAAAAGAAGTAGTCCCTAAGTGATTTCAGACCATATACTAAGGATAAAATACTGTCATTTGCAGCATGGTGTTCAGTAACTAAAAATGTTTTACCAATTGGTTCAACAAATCTCAAATAATAAATAATTTCTGAGCTTTCTAAGCCCTATCAATGAATATCACAATTTTTTCCTAAATACTAAGGGCTAAGTTATTACAGGTTTACTGACAAATACTGATTGATCTAACATTTCAAGGCATTTGCTATAAATAATCAATTGCTAACCTTATAGGCCAATGGGAAGTTAGTGGTTTTTCAACTTAAAAACATAAAGAAGTCATCTGAAAACTACTAAAAAAGGTTGTACTTACGTATTATACTACACTGAAGCAAGGGCATCCAGAATTAAAGCTGACATGGTCTTTGATTCACCTCATTAGGGCAGAATAATATAGAACAAATGTTACATAACACAGATTGCCCCATTAATCCTGCAGCATCTAGGGATAACTGGCCTAGCTGGGCAGAATATAATAGCTTTATTAGAAAGAATCCCTACCCCCTCTTTTAGCTTAGGTTTGGCCTTACCATTTTGAAAAACCTTTCCAATTTCACTGTATAAATTATTAAATTATGCAGTTTCTACCCATCTTACTAAACTTTAAAGCTATATATGAAAATTTTTCATAAGAAATAAACAGTGTCACCTGGTCAAACAAAATAATCCTATTACTAGAGAACACATTACATTCTACCTTCGGCAGGGAACACTTCTGAGCTCTCAGTAATAACTCCATCCATTCACTGCTATTTGAGTCTAAGGTTTCCAATGTGCTAAAACAGAGGGCCACAGAATATACAATAAGTCTGCTTTATTAAGGGTTCAGAGGAAGGGATGCTTGATGCATGCTAATCATCAAGTCTGAAAATTATATTTACAAGTTGGAAAGCTACTTGAGTCTGAAGCAACTATCTCCCGTCCCCAAATAAGTCTTGTAAACTACCACTCTAACAAAGGAGCATTTAAAAAACAAATGTTGTAGCACAAATACATCTGGGGTAACTACATTATGACCAAAACTGTCCTTTGGTCATCTGGATAAAAGATAAAAGGAAACAGTGAACACTGCTGCAATAAGATAATACAAATATCATTACTAAAGTACTATACATGCAAGGTGCTTCACCTGATGTTTATGATAGAAAAAAATAGAATTACCAAGATTTAATGTCTCTGTCCTCAGGAAGCTTATAATCTAATCAAAGAAAATAAGCATGTAAAAAATTAGATTGGCAAAACCTTTATCTTTTGGGTTAATTATGTACTGAACCTTAGTATGATGTCTAACAGTTTACTAATAATAAATGATTTCTAAAAAATGCTTTATTGAAAAGAAAAATGCCAATAAGAAAAATGCCAATAAAATAGAAACGTTTTCCAGCATCTAAAAGACAGAAAAACAAATGTTTAAAGCTAAGAAAACAGCTGTCATAAAATTATACATGATCAATTAGTCCACACTGAATGCCATCTATGAGAAAAGCCCTGGAGTATTTAGATCTGTGGGGAAACACAAAAAGGAGATACAACGCAGCTGATTACAGGGCAGCTATATTTTAAGGAGGAAGCAATCAATCTGAAAGCAACAATCTGAAAACACTTAGGAAAATATATTAATCTAAAAAGACAAGCATAACCATTAGC
Organism: Cebus imitator; assembly: GCF_001604975.1. Classification (NCBI taxonomy): domain Eukaryota; kingdom Metazoa; phylum Chordata; class Mammalia; order Primates; family Cebidae; genus Cebus; species Cebus imitator. Next base: position 1,736,190 of record NW_016107328.1, on the reverse strand, counting down.
AAATGTAAACAGGCTTAGTGGTTGACGTCTTGCAGTTTTTCTTAGAGGGGAGTTCTGATTAGGAGCTGTGACATCACTCAGGGTGAGAAGAACAGGAAGTAGGGGGCTAAGAGGAGCAAGAAAAATGTTGCACACACATTTCTTAAGTACAGGGAAAGGTGAAATTTCTAGATTGCATACTGCTGGGTGGCAGTGATTAAATTATTCTCCAGAACTTCTACAGAATTCATAATGGAGAAAATCAGTCTCTTGAACTGTTGGGAAGTTAAACTCCAGCCTACTTGGAAAGGTTATAAAGAATAAAGTTTCATTGACAGGGAAGAAACAGGAATAAGTGGGGACAATTTTTACTTAACTACTAAATTCTCTAAGGCCCAGCAGCAGCACGCTAACTTTGAAGCTGAGATGGTGTATCCTGTTATTAGGAGAGCACCCTACATTCAACTATCATAATACATGCACTGTCAGTGCAGTAAAAGAAGACAGCTAAAGATTTCTGAGGTTTTTCCACGTTTTATAGCCTCTTCAACTCCACTCCGGGATAGAATTATATCAAGAAGATGTCTGTGAATAGCCGGTAGCAGCAAACATCTGACTGAAAGCTTAGTTGTATCTTACAGCTTCCAGTCGGGGATGTTTACAACAACAGACTTTCTGAACGAGAAATTAACAGAAGGAACAGATATAAATGTTGCCAGTCATCATCTTCAGCTAATAATTTATATAATTTCTAGTGCTGAACAACAGCTGTGACATCTTGAAACAAAAATGATCAAGTTAATGTTACTAATTAAAAAGAGAGTAAGTGATTCGTCAAGTGCAATTTCTCCTAAATAAGCTAATTTAAAAAGAAAATATGCATTACAAATTTATCTTGGTAAATAAGAAACATTAAAGATATTACCTTGATATTCTACACGAGGGTACATTTTTCTAACATAAGAAAAAATGAGTTTTTCTCTCCCTAGAGTTTCAAAATAATAAACAACACATTAGAATGATAACCCTAATGATAAGAATGACCATACATCTAATGTATGCCTGTTGCCCTGACATTACTGTTAAAAGTGACTCCTTTTATTTAAAAAAGCGTTAATTTAGATGACAATGGACACAGTTGGTTTTCCTGGCAGAAGATCTAAACTGAGTAAGAATCTAACACTTTCTTACCCTATCCACAGCTGATTTAGGTTAGAGATGTACAGTTCATGGAAATGAGCAAAGCAAAGAGGATAATAAAAAGAGCTCATGACTTTGAATTTGTTTATAAAGCAATATACTAAAACCATTTTATTTCCACACAACTTTTCTGAAAGAAAGACTAAGCGAAATATAAGTAAATCAGCACTTCATCAAAAACCAAGATTTGCTTTAATTTAAAACATGTAAAATTCCCAGACACAGTGGCATAATCCCAGCACTTTGGGAGGCTGAGGCAGGTAGATGGGGGATTGCTTGAGTCCAGGAGTTCAAGACCAGCCTTCTGCGGCGTAGCAAAACCCCATCCCTAAAAAAATATGAAAAAATTAGCTGGGTGTGGTGGTACAAGCCTGTGGTCTCGGCTATTCAGAAGGCTGAGGTAAGAGGATCCCTGAGCCTGGGAGGCAGAAGCTGCAGTGAGCTGAGACTGTGCCACTGCACTGCAGCCTGGGTGACAGAGTGACACCCTGTCTCAAAAAAATAAAAATAAACATGTAAAGTAACTTTCTTTGAGGAAAGAAAAACTATTAAAACAAAGTCCACAATTAAGTCACAGTGATTTAGAAGAAATGAACATACATACATATATGAGCATGCATATGTACACACACACTCTACAGAATAACTACTGAAAAAAAAACAACATACAAATTCTGAAAGGCTACTAATTTCCTAATACCAAGTTTTTTCAGAAACTGTGGAGAAAAGGATTTCAGTTGCTATTTACCCTGTGATAATACTTAATGGTTGATCTCTGAAATATTTTTTCATGTTGTAAATAACTCTACCCATTATATAAATAATGTTGTAAATAATGAGGAAAGTGCATGTGGTCTCTATGGATACAAGATGACCTTCATTGTTTTTGAAGACAAATACTTTTTAAAAAAGTCCAGTGGCTATTTACAACAACTATTCAAACTGTTCTACAATTGAAACTTTCCAGATTTAAATTAGGAAAAAAAAAATAGCTATTTCATGTCCAGGTAGGCATATGATGCTTGACTAATGAGGATGCTGCACATTAAGTTGCAATGAACCAGTTACTACAAGTCTCCAAATTTCCCCTTTAATTTACCTTCCTCTTCTTAGTTCATTTTTTTAAGATTAATCTAAAGACATTTTTATCAGAGCCACTGTATTTAATTCACACAAACAATACATAGAATCTTTTCTTCAGAGTTATGAAGGAATTGTCAAATGCTGTGACTTTGTATAATATATTCTTGAATAAACATGAAAATTAAACGTACAGAAGTTGAATAATTAAGTACATGTCACAGGAAATCCTATTTATAAAATACCTTCTATCGTTACAAAATATCTTCTAGATACAATCTTTCATATAATAACACACAGTAAAAAGGTCAAATCTAGTGAGGGGATAGCTGAAGCTAAAGGATTACCATTTTTGGCATGCTCCATGATTTCCATCTTTGTCAAAAATATATTACATATTTGAAGGTCAATTTTCTGATTATTAGCATTAGCATTTTACTTTTAACACATCTTGTTAAAAATAGGCAAAACACACACGCATACATACAATCTGCTGTACAGACAAAAAAACGATTACTGAGCTACTGACTGCAATAGTGCTACTGGTTCAGTAACTGGAAATGTTTGTCAATCAATCTATCAAAGGCAGTTTATGAATATCCATATACAATGTACGCTATGCCACATTTGCCACAGATTCTATCCTACTACAGATGTCTCAAGTACAATGCTGAAAACAAGTTAGATACCTAAATACATCTCTTCCTGTGTGAACAATCCATAATGAATACAAGCTGTTATCTCCCAACAGTATTGTTGTTAGAGAGTTTTACTGGGTTTGTAAAATTTTACGAGAATACATAAGAAAACAATGAACAGGAAGCAACATTTTGTAACTTAAGATAAATATTCTGAAAAAAACAAAACAAAACAAAACAAAAACGCTCAAATGAAGTAAAATTCTGAATTGGCCTAGATTTCACATCCCTTAAAAGCAATCTATTAATTAGTTGAAATTCAGCGGTGTCTAGGAACTTGCTCAGAAATGACTAGCTACAATTTGACTCTGAACTTTGAAATAAGGCAGGGCAGCTGGGAAGGTAAATACAAAGAGTAGTGGCACTGTGATGACAGGGAGAAAACACTTGACAGAAGGCAAGAACTCACAAACCACTGAAAACTGACCATGCAGCAGAAAACACCACCAAATACAAGGGGGAAAAAAAAACAGGCACCCCCAAAGAGGCTCTATTCTTGTTTTCAATCCATTCAATAATAATTACCATTCTCTATATATCCAATGTTAAATAAACAGAGACAAAAAAGAAAAGGAAAACATTATCTAAATTAATAAACTCAATCCACTTGAACGATTTACAAAATAGCTTACTTTATTAAGAAAGGTGATTAGGACAGAAAGATGAAAATGCTTCCTGTTCTATGATGCTTATTTATCACTTACTCAGTATTACTAACTGCCCTTTGTAACAAAAGCTTCAAAGTGCTTTTATACATTTTCTTGTCCTTACGCAGTAACTACTTTTAAGGCTAGTAGCTGGGCAGATAATAATTCTATATTACACACGAAAAAGAAGGTACAGATTGGGGAAACGATTTGGCTAAGCTCACACGGGTAAGGAGCTGAGAACAAATTCTGGTTTTCCTACCATGCGCGCGCACACACACACACACACACACACACACACACGCAGAAATGTATATAGTATGTGTGTATGTGTGTTTGAACACTGGGCCCTGGGAGAAACAAAGACGAGCAAGCTGAGGAGTCCAAGGAGAGCCTGTTCTGCGATTAACAATGCTCACTGCCTAAAAGGTTGAGACTAGACCAGACTCAAGAGCCCTACAGTCTGGTTACTACCAGCTGGCTGTGGATTATGAGTACAGCATTTACTCTTTTGCCTTTGTTTACTTTACACACAAAATGAGGCTTAGGCAAAACAATTTTAAATCAGTGGGAAAACATACCAAATTCTGATCAGGCAGGCCCAACCACAGAAAGCCATTAGGTCTACGAGCTACTATCTAGGAACAACCAAGTACCTGGTGACTACCTCTGAAGACATCTAAGCCTGGTAAACTGAAGTCCGGAAGACCGTGACAGAAGTCACAGAGAATGGTAATATCTGCAGTCCCAACTTCTTGCCTGAATTCTGAGGACACCTGAAAACGATGAAATGCAACATGAAGATGAAAGCAGTGTGAAACGTATTGCCCAATAGCAAAGTACACTTTAATCATCACTGTGACATCTTACTTGTACGCATGTTCATAACTTTTATGTAATTGGATTTTTATAATGATAACTGAGAAGTAGGCAAGATGGGTACCATTATCCCTGCTAAACACAGCTATCATCAGTTCTGCTGCAATAATATCTGCTCTCTGAAGTATCCATTTCAGATATTGTGACTATAAGACTCAAATTAATTGTCAAATGAAAGTTTGCCTAAGATACTATAAACTGTCAAAATATATCCATCCCATAAAGGATGTGGCAGCTAGACTGTTTTTAACCCTTCCCCTACTTCTGTCACCTCTAACAGGAACACATCTTTTTTTCTGCTGTATGACCACAGTTCAGACACACAAAATACCCTTTGGTGTTGTTGGTGCTTAGGTCTGTGAGGCAGAGAAACACAGATCCCCTTCTCCATAATTCTGAACCAAGCATCATCACATACTCACACAGTACACGGCTTGATCTAGGCCAGTGGTTCTCAATGCACTCCAAACCAGAGGCATCAACATGGCTAAGGCAACTGTTACTAAAGCAGTTCTCAGACTCCTACCTCAGACCGACTGGATCAAAACCAGAGGGATGGGAGCCAGCAGTCTGTTTAACAAGTACTCCAGGTAATCCTGACACATGCAGAATCTTCAAAACCATTGATACGGGCTTTTATCTATAGTCTCAATAACATGCGTAAAGCCTAATTAACAACACAGCCTTGCCATTAGGTTGACCAACTGTCCTCAATAGTATTTTAAAAAACTGTTTTGGTTTATGCAGGACTGAGAGGGTTCCTTGGACAAGAGATTCTAAATTTAAAAACCAGGACAGTCCTAGGCAAACAAGGATAATTTACCTTGTGATTATAGATCAAAGCTGAAACAACTATTCACTTAAGATGGAGTGGTGCTATTATGGACTAAATGCATATTGCATTTTGAGTGGAGGGTGAAGGTAACATTAAAATCCTGGGATGCATGAATGGATACTTTTGTTTATCATAGTAGCCAGTGCCTTCTTGGATTCTTGAAACTGTGTCCACTGAAAGACCTAGGTCATAAATACAGTAACATTTGTCACCACCAACACACAGAGCTGAGTGTTAAGATCACTTAGAACAAGAGAATCTGAGTGGGTTTGTAGCCCCACAGCACTCAGGTAACTGAAATGCAGAGATCCTAAACTCTGCTTTAGAGACTTAAGTAAATACCATGAACTACACCTAAAACAAAACTGATAAACAGTATAGATTCTAGAGTGCATTCCATGATTCATATATACAATAATACACTTAAGTTTCCAAGAATCCTGGAGGGCAGTACTATATAAATGCATCACTATAATGCAACCTACATTTCAATAAGTATATTTTATTTTCAAAGTCCACACCTGGAGGAAAATTGCTAACTTCAGTCTCAATATATAAGCAAAAAGAGATTTCAGCAAATAAGGATTTAAGAGACCTTAACTGTAAACCTTACTGACACAGAAAATATGTGTATAATGCTCAACAGATGCCAGGCTCTGAAACAATTCTTATTGCACCCAATTTCAAAGCAGTTTTAATTTTCTGAAATGCTTTTCAGAAAAGCATTTTCAAGCTTTTCTAGTAAATAATCTACTTCACGCTCTACTTGAGAAAAACAATCCTCTTTACAGACAAGAGAGATAAATGACTCTCCTTACCAATTTATCCTTCATAAAGTCTGACTATTTATACTGTTTCCTGGAAGAGGCCACACCTGTTCCTTCAAATTCTTATCCTTCCACTTATAACTAGCTATGTAATCTTAAGTCATTTAACTGCTCTACATCAGTTTCCCAATCTGTAAAATAAGAAAACCCTGTAAAAGAATAAAAGCTCTCACAGAACGGTTGTGAATATTAAATAAAATTATGTGAGTATAAAAACATTTGAAACAATAATTCAATGTGCAGATGTTAAAAGCATTTATAGATCTGTAGTCACATTTTATTTGAAAACCTTCCCCCTGAAAGTCTGTATCTGAATAACCTGCTGACCATGAGGGGCATAGTCTGAGTAGAAATGAGTTCTTCAGTTATATTTGACATGGCGTTAACTAACATGGGGTGGGGGGATCAGCAACATTAGCTTTATTCAAAGCAAATGGGCTAACTGGACCCATCTAGAGTAATAATACTGTGACAATCAGAAACACTACCTTTTTTTCACTTTTCAGTTAAAATCTTAAAAATCTAAAGTTACAAAAGATAAATCTGGTTTCAATTATGTTTTTCATTTTACAATATAACCCAGAGTTTCTATAAACAATAAAATTAAAACGTATTTTAAAATTTGTTTACTTCAATAAATTTTAAAATATACTGGTATTAAAAATTAAACTATTCTTCATAGAAAAAAATAAAAAATAAAAAATTATGGTGTAAAGTAAGTCATAACCAAACTTATTTGCTCACGTGAAAAAATCATTTATTTTAGTCAAGCAGTTACATTAGTTAAAATTAAGCTCTTTTCTTTTTTTTTTTTTTTTTTTTTTGAGATGGGGTCTACTATATTCCCCAGGCTGGTCTCAAACTACTGGCTAAGGTGATTCTCTCACCTTGATCTCCCGAAGTGCTGGGATTACAGGCATGAGCCACCAAACTCAACTTAAACTCTTTTGTTTTTTTCATTAGCAAGTAATGATGAAAGTTCTTGGGAAAACATGAATAGGTTTCAAAGCTATTTGAATATTTTCATATTAAGTTCATGTCAGTATCAAATGATTTAAAAATAATCTGCAGATGAACATACAATGTTAGAATGGTTAGCCTATAGCTAACTTGAATGCCACTAAATGAGAACATGAGCCATAAATATACCAAATGTATCTGACGTATGTGAAGACAGAGTTGGGACTTCTATCTATAGTTGAAAACCACTGTTGGGCCTCTACTTTTTCCGGCCCCCACTTCTGACTAGTATTATTAATAGTGGCACCAGCACTAGTAGCTGGTTCCTCAGCTTCCTGGAACACAAACTCTCCAGCAGTTCCATGGCCCCTCATCCAAAATGGGCAGTGGTACACTCTGAAGTAGGCTAATGAAGTAGATAACCAGGCTGCAGAGCACCTTCTTGCCTGTGATCAGCACATCATCATCATCATGCAGAGACCTTGACTCCAATTACTCTCAGTGGTGCCCTGGACCATGAGCCAAGCCCCATCTTGCCATCCCAAAGTTGGAGGGCACCAACCAATAACTCTCAACATACTTGTAACTGACAAGAGGGAAACTTTTGGGGAGCCCTTGCCCATGGTATTAATGGAATAAGTAGCTGTTAGAGGCAGAGATCTAGGTATGAAAAAGAGAATGGTGAATAAAATAGGCAAGGTACCTACTTTGGGAGGCAGCCAGATCACCTGAGGTTGGGAGTTTGAGACCAGTCTGACCAACATGGAGAATCCTCATCTCTACTAAAAATACAAAATCAGCTGGGCATGGTGGCATGCACCTGTAAACCCAGCTACTCAGGAGGCTGAGGCAGGAGAACTGCCTGAACCCAGGAGGCAGAGGTTGCAGTGAGCCGAGATCGCGCCATTGCACTCCAGCCTGGGTAACAAGAGCGAAACTCCGTCTCAAAATAAAAGAAAGAAAGATCAGACTGTGATGATCTGAAAAGGATATTACAATAACATGGAGATGAGATTTAAAGGTAAAAATCTTCATAATTTCTTATGTGTTAAATGCTTATTGAGAAATCCTGAATGTGCTTGCTTTCTATTTTTAAATTTTGGGCTAAATCTCTGCTATTTGCCTCCACATAATGTTCTTCTTCCTTCTTTAAAAACAGAGGGAAATGTATAAATTCTAGAGGAAGATCTTGGTTATCAAGTTCCTAGTTCATTTAAATCTGTCTCTAGTTTTATGAAGTCTGAAGCAAGGCTAGCACCTGAGTAACTAGCTACATCTTCTGAAAAAGTTTTAAACAGTAAAAGAAAAAAAAAAAGCATCAAAAACATAGAGGAGAAAAACAACCGCCAGTTAATTAATAGAAGAAAGTAGTACACAGGGACAAAAAAGAATTAATTCTGAATAAAGCCAGTGAGATACGTGAATGGAAAAAGAATCAGTATCAAATTATTAATTTATTAATTCCCTAAAAGTTTCAAAAGAAAGATGTTGTGACAAGTAGCTACAGAATGAAAGAAATAATCAGTACCAGAATTAAGATTATCCTTCTTATATTTCAAACAAACTTCACAAACATGAAACCATAAATGCTGAAGATTGGAAAGGACAACTGCACACACCTCTCTGATGCAGGGAACTGAAAAGAGCCCTCAGTCAATTCCAGGCAACAAAATTTGGAACCTAAGGCATGCATCAGGATATCACTGGGGATACCTGCATGATTTCTAGTAAGAAGGATAACAAAAATGCCAATAACCACAATACCATTGTTCCCAGTTCAGAAAACACAAGTACTTCCATAGTGACAGAATCATAGTGGAAACAATGTGTTTGGCAAGGACGGGCATGCCTGTTTCTCTTCAGCCTTTGAAATGACCAGCAAACACAGCATCCAGAGTCTCTCTCATTAGCAAAGTGATCGCATGCATCCTATCGGTATAATTCTATTAATGTTTTGAACTCCAAACCTGGAGTGCTCATTCTTTTAAATATCTTTAGGAATAATCTACTGATAGTCTACTGATAGGAAAGCAGTATTAGATAACAATTAAAAACATGGGCTTTACAGTCTGACAGAACAAGGCCAAACATTTGACTTTGTGCGTTTGAAAAAGTAGCTTTACTTTTCTGTGGCTACTTTGCCATCTGTAAAATTACAATTTAAAATACCTATCTTGCCTGTAATCCTAGCATTTTGGGAGGCTGAGGCAGGCAGATCACCTGAGGTCAGGAGTTCAAGACCAGTCTGGCCAACATGGTGAAACCCTGTCTCCACTAAAAATACAAAAATTAGCCAGGCGTAGGGGCAGGTGCCTATAATCCCAGCTACTCGGGAAGCTGAGGCAGGAGAATCACTTGAACCTGGGAGGCAGAGGTTGCAGTGAACAGAGACTGCACCACTGCACTCCAGCCTGGGCGACAAGAGCAAGACTTAATCTCCAAAATAAAATAAAATAAAATAAAATAAAATAAAATACCTATCTTGGAGAGCTATTATAAGGACTGGCTGAGATAATGTAATGAAGCTCAGAGGCAGGCACATAGCTAATCTGCATTAAATGGAAAGAAAGGTTCTTTACTTCCTCTTAACAACTTAATTCACATTAGCTTTTACCATTTTCAGTTCTTTATGTTTCACTTTTACAAATCCTATTTATCCTTCAAGGACCAGTTCAAATGCCAAATCCTCTGTGAGAGCTTCACTGATAAAACGAGCCATTTAAAATGTATTATAGGGCCCGGAGCAGTGGCTCATGCCTGTAATCCCAGAACTCTGGGAAGCTGAGGCGCACGGATCACTGGAGTCCAGGAGTTCGAGACCAACCTGGCCAACATGGTGAAACCCTGTCTCTACTAAAAATACAAAAATTAGCCAGGTGTGGTGATGCATGCCTGTAATCCCAGCCACTCGCGTAACTGAGGCACAAAAATTTCTTGAACCCTGGGAGGCAGAGGTTGCAGTGAACCAAGATCATGCCACTGTACTCCAGCCTGGGCCAACAGTGCAAGACTCTGTCTCAAAAAAACAAACAAACAAATACAACGTATTATAAATATGCAACAACAAACAGTAAATACTTATATGGTGCTTACTATATCTGAGGTAACGTTCTAAGTGCTTTACATATATTAACTCATTTAATCCCCATAACAACACTATTAGGTAGGTACTAGTGTTATCTATCCTATTTTTGTAAATGAGGAGTATGAGACAGAAAGCAATGTACCCAGAATCACAAGAGCACCTGGTAGACTGGCTCCAGAGCCTACTCTCTTACCTGTGCTGTACTGTCTGTGCTGTTAACTGAGAAGGATGATTAATTATTGCAAGGAGACATTCAAAGAGCTGACAGTTTTATATTTAATAGAGCAGGAGATGTTTTCTACACAGGCTAAAAATCACTCATTTTGGACAGCTTATTCACCCTTTCATAGAAAATACTTGTATAGTTCAGTTTCTTGATCTGCACAAAATAAAGATGAGAAACAATAATTCATACACAGTCTGGTTTTGTATTTTAGGCTGCTAGCTTCAGTCCAATTTTTTCGGTTCAAATTTCTAAGATTTTGGCTCCCTTCTTCCTAAGGCCCAGGAGATGGGTAATGGTGGCGGGCAGCCTTATCCTCATTTGACCAAAGAGATAATGCCAGATTACCTACCACATTAGATTGCTAAAACTGATTGCCATCTAATTTTTTTTTTTTTGAGACAAAGTTTCACTCGTTGCCCAGGCTGGAGTGCAATGGTGCAATCTCAGCTCACTACAACCTATACTTCCCAGTACAAGTGATTCTCCTGCCTCAGACTCCCAAGTAGCTGGGATTACAGGTGCGCATCACGATGCCCAGCTAATTTTTTTGTAATTTTGGTAGAGACGGGGTTTCACCATCTTGGCCAGGCTAGTCTTGAACTCCTGACCTCAGCTGATCCACCTGCCTCAGCCTCCCAAAGCGCTGAGATTACAGGCATGAGCCATCATGCCGGCCTGCCATCTAATTCTTTGTACAACTATAATATAGTCTTCAGGAGTCAGCGAATATTCTCAAAAAATGTATGTCATTTTGATTTTATACACACACACACACATCAAAGGTACTCCTTTGTAGATAAAAAAAATATTATTACTTTTTAAACAAAGGGAGGCTCAGGGGTATGGCAATGAGTCACAGCCAAAAATTACAAATATGAACGTTCTTTGTGTGGGAGACAAAAAGTTAATATCTTTCCTTTTTAATCACTTTATAACACAGAATCAAGAGAAAGAATAAAACACACCTGCCCAAAGGATAATGTTTGGTTTTACAGAAAATTATAAGCCCTTGAAAGAGAAAGGACTTACAAGAAAACTACCGTTTTCCCCTAACTATAGCAGTGCTACTTTACTTGTTCTATGAATGTATTTTTGGTACCTTAAGATTCAGAAGACGTTATACATCAACAATGAACTTCATTTGCTAGTGTTCTTAGGAATGGCTACACTTCAAAATAAAAAACAGTAAAAGGGGCCAAAATTAACAAAATGATAGCTGTTTCTCAATTTCCTTTAAGGATTGTTCAAAATATAAGAATAAAATCTACATTCCTTAAGAGAAGGAATACATCTATTCAAAACCAACTATTCTTACATTAGTCTCTAACCAAGTTTCTACTTAAAATAAGACATGCTGTGATCATGGTAACTGTCCAGGTAGGTCTTACTGGTCAGGCATAGACTAACCCACCAGACCTGATACATGATGGCCTTCAAACTGGCTTATGGCTGGGAGGCAAACAAGTGCAAAAAAGGGCCAAACAGCCAAGGCAATATAATATATATTAAATTGAAATGAGGAGCCAAGGACATTCAACTCTATCAGTAAACAGACTCTAAACAGGGACACTTAACAGACAAACCCATCATGTCCTCCACAACACACTAAGCTTGCCTTTATTGTATGATGCCTGTAACTTGGTTAGCAACTGTGTGTTTACTTGTCTGTTTCCACACTAAGGGAGCAACTGTTTGACATATTCCAATATCAAGTCCAAGGATAAGTGTGAAAGAGCATAGATGTAAAACAAATGAGCAACAGAGAAGAATGTAGCAGATACAAAGCAAACAGATGTCACTATCTTCTGTCATTCCACAATTTGCCTCAAGAACCTCTCATCCTACACCTAGAAGAATAGTAAAATCCAGGTTTATTTTTTAAATGTTTATATAATGTGAACCACTTAACCTCTTTGAATCTAAGTTCCCTCTTCTGTAAAGGAAAAAAGACTAACTCTTAAGGTATATTCAGCTAAGTAATTTCATAATTCTGTAATGAAACATATTCTGGCAATAGATGCTTGTTAATATTAACTTAATGCTTCTATGTGATCAATATGGTTTCATCCCTGAAACCAGAGTTGTACTCTTTACTGTTACGCTAGTCAACTGCCGCATGAACTTAGGAAAACAATCCACAAAGCATTGTTTTTTAAAAATCTGTAACATATCTATTAGTGCATAATAAGTCTTAGTAAAATTTAAAAGATATAAAATAGTATTTGCTCTAGATAACCCAGATTTGCCTTTGTTAGAGACTGGCTGGGATTTTTGTATCACGGAAAATAAGTTTACTCTCATGTTTCTTGGGCAACTATAAATCCAAGTTGCTAGTATTTACTTTGCTAATGTTTCACAGCTAGATTCTCATTTCCAAGAGTCCACATCAACATTTCCACCTAATGATCACAAAACCTCCTTTTTAAAACCCTTCAGTGGCTTCTCTCTGCACCTAAAATAAAATCCAGTCTTCTTATTGTGGCTTCTAAGATTCTACACTAGCTGGTCCTCTCTGACTTTTCCACTACTTGCAACCAGCATCTCTGGGCTTCACTCAATTCTCTCAATGTCACATTTTCCCTACTTTAGAGGCTTTGTACTACCTCTTCTCTCTGCCGGGAAAGTTTTCACTCAGATATTCACATGCCTAGTTTCTCCAAAATCCTAAGGGCATTTCTACTCAAATGTCACCTTCTTAAAGAAGTCTTCCCTGACTACCAGTCTGAAGTGGGCTCTTACCACAGCAATTCTTTATCGCCACACACTCTTTGCTTTTCTTCACACTTATTACAATCTAAAATTGTTCAGTGTACTCTTTTCGTTGTTTATCATCATCTTCTTCAGAACAGCCAAGACAGAGGCTCTGTAAGAACAGGAATCTTGCCTGTATTTTTCACTCCAGTAATTCCAGAATCTGGAACAGTGCCTAGCACACAGTGAGTGTCAAATATTTGTTGAATAAACAAAAGAATAGTAAAAGGGGGTTGCATCTATTTAGCAGCACTATTCCAGGCTCTTCACACAAAGCATCTCATTTAACTTCAGGACAACTCCATAGCAAGTGGGTATTACTCCATTTTATAGAGGAGGACCTGTGACTCATGGAAATTAAGTGACTTGACCAAAGAGAGAACAGCATAAAGGTGACATCTAAAATATGAACCTTATCTTTTCTACCAAACTTCCTATATCTCTTTTTTAGGTAACATGTCCGTTCTGCCAATTATGCTCCAAATTGACTTAGAATTTCAATCTCTAAAATATTCAAGGACTGTCACAATCCTATGATGAAAAAAATAACCAGAAGATGGCCCAAACAAAATAAGACAAGATTGTTAAAATGAAATTGCCATTCCTGTCAAATAATTCCAGTAAAAAAAAAGGGGGGGGTGAGAGATTAAGTAACAACATTAGAACTTTTCTTTAAAAAATATTTTTTTCTAAAAAATAGGGGGTAATCCTAATTTCAGATGAAAAGGCTGCTAGTCGTGTATTTAGGAATAATGAAAAGAAGGCTATAGAGTTTTTAAAAAAGTAACAGTAAAGTAGCATCAATCAGAAATTGAGGTTAAAAATGTATACCATTTACAATAGCATTTAAACATATGTAATACTCAGATGTTGCAATGATATTACTAGCTTGATGTGTAAACTTGGCTAGGCTATGCTGTCTAGTTGATCAAACACTAGTCTAGATATTGCTATTTTGTAGACGTGATTAATGTTAACAATCAGTTGCCATTAAGTAAAAGTGCGCTCCTCCATAACACGAGTAGCCTCACCCAACCAAATGAGGCCTTCAGAGCAAAAACAGGTTACCCAGGGAAGAAGGAATTCTATCTCAAGACGGTAAGATAAATCACGCCTAAGGTTCCAACCTGCCTGCGCAGTCTATGAATTTTGGATTTGCCAGTCACCACAATCACAAATCAATTCTTAAAATCAATCTCTCTGTCTGCACGTGCACGCACGCACGCACACACACACACACACACACACCCCACACCCTTATTGATTCTGTTTCTCTGGAGAACCCAACTTACAGAGGCATATGCGAGACCAAAATATAAAAGACTTGCACCCTATAAATTACCAAACATTACTGAAATTAATGAAGCCCTAAACGGAGTGCATTTATATAAATGTTAGTTGATATCTCTAGATAGATAAATTCATTTAAGGTTTTATGGTGACGCAATACATAATATCCTGCATTTACTTTCAAAGCATCAACCGGCAAGTAAAGAGTGACAAAGATTAGACTTAACACAATTCACATGAAAAAAGAGACAAGGTTTTAGTTGATCATAAGCTCAATGTGATCAAAGGGTAATGTGGCTGCCAAAAAAATGCAATGCAAATTTCAGGCTACATTAATAGAAGTACAGTATCCTAGACAATAGCTTGATTATATTCAGCAATGGTCAAACCACATCAGAAGTAGTCAGTTCAGTTCTGGCCACTTTATTTCAAGAAGTATACTGACAAAGACTTTGTCATGAGTTGAGCGATATGGATGGGGAAAGGTCTTTAAACCATATCACATGCATGTGGTTTAAAAAAATCAGGAATTTTTCTCCTTAGCTTGGCAAAAAAGAAGACTCAAGTAGAATAGTAATTTTCAAATACTTAAGAGTTATTGTGTACAAGAAGAACAAGTTTCACATACACAGTCCTAGATTTCCAAGAACAAGTAAGTAAGAAAAGAAACACGTTGAGCTCAGTGAAAAGCTATTTCTATGAGAAACCTAACACAAGGAAGAGTGGATGAAAACATGGCTAGAAATGCACTTGAGGAGATCAAATCGGGTGTGAGTCCTATAAATCTGACTCACTCCTCTAGGTAACTAACATTTCAGAGGCGTATGAAAAGGCCCAAACAATTATTTCTCTTTTCTAATTAAATAACAACAAGGAACAAGAACCAAGGTAAGAAGTAAAACAAGAAGTTGTTTGGTCTAACAAACATGGAAACACATGCTGTTGAAGGAAATGAAATTTTAACACTAGATAACATTAAAGATAGAAACAGTGTCTTGGGTTTTTAGGGAGGAAACAGATTTGGTCAAAATTGTATTTATTCTAGAGTTCATTTTTCCTAATATGACCTAACGCACTATTTTCAGGGGAAATACAAAAACTATTTTAAAAGTTCATATGACAGCTGTTGAGAAAAAATTTGTTAATATTAAGAGCTAGTGTTCAAATTACAAGACAGTATTAGTCTATAGACCAATTGTATAAGTATTCAAATTCCCCATGGTAGACTAATACACAGCATGTCACTGGCATTGAAAAATGATCCCTTGCTAAGTCTTCCGTTATTTCCTGGCACTATTCAAAATCCAGCACTTTTCCAGTCTCCTTTCCCAGCTTCCAAATTCCCATATGTTCTCTGTATACTCTGAACTCCCTGGCAGGTCGTAAGTAGCAAAGGTAAGTACCTGATTTAGCTTTACATCCCAGCCCCTCATTGTTAACTCTCTCACAGATGGCATAATAAACACTAAAATTTATGACAATTTGAAAAATTCCTGTTTTTAAAACCACATTTCCTTCCTATAATGAAATTTTTTTAAGTTACCCAACTAACTTTTACTATATTTTAATTGTTATAAGAACATAAGTGTGAGAAAGTAAAGGTGGGCTAGGACAGATGGGGGATTGATTATTATAAGAGATATACTCTTTATAAATAACTTGGAAAAAAATCTTCTTCCCTTACATTTTTCTTTGTGTACTAAAACAGGACATGGTTCCTGACACAGATTACTAAAGCCCTACCTACTTCTCCCACTGCAGGTATGCATGTTATGAAGTGAGCTTAAAAAGCAGCTTCACTGACTTATAAAAATTAACTTGCACATGCCTTTTTGAAATATAAATTCAAATTTCTAAAAAATCTATTACCCCAAGCCAAAAAGAGTAAAATGTGGGGAAAAAAGTGGAACACCTATTCTACACTAAAGAAGTACAGGATAAGGCTTAAGAACTTGTCACTGGAATCCTGTACTATTTCTCTCCCTTCCCTGCTCTGTTGCAGGCACTACCAAGACCTGTGAAGGTCATGGGAGCTCAATGCTAAGCTTAGAATTCAGGAGAACATACTTTCAAATCTCCCATGTCAACCCATCCAACAGCAATAGTGTACATTCCACTGGGAGACAGGACAATGCCTCAGTAGAGATAGTACTTTTTGACGATACTAAAAACAGTTGCCAGTCTAAAACACAGTAACTAAAAATCTTAAGTTTTTAAAAAAAATTAGATGCTCATGTATTAAAGCAATTATCTTTAAAAGATGAAAATGCTGCACAATAGAGAGGGATCCAAGATGGCCGTTTAGGAACAGCTCAGGATTGCAGCTCCCAGTGAAAGCGCAGAGGGTGAGTGGACGCCGTGTTTTTATTGCCCACAGACTAGGAAATTCCCGGGCAGAGGTGCTCCACGGTCACAAGCGCGGCTGTTTCGGCCAGCGCGGCTGTGCCGGCCAGCGCCGGCCAGCGCCGCTGCTTTGCCCCGCGCGGCTGCTTTGCCCCGCGC
>NW_016107328.1:1626626-1713381 GCF_001604975.1 Cebus imitator | reverse complement strand
AAAAAAAAAAAAAAAAAAAAAAAAGAAAATGCTGCACAATAAATATTGATCTGTTTAAATAAGAAACCACTTCAAATTAATTATAGTTAACATGTATTGAGTGTTTTCAGTATGTCAGGCATTCTTTCAAGTGCTTCAGATACATTAATTCCTGGGTACTCTTCACCACAGCCATATAAAGTAATATTATCATTGTCTTCATTTTACAGATGAGAAAAACGAGGTACAGAATGGTTAAGTAACTTGCCTCAGACAACACAGCTACTGAGAAACAGGAGAGTGACAGGAATTTAGGCAGGATAGTTCCAGGTTCCATTCTATCTTTAGAGTCGGTATTGCTGTATTATATATCTTGACACTTGAAGGCCCCTTTAAGTCCATTAGATTTAATCACATATGAAGAAATTTTATCAAAGGCAGCCAAAGCTGTATAGCGTTATTATTAAAATGCTTTCATAATCAACTTTTAAGATCAGATGACTGAATCTGAGACATCACTTAAGCCACCAGAACCTAATATAATTTTTTTCATATATTTTTTGGCTTTATGATACTTCATGGTAAGTGCAACTGGTTATCTTTTATGTATTTAGCATAATGTCTGACACTGTCACTAAAACTCTTTTGCACAGAACTAGATCTGGGATATTTTATTCACATTAGTGTTTATTAAAGTAATTTTACTACTTCGCAAATTCTAAATGCAGTAATTCAACAGACATTTGAATACTGATGAATATAAGATAAATCAAATGGTCTCTGCTCTCAAGGGAGGCTACAGTTACAAAACAATGTAATAATTGCATTTATGGAGAGATGACCAAGGTTTCCAGGGAATTGGGTTCTGCCTAGCTCAAGTGAGACTGGTGGCAGTTCCATGTGCAAAGGCATGCAGATGTAAAAATAACATTTTCCTCTCAGGGAACATCAAACAATTTAAGTAGAACTAGAATGCACGGTTTATATGGAAAGGAAAAGAAAGTGATCAGAGATAAAGAATGAAGCAGAAGTTAGGTAAGGAAAAGTCTTATCAGTCATAATAACAATAAAAAAACATAGCAAGGATTTAAGCAGGCAAGTGATAAGATCAAATATGGTAACAACAGAGGCTATTTTGTTTT
Organism: Cebus imitator; assembly: GCF_001604975.1. Lineage (NCBI taxonomy): Eukaryota > Metazoa > Chordata > Mammalia > Primates > Cebidae > Cebus > Cebus imitator. The sequence goes on along the minus strand of NW_016107328.1, from coordinate 1,712,260 downwards.
TTAAACAACAGAACCCTGCTCAACTAAAATCCTATGCAAACTCCCATGCTTAAAATTAATCAAAATAAAACTGCACTGGTTGAAACCGGGATGAACTGCTTGACTTCCTCCAGCACACTCCCAGCAGAAGTTGCAAAACCACTGCTTTAGAAAGTAAAATTACTATCTCTATACAGATATGTTCTACTTACTTCATGCCTCTCCTAACATGATTCTAATTGCTCAAGTACGATAATTCATTCTAGTAATTTTTCACCAATAGATGAAATAGTCATCTACAAAACTAATCACATAGCAAGAGATCTTCAATATTAATGACAAAAAATAATATAGAAAAAGGAAGACAAAAATTAATTATCAGCTTTTTCCACTCACGTTAAAACTACAGTTTAAATGATCACACTTTCTAACCTAAAAGTCAGAATTCATGGCTGGACAAATACTAGTGTATTTATGTCCACAGAATATTCAAAACTGGTACAGTGCAGTGCTGTAAGATATAGAATGTAACTGGCATAACTGTAATTTTTTCCAAGATTGGTAAACTTAAATTTTCCTAACAATAATCTTCTGTCTAAAAGCCCTTCTCCATCAATAGCTATGGCATCTATTCTCCCACCTTATAACATGTGGAAATCTAAATGTGATTACTAAAAATGATCATCAGTGTGAAACCGTTTATCTTCCTTATTGCCATCTAATAGTCCCAGCAATAACATGTAAAACTGGTTAAAGAGGTACATATGCCTCTCTTGCAATTCACTGCTCTTGACTCTTCACAGTAAAAAGGGCAAATTAAAAATCAAGGTTATAATCCCAGCAAAAATGCATACAATGATTAACTCAACATGTTTTAGAATGAAACAGTTACCCTTACTTTATACAATCTAAACTAATTGTTATGCTCTCTCTTTACCTTTATCCCCTTCTCTCCCAGTACTAGCATTTGGGGGAACATAATCACTCATTCTTAAGAATTTTTAAAGAATCATCTGCCTTATAATTAATAGATTGAAAAGAATGTTCAAAACAATGTTTAACACATATTAAGAGTTGCACAATGATCTCAGTTCTCATTTCTTTACTCCATCAGATAAAACATTAGAAAACAACAACCCTGCAGCACTCTATCAGGCATTAAAAGTTCTCTCACAGAATATGGCTAAAGACTAACTACTGATAATTACTAAAAGGACAAAGGAGTGAGAGAAGCATGCGCTACACGTTAAAGCTGTCGATACATCATTTGAACAATATGTGTAATATATTTACTTACAGGCATACTTAAGAAATGGTCCTTAATAAGAAACAGTATGTCATTACAAGCAAAATACTATTTCCATATGATTTTTACTCAATCAAACGCTTGTCAATCAACAGTTTATTTCTGGGCACATTCCAGATTGCCTAAATTTGCAAAAAAATAGCAAATGATTCTGGTATAAATTTGTTTGAAATAAAGGTATCTCCCCACATTATAGTAAAAATAAATTACATCACGTGCTCCAACTAGACATTTTAGATAAAGAGCTTAATAAATCACTCATTTCTACCTCTTTCCACTACCAGGGTCTGGGGACTACCATATAATCATTAAGAACAAAATGACTTTTTTCTTTTAAAGAAGCTTCTTTTTATAAATCAAAATTAAGACCTACTTAAAAGTAGTTTCACAGAAACATATTAAAAAAATCCTCATATGTAAAATATAAACAATCAAAACAATACCAGTATCACACATTTAACTACATGTTCAATTTAATAGTAAAATTTCCATCTCATCTATTTAAGGCATGTTTTTTAGGTGCTTCTGAAAAATATTCCACAGACAAATAGATTTGTTTTTTAAAAACTATACACCTACTATATTGATTTTAACAATACAGCAAATAAACTTAGAACAAATGCCAATAGAAATATTAAATTTTACATACTGTGCTCAATTGTCCCCCCCAGGAATATAAAAATGTTCATAAACTTAAGATAAATTTATATTTCCCCTAGTTTGTGAAAATTGCAGCAATCTTCTATTTAGAATAACTGATTAAACTGCATTCAGTAACTGAAATTCAAACAATTTCTCAGATGATACGGCTGGGGGAAAATGAACAGGTTTTTACAAATGAGCTTTGTATTAATGCTATAGATAAGATGATCCTACACCTAATAGTAGCATGAGTGGAAATCAGGAAACTATAAACATGTAATAGTGAAAGAAAACCCTTTGGGAGAAAAAGAAAATGCAATTTACAGGGTCACCCATGACTAAAATTCTGAACTAAGCCTTTCTGTTTTCAGAGAGCAGGGGGAGAGAGACAGGGCCTCACTCTGACACCCACACTGGACTGTAGTGGTGTGATCTTGGCTCATTGCAGCCTCAACCTCCTGGGCTCAGTGATCCTCCCACCTTAGCCCTCCAAGCAGCTGGGACTACAGGCATGTGCCACCACGCCCAGCCTGAACTCAGCCTTTCTTATTTTTAAAAACTGTTGTGTACATTTCTTCAGATCACAAAATCTAAACTTTTTAAAATCCCATGTAGTGGACTTACACATACATATTATTAGGTAATATTTTATGCTTAATAAGTCTGGTAGATTGGCCAGCAGGGTAGCTCACGCCTGAAACCCCAGCGCTTTGGGAGGTCCAGGTGGGCCGAACACCTGAGGTCGGGAGTTGGAGACCAGCCTGGCCAACATGGTAAAACCCTGTCTCTACTAAAAATACAAAAATTAGCCAGGCGTGGTAGTGGGTACCTGTAATCCCAGCTACTAGGGAGGATGAGGCATGAGAATTGCTTGAACCCGAGAGGTGGAGGTTGCAGTGAACGAAGATCGCACCACAGCATTCCAGCCTGGGCGACAGAGTGACTCACAAAAAAAAAAAAAAAAAAAAGTCTAGTAAACATTATTTTGAAACCCTAGTTTACATAAAGTACAGTGTACTAATGATTGCATTTTATTGAAAAGAACACCGGGAATAGAAAAATTAAGTGACATTTTAAAAGTGACATTGGCTTAAATAATGAAATTGAGAACATAAATCAGTTTTAACTTCCAATTATAATTTCTAATCATTACCGCTAGCCTCACATATCTTGGCACAAATATTTGTAAACTGTAGTAGTATACTTATTTTTTTCACATGCATTTTTTTAAAATTGTAATTGTCTCCTTATTAATCATAAATCCAATTTACTTTTTAATCTCACTATGTTCTGAAATTAGTAATCATTTGAGACAGTCCCTTAGGATTTTTTTAAAAATGGAAAACAATTCTTTTAATATTTCTTCTTTAATCTTTATTTTTACTCATTTGTTCGATTGAGGAACTAAAAGCTTGTACTAAAAAAATCAATGGCACCATTCAAGCTGTTCCTTCCATTTTTACAATATTCAATTATGCTAAGAGGAATGAAACTGTGCCCAGTATCCCAAAGTTGGGCTTTTGACCCATATTCAGTATTAAAAATAATTTCTTCCTTTCTGTCTAATGTGTAATAACAAAACAAAACACTATTAAGCATTCTGAAGATATTTTTTACTTCTTATATGCCCTGATGCTTAGCTCTTATCCTTCAAACCCCTTCTTTTAAGAATAAAATTTCTCGGCTGGATGTGGTGGCTCATGCCTGTAATCCCAACACTTTGGGAGGCCAAGGCAGGCAGATCATGAGGTGGAGAGAGAAGACCATCCTGGCCAATATGGTGAAACTCTGTCTCTGCTAAAACTACAAAAATTAGCTGGGCGTGGTGGTGTGCACATGTAGTCCCAGCCACTCGAGAGGCTGAGGCAGGAGAATCACCTGAAGCTGGGAGGCAGAGGTTGCAGTGAGCCGAGATCTAGCCACTGCACTCCAGCCTGGCAACAGAGCAAGACTCTGTCTCAAAAAAAAAAAAAAAACAAAAAACAAAAGGTGAAGGTGTCACTGTTACACAAGGCAGGCATGAATGGTATAAATCAAATGAAACTTGATTAGTTATCCTTAATAAAGTTTGTGGCTACTTCCTCCCTTTCCTCCTTTCCCCACATGAAGTATGAACTAACCCACAAATAAATTCTCCTATTAACTCACATTCCTTTTTTTTCCTACATAACCAAAGCAAAATGATTACTGAATTAAACTTACCAAGTACTTCATTCATCATCTCCTGCAATTCCAAATAAACGCAAATGCATTAACACAAAAGGAAAAAAGCTCACTTGAAAGTGTACATAGTTGTTTTTTTACTAAAATAGCATTTTTCACAAGTGACTCAAACAGAATTACACCTTAGGAAACTCAAGCCTTTAATTCTGAAGAATAATTTGCACCTACAGAAAATTTCAAGGTAACGGTTTTTACTGCTCATGGACTTTAGACCAAATCTATTTATTTTGATTTTGCTGAAGTCTGGGTGTAACTACTTGTTGGTCTCTGCTATGGGGCCACTGTCCTAGTGAGAGAGTCTGACAAGGTGCTTTTGATACTCCACTAACTATAAACTACCTTGGATGAGGTTTCTGACAAACCTGATCATAAAATTTTACGCAATGGTGAAAAGCATTTTAATGAGGCTTCAATGTACTCCTTAAATCAGACTTGTCCAACCCATGGCCCAGGACTCTGAATGCAGTCCAACACAAATTCGTAAACTTTCTAAAAACATCATGAGATTTTTTTTTTTTTTTTTTTTTTTGAGACAGAATCTCGCTCTATCGCCCAGGCTGTGTGGTGCAATGGTGGGATCTTGACTCACTGCAACCTCTGCCTCCTGGGTAGCTAGGATTCTTCTGCCTCAGCCTCCCCAGTAGCTGGGATTACAGGCACCCGCCACCACACCCAGGTAATTTTTGTATTTTTAGTAGATACGTGGTTTCACCAGGTTGGTCAGGCTGGTCTGGAACTCCTGACCTAAGGTGATCCACCCGCCTCGGCCTTCCAAAGTGCTGGGATTACAGGCTTGAGCCACCGTGCCTGGTCCATTATGAGATTTTTGCTGCGATTTTTTTTTAAGCTCATCAGTTATGTCAGTGTTTGTGTATTTGATGTGTGGCCCAAGACAATTCTTCTTCTTCCAATGTGGCCCAGGGAGGCCAAAAGATTGGACCCCCCTGCCTTAAATGATATGGCATAAATCAAGATGACAATTTTCCTACTCAGTTAACTCATCATAGGTGACATATTAAGTGGAACAACACTGAATTTAGCTTTGTCCCCAAATACTTTTGGTAAAGTGATAACTCAACATACCAAATAACCCTTACTTTTGCCAAAAATTGTTGTATGCCAACTGATTTTTCACAAATCAAATCACATTTGATAAATGCCATTTAAAAGGATTAACTATTTGAAAGCAATTTTTAGTGAATCCCTTTGTTGTTTTTTTTTTTTTGGAGACAAAGTCTCGCTCTGTTACCCAGGCTGGAGTGCACTGGCGCGATCTCGACTCACTGCAACCTCCACCTCCTGGGTTCAAGCAATTCTCTGTCTCAACCTCCCAAGTAGCTGGGATTACGGGTGCCCATCACTATGCCCAGCAAATTTTTTTATTTTTATTAGAGACAGGATTTCACCATCTTGGCCAGGCTGGTCTTGAACTCCTGACATCGTGATCCACCTGCCTCAGCCTCCCAAGGTGATGGGATTACAGCCTTGGGCCCAGCCAGTGAATCCCTTTTGTAAAATTATCATACAACATAACCAACTACTAATTAATTTGTTTTGTAATCAATTTAAACTTTTAAATGTCAAATTTCTTAAAGTAGAGCATGGCTGTTGTCATAAGCTAAAACATTCACACCAGCATTAGCGCCGTTCTTCCTAGTGCCCCTCAAGCAAGCTCCAAAAACGTCACCCAAAAAACGAGCTGTTCATCTGTGGTAGAATATACAAGCAATACCAGGAAAGTTGAAGAATAAGCGATTCTTAAAATTGTAATATATAAATTTGTGTATAGTATTTCCAGAAAGAGTAAATGATTTTATTTTTGGCAATGATCATAATAAATGCTCGATAAAAATGATTTTAAAAAAATCAAGACATGCATAGCCCAAATCACTTTCCCATGTGTTTTTATCACCTGGAGTAAACTGCTCAAGAACTGTTTATCTCCATGAACATATGACCTCCAAGATGGCACCAAGGTCAACAAGACCTGCCGTAGGGGGATATGCTAAGTGTTGATTTGTCCAATTCTACAGTTCCCTTGAAAAAGAGAGGAGAGAGAAAAACAAACAAACAAAAATATTGATATATTACAAGAAGTAATATTTTCAGGTTGTAACAATTAAGTACCCCATTACAGGATTGTATACAGACATATGCCACCTATGGCCAATAGAAGCAAGATGTAAAAGAGACCTCACAGCACAAAAGTAGCTGCACAGAAAGAATTAACAAGATCCCAGATGGACTGATCTTTCCCTACATCTGGTACTGGAAACTTTTGGTATCCCAGCTAAATGCCACAAGGACTCAATTTCAAAGTGAGGGTCCTCTGTTCAGCAAACTTTTTGAAAATGACAAATAACCAAAGATACAACATCAACAGAAAAAGCACCCACATATCAGAAATGCTTAGGTAAGGAGCAAGTGTTTATATCCTGGGACTGCTGGTTAACACCAAATTCACAGGTTGTTCTCTTATGCTCCACCAAAAATTCTCTCTGGCATTTCCTCAGCTATCATCACAATCCTGCACCTTTCACAGGCCAGGAAGTTTTCTTAGATGAGATTTATATTTTCAAACACATCCATTTGGGATAACGTTTACGCTAGACTTAAGCTCAAAAAATCCCTTTCAGTTTGAAACCATTATGTCGGTCATTCCCAGACAACAAATATTTAGTTTTTTTAAAAGGACATATTATGCCAAAGCTACTACCTGATAATTTCAAAGTGATTTAGCGGAGAGTTTAAGAATGGATAATTCATTCTAACGTTTGCTAAACAGGTAGCATACATATATGACAGTGGAAAATTAAAAAGAAAAAAAATCAGCAAAAGCATTGGTTACTCACAATTAGCACAGGACTGTCTGGTAAGTTACTTTCAGAGAAGCTTCAAACTGGTGGGTGGCACTGGGTCAATGCGATTACTTAACCCTGGCAGTTACAACTAAACTCCACTTTGATGGGATCCAAAGCTTATTACAAAAAGATGACTGCCTGGGCATATCAAGTACTTCGGTGTCCTCCGATTTTGTTCCCAGGGAACACGGAGCCTGACACCTGAAACTCTTCAGACACACGTCACCTTGCTTCAGGGCTTTAGAGTTCTGTGTACATTATTTGCAAAGTCCACTGGACATAATTTCAGCAGTGTGTGTACAAGGTTAACCTATTTCCTGCAGGCACAAGGGAAGAACTCATGACAAATCAAGCAGTTCCCTCTCTCCCAAGTAACTTTTTTTTATCATTTAGTCCTAAAATAACCATAAGCAACAAACATTAAACACTGGCATGGCAACGTGCACACATCATGCCCTGGTGCTACCCACAGGCGGATTCGTTCATCTCTGGTCCCCATCCAGACGGGTGCTCCCTGCCCCTCTCCCTCCCGGCCGGTCCTGCCTGGCTTCACCCGAGTTTTGCCGTGAAATCTGCCACTTTCTCCAGCCCCGGCAAAAAGCAAGGCGCCTCGTCCCGAGGGCAGAGTTTCTTGCAACTGCCGGGCAAACATTTCCCGAAAGCTTCCCGCGGCCCCCTCGCCCGGTCCCTGCACTTCACGAGCCCCGGGGAGGGGCCCACCTGCCTCCCGCCGCCCGCCCCACGCCCGGTGGCGGCGGCTGCACTCCGGGGCCGCACCGCAGCGCCCATTCCCCCGCCCCGAGCCCCCACGACTCGGGCGCCCGACCCTGAGGGACAGGAGCGCCAAAAGGGCACCCCCCACACACAAGTGACCCCACGACGCCCCCCAGAGGCCGTGTCCCGAGAGCCTGTCAGCGCCCCCGGAAGGGGGTCTGGCGGGGGGCTGAGCGCCGGGTGTCCTCTCCGCTCCGGACGCCCTCTCCCGCCCCCAGGCACTCACCTGGCCAGGGGTCGGGGGTCGGGCGAGGAGGCCGCCCGCCCGCCGCGGCCCCCACCCTCCCGCTCCCGGCGCCCCGCTCCCCAGGCCCGACGCGCGCCTGGAGCGGCCGGGGGAGGGGGCGCGGGGACGCGCCAGCGCCGGCTAGAGGGGCGCGCGGGGGGCAGGGGGCGCGGCGACAGCAGAGGCTCGGCGGCGTCCGCATTGGGAAAGCAGCCTCTGCCGCGTCCGTCATGGCGCGCGGCGGCGGCAACAGCTCCCTCTGGTCTCTCCGGTCTCTCGCCTTTAGTTTGACCTTTCCCTCCAGTGTGTCTGAGGGAGATCGGCTGTGCGCGCGCGTGTGCATGTCTCTGTGTGTGTGTATGTGTGTGTGTGTGTGCGCGCGCGCGTGCGCGCGCGCGCGTGGGGAAGGGGCCGGGTTCGCTCCCTGACGCCTGACGTCACTGCCATGGCAACGGCAACCCCCGCCCCTCGCTCCCCATTTCCTGTCCCCGCCCACTGTGCACGTTCCGGGGCCCTCACGTGCTCACTCACACGCACGCACGCACGCACTCTAGGGGCGCGCGCTCCCAGAGCGCAGTGGGTTTGGGAGGTAAGCTGGGCCTCCGCCTCCCTCCCTTCCCTCACCGCCTCCTGGAAATTCTACCAATCCCGTGAGGAGGAGCCGTGGGCGGGGCTGGCTCGGCTCCCGGAGCGGCGTGAAAAATTTCCCGAGGCAGAGCGAAAGTCTTCCCGAGCTACCGAGCATGTCCGGTGCCTGCAGGGGCGCTTTTAGACGCCAGTGTTGCCAGGAGGGAAGGATCCGAGCGGGCCTTTGGGGGAAATCTTGGAGGAGGTTACCTGCGATCAAACTGGGGCTGCGTAGTGTTGTGGTCAACCAGCCTTGGAGAGGAATCCGGATCGGCCACTCTCGCTGTGTGACCTTGGGCATGCCACCAAATCTCTCCGAACCGAACGTCTAGAGTAAAATGGGATTAGTGAAGTCTACCAAGGTGGTTGTGAGGATCAAGAGATAACGCGGAAAACGCATCACCTGGCACCTGATAGATCCTAAATGCCTAGCTGTTATTATGGAGCCCACAACCTCCGTATTTTACAAATGGGAACACGGGACTCAAAGATATTAAAAAACTAAATGACACGCTCAAGGTCAGGTCATGGAGGAGACCCAGTCTTCAAGTTAAATACTCTTTATCTACACAGCCTTGCCTAAAGCAGGGGTAATAAAACATTTCAGGAAAACCACCTTAAAGAGCATCCCTTGTGATCTGTGGATTACTTGGCAGTCCCCACCTCCCTCCAATCCCTGCAAAGGTTTCGAGCTGGACAGAAGGGCTGAATAGCCTCGGTGCAACTTTTGGAGGGCAGTTGTTCAGCTTTTGAATTTGCATCTGAACGAGCAACAACGTGGTGCTGTCCTCAATTCCCTCGGGGCCCTACATTTCTTCTAAAGTTTTGATTAAAGTGTAAACAGCAAGGAGCTCTGGATCCTCCGCGTCTCTAACTAGCAGAAGAAAGATTAACTCAATTAACAAGCATTTACCCAGCGTGCACCAAGTAGTAAGGTTTTCCCAGCCGACAAGGAGCCTGTGACCTCAGGGCTGTGCAGGCAGGCATCTTGGGATTCAGGCACACGGGCTTCCAGCCCTTTCTTCTAATTTAGCTCTTTTATTAGCTTTTTTTTTTTTTTTGAGACACAGTTTTGCTCTTGTTGCCCAGGCTAGAGTACAATGGCACGATCTTGGCTCACTGAAACCTCCGCCCCTCTGCCCCCAGGGTTCAAGCGATTCTCCTGCCTCAGCCTCCCGAGTAGCTGGGACTACAGGCAAGCACCGACGCGCCCGGGTAATTTTGTATTTTTAATACAGACGGGGTTTCTCCATGTTGGTCAAGCTGGTCTCGAACTCCCGACCTCAAGTGATCGCCCACCTCTGCCTCCCAAAATGCTGGGATTACAGGCATGAGCCACCACAGCCAGCCCTTAATTTAGCTCTTAGTCACTTACTGCCAGGCAGTATTTATTGAATATTGCAGTACTATGTAATTTTAGATACGCTGTTAACTATTTTTTAAAGTATGTGTGTGTCTCCCTGCCTTGTAACCCCAAACCTGTACCTGATCTTGGTAAACAATGTCACCTAGTACCTTAAATAAGCCCTGAAGTTTCCCATGTCCCAGGAATTATTCATTTGACCCTCCCAAGTTCAATGCAATCTCTTACAAAAAAATCTTGGTGGTCTACTTAGTTGGAATAAATTAGTATCTTTACTTAGTCCGAATAAATTAGTATCTTTTCTATAGCATTTAGCAGCTACCTTACTTTAGACACTGTTTCTAGTAGACTTTATGTTCTATTTATGCGCATTATCACCCACAGAAAGTTTCTGTAACGTTCACGTGTGAGTTGGCTGTTCGTATGGATCAATATGTCACTTATTACCCATTCCTTTAAGACTTGATTTATTTTCCTTTTCCTTTCCCCTCAGATTGTAAAACTCTTGAAAGGCAGGAACCATATCTAGTTCCACATCAAATTTCCAGCCTCTTCCTCGGTAACAACAGTACTCAGCAACTAGCTATTGAATGGCTGAGTGAGCTGCCTGCCTGTCTTATAAAATTATTAGCGGAATACTTTATTTTCTATATTTATATCCAAAACGAGGGATTTTCTGGGAAGTTAAGAATTTCAAATAAATCTTGGACTACTCTAAAATGCATCAGAAATCACATGGTCACACTCGTGCAATGAAAGAAGGCTTTGGCAGTGGCACAAGACACCAAGCAGAAGCAGGAAATGCAGTAAGGAAGGAGTCAATGTTTTTAACAGCTGCCACTATGGATCTAGGATGAGAGATTTTCACATGTTGTTAAGAATGAGAGATTACTCCAAGGTATATAAGTGATGTTGTTCCCAGGAGAGGGGAAAAATATGCAAAGAGAAATTTTGAAATCAAACAATATTTGCTTGCTTTGAACTTGTAGTATTTGTCCCTTTGTCTAATTTGGCACAAAAATTGAAAGCCTGCTGATATTCTTGTATCCAGTGTTGCTCTCCTCTTGAGATGCTGTTTAACTCTCTACATAAAGTCCTCACCACACCCAGTCCTTTTATCTCTCGTCATGCTATGGCACCAGCAAATGTCCAGCAACATGATCCTGAAGTTATTTGCAGTTCATCCTTGTCTTTGTCAGTCTCCAAGTCCCATAAAGTCTTCCTTTTAAATGGTAGTGAGAGCCATTTATGGTTCTCCACGCCCTTGGTCACTGCCTCTTTCCTAACTGGTCTTTTTGTTGTTGTTGTTGTTGTTTGTTTGTTTGTTTGTTTTTGAGGTGGAGTTGCCCAAGCTAGAGTGCAATGGCATGATCTCAGCTCACCACGACCTCTGCCTCCTGGGTTTAAGCGATTCTCCTGCCTCAGCCTCCCGAGTAGCTGGAATTACAGGTATACACCACCAATCCCAACTAATTTTGTATTTTTAGTAGAGATGGGGTTTCTTCATGCTGGTCAGGCTGGTCTCAAACTCCTGACCTCAGGTGATCTGCCCGCCTTGGCCTCCCAAAGTGTTGAGATTACAGGCATGAGCCACCATGCCCAGTCTTAACTGGTATTTTTTTCTCATCTTAGGCTCATCTATCCCAACTTCCAACAAACCCCAGACTCTAGAGAGATCTAGAACTTATATTCTAAGTTTTGAAATATGAATATTGAGTACGTAAGGATAAGATGTTTAAAATTGGCCTTTGGGATCTGAAGGACCCATCTAAGGCCTTTTTGGAGGCTAATCAATGAGAACATTTTTGAATTAATGACATGGTTAGTTAACAGAGAGCTAAGATGGCTCTTGGTATTTAATAGGCAATCCTCAAAAAGTTGAGTTTTTAAAAAAAGCCATTGTGTGTGTATGTTTGTTTAAGTACCTCATTACTAAGAGAGAAAGAACATTCAGTTCCCATTGCAGGGGCTCTCCTGCTCCAGAATTACTGAGAGTCCTCTGGAGTCCGCGTGGGCTCAGGTGAGGTGATAAGCATGCCCTTGGCAGGAGGGCACTCTTTTCTATCAGGGAAGGCCAATGTCTTTACAAGAACACAAGCTTCTAGGAGGAGGTAGTAAATGAGGAAGCAGTGGGGACGTGAAGTGAGAACGGACTACTCAGCCAGACCAGCTCAATCAGCCTTGCTGATGAACAAGGTGAATCAGCTGCTCTACCCTTACGGCCTGTTAGGATTGATGGATTCAAATTAGGCAGCTGTGTGCACAGTATGCACTGCACAAACCCAGGGAAGCTATTTGCATGGGAGTCTGTGTGAATGGCATCTTCTGGGACTGTACAGTGCCCACCCTCTATGAACATATGTAGCAGTCCTGAGTGGCATGTACAAGGCACATCTCTGTCTACTTTGGCAATCTAAACAAATAATCATTTGTGGAATATCTACCAATTGCCATCTCAAAAACTTAAATGAATTTTAATATATAATTTTATATCTAAAGGTTTTTGCATGTTTTAAAATGCTTATTAGACTGATATCACTACCCTTCATTTATTCTAAAAAATAACAATTGAGCTGCTAAGTTCTGGGCATGATTCAATAGTCTGGTTTGATAAATGTGTTGAGCACCAACTACAAATCTTAGTAATATCATCAACTGTTTTCTTCAAAATATAAGCTTATGTTTATATTTTTCTCTGTTTATACCATTTTATAATATGAAGATATCCTCTAAACCCTCGTACATTTTGACATGGTATCTGGCTGTCACCCAGGCGGGAGTGTAGTGGCACTATCTTGGCTGACTGTCACCTTCACCTCCTGGGTTCAAGAAGTTCTCCTGCCTCCACCTCCCAAGTAGCTGAGATTACAGGTACCTGCCACTGTGTCTGGCTGATTTTTGTACTTTTTGTAGAGATGGGGTTTCACCATGTTGGCCAAGCTGGTCTCAAACTCTTGACCTCAAGTGATCTGCCTGCCTCAGCCTCCCAAAGTGCTGGTATTAAAGGCATCACCCACCGTGCCTGGCCCCTAAATCCTCTTTATTTCATAGACACTCATCTACTAAAATTTGGAGATGACATTTGGTTCATTCATTTCAGACAATTCAATATAGTAGAATGCTCTAATGCATATGAAGTTTGTATTGTGTGTGTGTGTGTGTGTGTGTGTGTGTGTGTGTGTGTGTGATTCTACATATAACACCTCCTGGCATTATCAGAAGAGGTGATAGAAAATTAAGTTGTCTTCTTTATGAGTCTCCTGGGAGCCCTAGGGAAAGCTACCCTTAATAGAGTGGGTACAACACTCCATTGGCCAGAAAAGAGAGCATAATTATGCTTTGAGCCCTGGATCATTCTGTAGAAGAAAGCTGCCCTCCAATCAGAAACAACTGATTTAGATTGTTATATGAGCAAGAAATAACTGAAAATTTGTCTATTTGTTGTTGTTCTTATAGCAGCAATCTTTACTCAGTGAATTAATTGGAAAAATGATATGACCCTATTTGCACCCCAAATTTGTGGAGCTGCTCATACTAACAATATTAAATCCTTTTTTTCCCAATAGCTTTTAGGGTATAAGTGGTTTTTGGCTTCATGGATGAATTATATAGCAGTGAATTCTGAGATTTTAGGGCACCTACCACCCAAGTAATGTACATTGTACCTAATGTGTTGTTTTTTATCCCTGACCCCCCCATCCTCCTGCTTCTGAATTGGTTATATATAAATGATATAGAGTGACATAAAGTCCATTATATCAATCTGCATGCATTTGCATACTCTAATGTTAAATTCTTAATTCCTGAACATGCAATTAAGTGAGCCTCTGCCTCTCGTAGTCTTTACAGTTGACCCTTGAACAATGGGGTTTGAACTTCGTTGGTCTGCTATGCTTGGATTTCCTTCTGCCTCTGCCAACGCTGAGACAGTAAGACCAACCTCTCCTCTTTCTCCTCCTCCTCATCCTACTCAACGTGAAGACAGTGAGGTTGGAGAACTTTATGATGATCCACTTCTACTTAATGAAGAGTAAATATATTTTCTCTTTCTCGTTAATTTTTTCAATAACATTATTTTCTCTAGCTTACTTTATTGTAAGAACACAGTATATAATACATATAACAAAAAAAATTGATAATTGACTATGTTATCAGTAAGTCTCCTAGTCAACAGTAGGCTATTAATGGTTTTGTTTTTGGGGAGTCAAAAGCTATGCTTGGATTTTGGACTGCACAGGCAGGTGTTCCCCTATTTCAAAGGTCACTGTATTACATGGCTTCAGGTCTTTGATAGCTGTCCTAGGTGTGTCACTGCTGGAAAACTGTTATGTGCAGTTCCAGAAGCTGATCTACTTAATTTAAAAAAAAGACGGGCTACTCAGGAGGAATCAATACACACATACATATGTAGAATCACACATACACACAGACATACACACACTACAGAACAGTAGGATTTGGAGTTCCATTATTTGAAACTCTGGAAAAAGTTTCACCATTTTTACTCTTATCATTATGAGCATCAACATCTTTCTCGCCATTATAAGTCAAGTCATTGGAAAGAGTCTGAAACAGTAACCTTGACTATTCGCAGTGACTCAGGAACAATGAAGGAGGAAGAATGAATGAGTTGCCCCTGAAGATGGTGGGCTCTCCTTTAGGCATGATCATCGCTATCTCTCTGCAATATCTGTCCTGTGACCTCATGAGGGGTGCAGTGTCATGCCAGACATCTGTGTTTGGATGGCCCTCTGGCTCCCCCACAATTACTGCAGAGTTAGAAGTGGAATTTCCGATTGATGTTTTATGTCAGAGTCAGTATGAAAGACTGCAGCATGCTGAGTGAGCTTTCCGTTCTCGTTCTCGCTGAGGATGGGATGCAGGGTCCATCCCCTGCAGGCCACAATTTTGCCCGGAGGCAAAGCATTCAGACTTTCCATTGGCCTGACAATTTGAGCTAAGCTCGAGGCCAATTGACAAAATGCACCAGCAACTACCAAGGTGAGTTTTGTTAAATTACAATAACATCCATGCTTCCAGGGGAGCTGCAGAAGTCACTCCTGTCAGATACACTCAAAATCAACAGCCAATTTACTCCTGCCAAATGCTCTGAGGCTACTGAATAAAGCCTTGCAGTATTTTAAATAGTAACTTAAAACCTCTAGCTTCATGGCTCAGTAATAATTATGATAATTCTAATCAGTATCCTCAATAGTGAATGTTAATAACTACTTATTGAGTGACCACCATGGGCAAGTGCTTTGCTAGATACTTTATGTATGCTAGGTATTTAAGCTTCATAATAGCTTTGTAAGGCAGATGTTATTATCCCATCCTATCGTTGGAGAAACAAAAATTCAGAGACATAAGCAACTTGCCCAGTGTTACCACAGAGATGATGTCAGTGTACTTAAAGAATGCACGGTTTGGGCATGGTAGCTCACGGCTGTAATCTCAGCACTTTGGAAGGCCAAGATGGGAGGATTACTTAAGCCCAGGAGTCTGGGACCAGCCTGGGCCACATGGCAAAATCCTGCCTCTACAAAAAAGTACAAAAATTAGTGGGCATGGTGTGGACGCCTATAGTTCCCACTACTTGGGAGGCTGAGGCAGGAAGATCCCTTGAGCCTGGGAGGTGGAGGCTACAGTGAGCTGTGTTTCACCACTGCCCTCTAGCCTGTGCTACAGAGAGATTCAGTCACAAAAAAAAAAAAAAAAAAAAAAGGAATAGTCTTTGAATGGCTTACGACTTAAGTATGTAAGAGCTACTTCCTAGCTCAGGGATATTTTAAACAAGGCTTTTATTGGAAAATTGTAAACATACAAAACTAGAGAGCTATACTCATCAAGAAGATTCTATCAGGAATAATTTGGAAGTAAAGGGTTTTGAATGATTTCTACCTTAATGTTCTTGGAGGAGAGCCAAGTCCTTAATAAGAATTTCTGCAAAAGAGCAGCCTGGGGCCGAATCTTATTTATAGAGGCAAAATATTCAATCTCACATTCTTACCCTCCACTTGAATTTTCCAATTAATGCTGAAATAGCAAATAATATGAAGACTTAATTTTGAGTTGGTTATTCCTCCTCATCCCTACTGCAAATCCTCAGTTTAGGTTTAAGGAAGGTTTATGCTGAGTCGCATAATAGTCTCCTCCCTCATTATAAGCCACAGCAAGACTGCAGGCGTTCTTCATCTTGTGGAACAGGTATAAGCCAACTTATGTTTAGCAAATAATTGATTTAAACTGAGGTTGATTCAGTGGTGTGCTGTAGCATGCTCATACTGGCTCACAAGAATTAATTGTACATGTCTCTTCTGAATTTTGCATTTGGTGACGTAACATTGGTGACTTGAAATCGGCGAGAGGATTTGCACCATGGAAATTGACAAATGTGCAAATCAAGGCTTCTATTTCCCAGAGATGCAGTTGTTAAATATTTATCAGCACACTACTGGGTCAATTGTATTATTTGCTCAAAAGTACCTGCTATCCTTCACTGTGGGTCTGCTCCCCACTACTCTTCCCTGTGAGACTAGTATATTTTTCACTCATCAGAAGTCCATCTTCGAGGGATAAACGACTGCAAATAGTGTGCAGTATATACTGCTTGGATGATGGACGCACCAAAATCTCATGAATCACCACTAAAGAACTTACTCATGTAACCAGACACCACCTGTACCCCAATAACCTATGGGAAAATTAAAAAAAAAATAAAGTGTATAGAAGGAAAAAAGAAAAAAAGCAGTTCATCCTGACTGTGTGACTTGCTTTGGTCAATGGAATGTAGCCAGAAGTACATGAGCCATTTCCAAGTAGAGGAATATGTGACCTTTTTTTTTTTCCTTTGCCCCAAGCCAACATGTCCCAGATAGTGTCTGCTTCTTTGATCTAAGTCCTAGAAAAAGATGAATTAGATGACATATTGCAAAATGACAGCCAACCTGTAAAGGACATGGGCATATGCAAGGAATAAATCTTTCTTTGTAAAGATTTTGGATGTGTTTGTTGTTACTTCAGCATGACTTAGGCTAAGCTAATTGATACAGCAACTGATTTATTGAGTTGCTGCCATGGCAGAAAACCTAAATTATGTTGCATCAATTCTGAAGCTTGGGAGTAGGAAGCAAAAAATAACACTGTTGAAGGATGGAAAGATGGCCACCCATGCTATCTAGTGGCAATGTATTGGGTAAAACTGTCACCTTTAATCCCTAGGAATACAGATAATGTACTAAATGAGCTTATGGCTTTAGGCAAAGTTGTGAAATGGAATGTTACTCTCATGCCTAAATTGCTGTGGGCTGCACTTAGTAAAATGCTATGAAAGTTGAGGTTAGGTAGGAATTGTCCCTTTCGGGAAGATCAAAGGGAGTAGAAAGGGTCCAGAAACTTGAGAACTCAGAGGACTAGAGTGTGTAATTGATTTTGATTTCCAAACAATAAAAGATAAAACGGAAAGGTCTTTCAGTGACAAAGACTGACTAAGATTCAGCCTTGTGGCGAGGACCAATCAAAGGTATTGTTCCTCTATTAAAACCTTTGAATTGATTACAGTGGCACCAATTAAATCTTTCCAGTTGGACAATGGCTTAGGGAAAAGAGATTCCAAGTATAGTTCTTTCGCTGGAGCCAGATCAATTTAAATTACCTGCAATTAAGTCTAGAGGGAAAGTTGCAACTAGAAAAGAATTATGGATGCGGCTATTGGCACATGAGGCTGTTTGGTATCAAATAGATAAGAATGTGAGAAAGTTTTATTGCCAAAAGAGTTACCAGCTCATACTAAAATAGATTATAACTGTTTGAGACTTGAAATGACCTTTGGATTTCCAACTTTCTGGGGGAAAAAGAGAAGTGTGGCCAGCTTCCGAAGAGGACATATTGTAGTTTACAAAAAAATGCTCTAGGAGGATAATTGAAAAGGAAAGGCCTCCCACAGGACAGCGCCAAGTGCCATGCACAGCAGTAGATCGAGTGTTATTGCTCTAGGTACAGAATCAAGTCCTAATCAAAGAACATTTCCAGTCTCCATGGAAGGCAGTCTGGCACTTCTGCCCAAGGGACTTTCAGAATTGCCATGGACAAGTGACTTCTGTGTTCCTCCTCTCCTCTCACTTTCTGAATTGGAGTGATTATTTTAGGTATCCTGTTTCACCATGGTACATTGGGCATATGAGGGGCAGATAACTTGTCTTTTTGATCCGTAGGTTTTGCTCTCAAGAGAGTGAACATCTGAGCCTGATGTAGACAGAACTTGATGAGATCATGGAATTGAAGCCTGATGCTGTAACTGAATGGAATTTTAGGTTATTTTTCTTGAATGGGGCTGCCATATTTTGTAAATTAAAATGTAGGATTCCTAGTTAAAATGGAATTTCAGATAAACAATGAATAATTTTTTTGTATATCCCACTGTGCAATATTTTGGCCATACTTATCTTAAAAAATTACCCATTATTGATCTGAAATTTAAATTTATCTGGGCATCCTGTATTGAATCTGGCATCCGTATTGGAAAGGATAGATGTATTTTGCTTATAAAGAGAGATAAGTGGAGACTCATGACCCAGAATTCTGGTAGATTGCACTATTTATCCAAAACTTTGCTTCCCTTCTGTTTTTTTTTTTTGAGATGGAGTCTTGCTCTGTCCCCAGGCTGGAGTGCAGTGGCGTGATCTCAGCGCGCCCAGCCGCTTCCCTTCTTTTTTTAGTGCCTGCCTGGTGGCCTTCACTGTGAGAAGAGGTATTCTTCCTGCTCCACTGACATCAGGCTTAGCCATGTTTCTGGATTTGGTCAATTTTTTGTTAGTGAAAATGACATTTGCTGCTTCCAGATAAAAACTTTAAGTGCAGGCTGGGTGCAATGGCTCACGCCTGTAATCCCAGCACTTTGGGAGGCCGAGGTGGGTGGATCACAAGTTCAGGAGTTCGAGACCAGCCTGGACAACATGGTGAAACCCCATCTCTACTAAAACTACAAAAATTAGCTGGGCTTAGTGGCAGGCGTCTGTAGTCCCAGCTACTCAGGAGGCTGAGGCAGGAGAATCACTTGAACCCAGGAGGTGGAGTTTGTAGTGGGCCGAGATCATGCCACTGCACTCCAGCCTGGGTGGCAGAGTGAGACTCCTCTTCAAAAAAAAAAAAAAATAATAATAATAATAACTTTAAGTGCCATCCTCTGATGCTGACATTTCTCGTGTACCTCTATGACGATGCTGGCGTGCCATTGCTCACGATTGTTCCTTTGGTCTTGATCCTAGAATAAAGAGAACATGGAGCAGAGCTGCAGCTGATCTTCAAAGGACATGAACACAAGTTGGAGAGGAGCCGTTTTTGCTGTAAGTCCTGAAGATTTGAGGGATATTATTGCAACACAACTCAGCCCAAACTGACTAACACAACAAGTTTCTATGTATGCATGGAAATGTATGTAATCTTAGCCTCTAGGTGGTTTTCATCATAAAACCAAATTACATTCTAATTGAAAAAAAATACAAAGACAATAAAAATCACATGAAAGATTAAATGTTTAAAGTCCTGTTTTTTAAAAAAGATGAGTTCAGGGTGGGAATACAACATATTTTTATTAAAATAAACATTATTTTATCTCATGATAAAAAAGTTTTCTTACAGTATTAATGTTTTAAATGGATAATTTTTATATTGGAAGCCAATAAACAAAACTGCACCAAGAACTTAAAGATTAGTGCCAAAAGAAAGGGATGTGTTTTCTTTTCTCTGTGCCATTGATTATAATATGTGCCATTGTTTATTTACAGATTAGAATTACTTTTATGCATTCAGTATTCAACACGCTTGTAGATGTGTGAAGGACCAGAAAATGTAACCCCCCAATAGGTACCTAGCATTCTGACTCAAAAGTAGAGTTTCAGGAACACTGTGGTTTGGAGCCAAACAGTCCTGACCCAAGTACATTGTTACTTTATGATCTCTGACAAGTTTCTCAACCTTTTGGAGGCTCAGTTTTCTTATCTTAATCGATAATAAAATGATAATACCTCTGTTTACAAAGCCTCTGCTGTTTGCCAAGGTACTTAGGTGCTCCGCATGTATTATTTTCTTGAAGCCTTGTAACACATAATGATGCAAATATTTTTGTCTTCATTTTACAGATGAGAAAAGTGAGGCTTCATGGTGTGAAGCAATTGGATAGAAGTTGCTTAACAGGGAGAAAGTGGCAGAGCCAAGGTCCCAACCCAGTTCTGCTTCACTTAAAGCATATGTCCTTCTGTTGGGAAAGCTAAATGAAAGCGTGTTTGACATCATTTGTCATCAGGGAAATGCAAATCAAAACCATCATGAGGCACCACTTCACATCCACTAGAAGGGCTAGAGTAAAAAAGCCAGATAGTAACAAGTATTGACGAGAATATAAAGAAACTGAAATCCTCATAGTCTGCTGGTGGGAATGTAAAATGGTGCAACTGCTTTGGAAAACAGTGTGGTATTAATAGTTCCTCAAAAAAATTAAACATAGAGTTACCATGTAATCCATTGGTTCCACCTCTGGGTATATACCCAAGAGAAACGAAAGTGTATGTCCACAGAAATTTGTACACGAATGTTTATAGCCCCATTATTCTTAATGCCCAAATGTGAAAAAAACCAAATATATGTGAACTGAAGAATGGATAAGCAAATGTGGTATGTCCATACAATAGAATATTATTCAGTCACAAAATAAGTGAAGTTCTGATACGTGCTGCAAGCAATACAGATGAACATTGAAAACATTATGCTGAGTGAAAGAAGCCACTCACAAAAGACCACATATTATACCACTTATGAAATGTCTAGAATAAGGAAATCTATTGAGACAGAAAGCTGATAGTGGTTTATTAGGGCTGGAGGGAAACGGGAGGTCAAGAGGAGACATCCCCCAAATAATTCCTTTTCGAGCAAATGAAAATGTTCTACTTTCGACTGTGGTGATTGTTACATATATCTGTGAATATACCAAAAGCCACTACACTGTAAACTTCAAATGGGTGAATTGTATGGTATGTGAATGGTTTCTTAATAAACGTGTTTTTTGCTTTGTTTTGTTTAAAAAAAAAAAAGTATCTGAAAATCCCAGGATACTCCGGGCTCGTGGTGCATAGTCAATGCAGTAAACGGCTCTCTTTCTTCAGCCTTCCCTCTCCAATCTTTCTTTTTCATTTTCCTTCTTCTCTCTGTGACTTACAAAGCTGGCCATGGAATAAAGCATAGGATAGAAGTCAGAATGCTTTGATTCTAGATTCATAGGTATGAGATTTTTTTGAAAAAACTCACATACTCTCAAGGAGCCTCAGTTTCCTCATATTCAAGCGGGGATAACAACACCCTCTTTACCGATTCTGCTGGGTTCCTTTGTAGATCAAATGAAGAAAGGTTATGGAAATCCTTTAGATATGTTTTGAAAATTCTATCCAGTTTCTACCGTCTGAATGTTTGTGATCTTCAAAATTTATATGTTGAAACCTAATCACCAATGTGATGGTGTTTGGAGGTAAGGCCATTAGAAGGTGATTGGATCATGACAGCAGAGCCCTGGTAATTGGCACAAATCCATCATAAAAGAGACCCCAAAGAGAGTTAGCCTGCCTGTTTCACCACATGAGGACATGGTAAGAAGGAGCCATGTAAGAACCAGGAAACAGGTCTTCACCAGACATGGAATCTGCCGGCACCTTGAGCTCAGACTTCCCAGCCTCCAAACTAGTGACAAATAAATTACTGTTCATTAGCTGCCCAATTAATGGTATTTTATTATGGTTGCCTGAACTAAGACACCAGTTGTATGATGAAAATACCTTACTCCTATTACTACTGCTACTATTTTCTATCTTAGCTCATCTTTTTGAGGTCTTACTATGTTCCAAGTACAGTTCTAAATGCTTTTCATCAATAACTCTTCTAAGAGCCTATTTTAAATTTAACAAAGGCAATAAAACACTTTCCCTGATTTACTGAGGAATATTAACTAATTAGGAGTATAAACATAAAATGGTTTTGTTTTTCCAATAGTTGCTACTACTCCTGTTCTCCATATCAACCTTGTTTTCAATCCCATAACTTTTCTGTTGTTTTTGGTCAAAGGAACAGTTACCTCTAGTTCCTGTGTTTATTTTAATATTTTGATTCTCTCCATTACTGTCAGAACAGGTGGAACTTGTGGCATGGGAACTTCAAGTGGCAGAGGGGGCCCAGTCTGTACTTGTCTCTACTTCTCCAGAGGAGGAAATAAAGTAAGACAGATGCTCCCTCACGTGGATGTCCATGGTACAATTGCTGTCCTCCCTTTGGGCGGCCATGACTGCTGTTCCTGTCCAGTGGGCTTCATGAGGGCTGGGATGCCTCCCTCACCGGGTGCAGACTCTGGGGTCCCCCAGCAGGAGACATCATACGTATTCCTCTGTGGGCCTTGTACGGACCTCCTTCACCCTTTGCTGTATGGTCCCTAGGGATGCCATTGCTCCAAAAATATTCGCTTTCCCAAGCTCTTCAACTCCAGGGCTCAAAATCTCCTGGGGGGGCCCCTTCCTGTAGGTCTTGAGAATTGCAATTTGGGGACAGTCCTGACCTGGTCGACGTCTTCCTCACCATCTTGCTGTGCCGTCCCCTCACCTCATTCTCCAACCCCCAAAAGATGACCACTGATGACCAGTCTCCAGGTCAGTGGAGAACATGTGTGGAGGGGTGTAGGCGGGATGACAGTGCATCCCCAAACCTCACAAATTGTTTCCCTGATTTTGGAGAAGAAATCCATTGTGCAGTGCCCACCCCCCCCCCCCCCCCACATAGCTCCAGGTAGAAGTAATGATTTACTCCCTCCCTACGCTCCTCTTCTTTTGTCTTTGAGGGTAGGGGTGCTGGTTTTGATGAAACAGCTCTGCTTAGAGAGGCTTGTGGGAGTGAGAGGTCAGGGGGAAAAGGCAGGAAGGGAAGCAACCAGGCCTTTCTCTGCACTCAGAGTATGGGGTACTAAGGGCCTGGGTTGTTCTCTGCTGTGGGCCCAAAGAGGAAACAACAAGATCCACTTGGTACCTAATACCCTGTCACACAGAGGTACAACAGCTCCAGCTTGAGGTGGGATCCTGTGAGTGACAGCAGCTCCAGGATGGTGCATTTACCACTGAGACAACTGGAATCAGCCCTAGCATTGGGGGAGTGATCTGGGAACTGCCTTCCTCTTTGCTGCCACAGTATCCTGCGGTTCTACTGATACAGGTGGTTAGATTCATTAGACTGCTTGTCTTCCCCACCACTGCAGGACATGATTGTATTTTGTCCTCATCTGTGGCTATAGTTTGGATGTATTTTTTTTTCCCTTTGCATGAGTTTCCATGCAAAACTCATGTTGCAATTTGACTGCCAATGTAATGGGTGTTGGGAGCTGGGACCTTTATCTGAACTTTAATTAGGTCATTAAGATGATTAGTGTCTTTCTCTGGAGAGACCGGTTTAGGTCTCTTGGAATGATTTAGTTCTTGTGAAAGCCGGTTGTTATAAAGTGAGGCTGCCTCTTGTGTTTGGTGTCTTTGTACGCTCCTGCTCCCTTTCCTTCTGCTTTCCACCAGGAGTCAAAGCAGCACCAGGTCCTCACCAGATGGGCTGCCGAATCTTGTACTTCCAGCCTGTATAACTGTAAGCTCCGTAAACTTCTTTTTATTTCTTATAAATTACCCAGTCTTAAGTATTCAACAGAATTGAATTGCTTAGGTTGCAGCACAAAACAGATGAAGACATCTGTATTCCCAAGACCTGGGACAGCACCTGGTATATGCAACCTACTGAGCAAATGTTCTATAGAATCTTTAGAGATTTGGGAATATGAAGGAAAAAAAAAACTAGAAAAATGGGGTGGGTGATGGTGCAGTTAAAAAATATTTCAGATGAATTCTACAAATCAGGGTGGGTTTCAGACAAGTGTGAATCATGAGCATAGTTCTTGGGAAAAAAATTCACGTAGCTAAGACAGCTACTTCTTGCGGTACCCACTGAGGGATTGGGCAATGGGAGGTATACGCTGAGTACCTATAGTTAACTCTGACATTTTCAACCTGAAAGCAGTTTCATTTCCTGTTTGAAAACTTTAGGGGTCTTTTTCTGAACAGCCTTTTATTTTTTTAATAGAAAGGGAAGATATCAATTAAAAATTTAATTTCAAGCTCTAGGTTTTGTTTTTAGAAAACATTTCTCAGAGGTTTTTCATCATGGATATTTGGAAATGCTGATGTAAAGAGATACATCTCAATTTCAATGCTGTCAAAGCCATATTTTCCTTCTTTGGAGAGTCTTTGAACTAGAATAAGCCATGGAAGCTTGATAATATACAATGTGGTTGCCTGTGACGACTCACTGACCTGTCCAGATTTATAATCTGCACATTTTAATATAAGTTGAGTAGTTGATTTCAAGACATAAATTATTTTAAAAACCAGTAGACCATATTAAAACAACAACGACACCTAAGATTTCAGCATTTTCAAACTTCGAAGAATATTGAAAACTGGCTTAGGCTCTCGTTCTGGGGATGCTCAGCTATGTAGAGGAGATGCTAGGATTTCTGGCAGCCATCTTGTCTACTACATAGTAAGACCCTATATGGAGAATGAAGCCAAGCAAAACCAAGAAGGACACAGTCCTGATAGGTGTCTAGGAGTTCCCAGACCCAATGTAAATATAGATAAATTAAGACAAGCAGAGCAGAGAGACCAGAGGGAGACAGCCCTGATAATTCCACTGAAAGTCCAAATCCAGCCATGCTTGAAGTTATTGCATCCTTGGTTTCCCCATTTTCCCAGTTTTCTGAGAAATAAATTCCCCTTTCCTCTCTTGGTTCTGACTTTAACTAGTTTAATTTCTGGTTTAATCACCTTCTCTGTAATAAACTGCATCATGAGGTTATTGGCAGGATAAATTGAGATTGTACACATAAAGCATTTATTGGCACATAGTAAGTGTTCAATAAATAGAATTTTTAATATAAAATCTGTTATAACCTGATAGTAGCTCTTGTAACAAACAAGCCAGACAGCAATCAGGAAGTGGCCAAGATTTCATAGTTTAAAAGTTCAATACTAACAATTTCAGCAAATGGAAAGCATCCTGGATGGAGCCAATATAATGTGGTGGATAGAACTTGGGTTGTAGAGTCAGACTTGACTTTGAAGTTCAGCTCTGCCACTGAATCATCTGAATGACACTGAGAAAATTACAAGCAATTCTGAGACTTTGTTTCCTCATCTTCTAAAATGGGGATAATAGTGATAGTGGCAGGAGGCAGTCAAATGCCTAGGAAAGTAGGGTCAGACCCCTGGTGAAACCGTACCCTCAAACCAAAGAGAGTTTAAAGCCTGAAAGCTAAGCTACAAGTCTCAGAAAAATCCACGGACTAGACTGAGAACCTCTCTTCCTATTTGGTGTGCTTTCCTCTGGTTGGTCCCCACTCTTCATCTATTTTACATATACCTACCCTTCCCTAATTGGCTATTTGCACTGTCATGCCCATCCTTGAGTGATGCATTTTTTTAAGCCTTTTTTGCACACTCATAAACCAAACAGCACATACTCCCCCATTCTGGGCCCATAAAAGCCCCAGACTCAACCACACTTGGAGGACTACCTGCCTTCAGGTGGGGGAGACTACCTGACTTTTGGTAGGGGGAAGCCAACTCAGGTCCCCCTCTCCTCTGAGAACTGTTTCAGCACCCAATAAAACTCTCCGCCTTCCTCACCCACCAGCTGTTAGCATAACCACATTCTTCCTGGTTGTAGAACTAGAACCCAGGACCCACCCAACAGTGAGTGCAAGCAGAGCTGTAACCCCATAGCACTCCCCTCCTGCTCAGCAAGCAAAGGGAGAGGGAGCTGCTGGGCGCCACATGCCCCAGTTCACTGGGGCAGGACTGAAAGATCTGTTAACATGCTGTAACGCCCCCTTAGGGGCTTTGGGGTTGCTGGCATCCTGGAGTTTTTGGTTGCCACCATGTTCCCCTCATTCAGATGCTGGCACCCAAGGCGGAAGCAGCTCAAGGCACGCCCGGCCCAGCCACAGGCTGGAGTGCAAGTGGGGCACCTCCTGCAGTGAGCCCAGAGCCAAGCATGGTCCTGAGAAAGGGGTGTTGCTGGCCGCAGAGGTCTCCAGTTGGTGAAGTGACACCCAAAATATCCTGCGTCAATAGTACCTCCTTGTAATAATTAAAATAATCAAGAATGTAGCATTATTCCTGACACATAGACTTGCAGTAGATGCTGGCTGCCTCTCTCCTCCAGCATCTGTCAGCAGTACAGGCTGGCCCCTTTTACAGGTTATAATTTTATTTGTCAAAGCAAAGCACAAGGGTTGCTGCCCCAAAGTGTCTTCCCTTATGATGCTTCTGAAGGTAGAGTAAGACTGTTGAAGAGTTGTAAAGAGGGGTTTATTGTTTTAAATGCAAGGTGCTTTCTAATGAATATTTTATGATTTTTCTCACTGTTTGATATTTTTGTAGGATTTGAACAAGTGAGGAAACTTGATTTGTTTTGAAGGAGAAAAGCGAGGGGATCACTAGAACTAACAGCAGAGCCCATCTATTCTGGGTACCAGAGAGCCCCAGTTGGTGACCCCATCCCTGACTGAAGCATTAAATCCTAAGTCATTTATCCCAATCAGTTCGTGGCACTCTTCTTAATGTCTCCTATTGTTTAAGCATGGCCATCTGCCTAAATTGATATAATAATACTAAATTAAAGGATATATACTTCAGTATTTTACATGCTTCAGGTAAAGATTTCTCACCCTTGCTGACAACATGGAGCACAAAACTTTAAGACCAAGAGATTTTTAGCTGTTGTCTTGGCACTGTGAGGGAAACCAGCCTTAGAATGAAGCCAGATGCTGAGGACAGCAGAGCACAGGAATGGAAAGAACTCGTGTCTATGATAACATCTTTGAGATGATAATTGTCCTGCACCCGGATCCCCCTTACCTCTGGACTTAAGGTTATGTGAGGCAATGGATTTCCTTATTCTTATGAAAACGAACTTCTGTGAAACTGATCAGTATCAAGTGTGAAACGTGCTTTGTGAAGCAGCACCAGATGGTAGAAAATACCAGGGCAGCTGCAGGTCACAGCCCTGAAATCTGGCCATCTGGGTTCATATCCTGCTTCCCTTGTGCTGGCTGTGTGGCCTTGGGGAACATACTCAACCTCTCACTGCTTCAGTTTCTGCATCTGAAAAACAATGATAATAATAGAGTTCCTGACAGGATAAACATGCGTAACACCCGACGTAGTGCCTGATCCATGGTAAGCCTCAATAAAATCCGACTTGTAATTATGATTCCCTCTAGGTGTGAAGATCATCTCAGGATCCACAGATTGATTCCAAAGTGGATTCCCAGTCCTCTTCCTTTCTGTCATTGGCTCTGTGTCTCTTTATTACTTTAGGTTTTTCTCTCTTTTCCTTTCCTGATCTTTGCTCCTCTCATTCCTTTAACTACCCATAATTGGGATTGATTGATAGCTTTATTTGTTGTATTTTAAAAAACGTAATTTTACATTTTCTCTTTTTAATGTAAGAAGTCAAAGAATAGGACATTTTATATTACCTTCAATAAAAAAAGAACGCTTTGATTCGCTTTTTGTATACATCCCCATTAAATTTCATCTGCTTGGCTTTGGTCCAGTGTTCCACCCTGTCAGAATCACTTTCCATCTTGACACTGTCAGTTATTGGCTTTGCCAACCTTCCTGGCTTTATTTCATCTGCCTTTTAAGCCTTCACCAAGTCCTTGACGAAACCTGCAATTTAAGACTGTTCTATCAGTTACTGGGTGAGGGGTGTGTGCTGGAAAACTCTAAATCAATGCCTCTCAAACTTCAATGACCACAAGAATCACCTGGAGAGCTTGTTAAAGCACAGATCTGTGGGTCCCTCACCTGAGATTCTGCTCTGGTGTGGGGACTTTGCATTTCTAATGAGCTCCCAAGTGATGCTGAGTAGGGCTGTCATAAATGATAGGGGCTCAGTCACATTAGTATAATAGGTTTTTTTTTTCCCTTGTATGGTGAAGTCCATAGACAGGTAGTCCAGCCTAGAACCCAGGTTTCAGAACCTAGGCTTTTTCCCTCTCCCTTCTGCCTTAAATGGCATTTGGTTCCTCCTCATGGTTCAGAATGTTTGCTTGAGCTATGGCTATCATGTCCACATTCAAACCAGTAAGAAAGAAGAAGGGGGGAAAGATGTCTTCTCTCTTTTTAAGCTCAAATCTCAGAAGTTGTATGTGACACTCTACTTACACCTTCTTAGCCAAAACTTCCTCACAAATCACACTAGCTGCAAAGAAATCTGGAAGATATAGTTTTTATTTAGGGTGTCATGTGCCCAGCTAAAAAGGTTTTATGACCAAAGCAGAAGAGAAGGCACTTCTAACATTACTGATTTTTCATGTTACAACAAACCTCCAACTCTCCAGCTAAAGGCTGGCCATCTAAAACCTGCAATGGGCTAGGAAATTCATATAAAATTTGAATTTCAAATTTTGATCACCCCTCTATGGGTATTATTCTTTCATTTCAGAGTTCAGGAAATTAAGTCTCAGAGAGTTTCAGTGACTTTCCTGAGCTCTCACAGTAACTAAATGCCCCAACCAAGATTTAAACTCAACTCTGCCAAAGCTTAGACTTCTTCCAATGCGTTATACTGCATCACAGGAATCCCACATTTGTTTGCAGGATGAGCCTTGAATCAAACAACTCCTATTGCATGCTATGCAACCACAAAAGTCTCAGAGACCTAGACACTTATTTTACTACCATGTCTATGGGGCAACCGGAGACCAGCTGCTCTAGGCTGGGCTGGACTGGACTCCAAGCCACAGCTGGGCCTGGGTCTGCTTCCTGGTTCTCCGTCTTCCTCAGATTTGTGGGCCTACCAGGGTATAGCCTTCTCATGCCAAAAGCAGGAGAAGCACATCTCACTACTGCTTGCCGTCGGTCTGCTTCCCTTCCCTTGACTGAAGAAAGCCACATGGTCAAGACCAAAGCTAGGCAGTATAGTCTTCCAAGAGGGAGTAAGTATTTCTGAATGTGTTCTTTTCTACCCCAAGTCCCTGTGCAGATGCCTTGGAATGGAAAGAGCCCCAGACTGAGACTCAGAAATCCCTAGCTGTAGTCCCAGAACTGCCATAAATGACTTGTGTGACCTTGGACACACAAGTCTGGGCCTCAGGTTTTTTCTAGAGATCTCTAAGGCATACACTGTCTTTAACTTAAGAAGCTATGGCTTGAAAAAGACATATCAGTACCTCTCAAAATTCTAAACTCCTCTGAATGTAGCTTAGTCTTTACCGACTCCATGCAAAAATAAACACACACACTAGAGTCTCTTCAAAACCATTGGGCTAATAATGTTCATGATTCTGTTAATGACCAAACTGGAGCACAGTGCAGCTGGTCCCGCTGGTCACAGGAAGGCCCCAGAAAGAAATGAAGCCATCTCGAGAAGCCACTGATGCTGTGACCTTCTGTTCACAGGGCCTGAATGCAGGCTGCTCCTCTACTTAGACAGGTGAGCTTTAATTTTGGTGATTTATGATAATGCCTCTAAGTGCACGGGTAAACATGCCATGGTCTATTTTGCAGAATTAATGAAGTCTGATTAATCTCCCAGTCCCCAGCAGATTCTGCTCTGAGAAATGGAGCGAGACTGCCAGGCTTTTGTGCAAATTATGGCGGGAGGATTGATGGCATGGAAATCATCTGAAATTCACACAATCTGACCTTTTTAATCCCGTGGATGCTTTAGTTGGATTTGTTGCCATCATACTGGATGACTGCTGACCAGGGAGAGACCCTTCTATGAATACAGTGTGCGATACATAGTTACAGCTAAAGTTAATCAAGCTAGTTCCATGTATCAGGTACTGCACGTGGTCCTTTATCCCAAGGATTGGAAACAGCACACGCTTTTGACTTGGCTGGATAGGAGTTCAAACCCTAGTGCTACAATTTAGAAGCTGTTTGATCTTTCATGTATAGCGCAGGCACTGTCGGTGTCCCTCGGTGTGTCTTCTCTGTCCATCTGCATCCTACAGCATGGACAGTTCCAGCATGCTGCTTTTCATATTTTGGTAGCAGAGATAAATATATAAACAACAAATTATATTGGAAATAAAACCCATGGATGACTCTAAGCTGTAGACTGGAAAGCTCAATTTATCCACAACATTGGGGTTAAATCATTCCTACAAAGAATTGGAGGCCGGGCACGGTGGCTCATGCCTGGCCTCCCACCACTTTTGGAGGCTGAGGCAGGTGGATCACTTGAGCTCAGGAGTTAGAGGCCAGCCTGGGTAACATAGTGAAGCTCCATCTCTACAAAAACAAACAAAACGAAACACACACACACACACACACACACACACACACACACAAATTAGACAGGTATGGTGGCATGTGCCTAGAGTCCCAGCTACTTGGGGGCTGAGGTGGGAGGATAGCCTGAGCCCAGGAGGCTGAGGCTGCAGGGAGCTGTGACTGGGCCATTGCATTCCAGCCTGGGCAGCAGAGTGAGATACTATCTTAAAGAAAAAAAAAAAGAATTGGAAATGATAAAGGTTCACAGCCAGATTTAGGGCTTTTGTGTGTTGAAATACAGAAACAAGGTAGGTGAGATTGTGCTGCCGCAAAAGGAGTGCTGTGACAGCCATCGGGAATCTAGATTTGAGTCTTGAGTCTGCTGACTACAAAAATGTGACTGGGGGCAAAGTTAAAAGCTTCTGGAATCTCAGTTTCCTCATCTATAAAGTAGGAATGAGAATGCCTGCCCCGCCTACTGCACAGATATTCCCGGGGAGATCCCAGAGATAAAAGCTGTCAATGATTAGTGACTCCATTTCACAGATGAAGAAATGGAGGCAATTTGGTGGTGGAAGAGAGACATGAATCTCATAGTTCTTCTCCTGCTTCATCTTGTACCACTGTTTCCCCCACTTGCTCTGCTCCAACCGCACTAACTTTTTATTCTTCCCTTGAATAAAAGAAGCTAATTTTCACCTCAGGGCTGTTGCTGTAGAATTTTCTTCCCCTATGTCTACATGTATTTCAAGAAGAGATTGGCCTTCCGTTCTTGATATGCAGGAGTCAGTGCAAACATCTCTCCCTCACAGAGACCTTCTACAGACCCTCATTCAAGGCAGTCTCTCTCCTAGGCTCCCTTTTGCATACCATCCTGTTATATTTTTGCTATATTTATCTCTGCCTGAGACTATCACCTTTATGTATTGACTACTAATCATCTCCCACTACTCTCTCTCCTTGAGAAGAAAGATCCTGTATATCTCATTTTCTGTTACATTGTCAGGGCCAAGAACAGGACTTAGCCTATGGTGAGCCCATAGTAAATATTTTTTGAATGAACAAATCAGCATGTATAGATTCAACTTATTTTAATGACTTTATAATATGTTGCATGGACATACCATCACTCATTTAACCAGAGCTTTAGAGATGGATACTGAATTTTTATTTTCTGCTTTTACTTATTTCCATTTTCAAATTTTTTTGCTATAGCACACAAATGAGTATAGTCTGTGTATACTTCCTTGATTTTACCCATAGAGCATATTCTTGGCAGTGGGATTGCTGGATCAAAGAGCATGCGCATGTACAAATTGTGATATGTATTGTCAACTTCCCCTATAAAATGTTTCTATCAATTTATGCTCCCATCATCTGTGTGTGGCACTACCAGCTTGGGGTTCCCTCTAAGTCCCTGCTAATAAAACATTATTGCTGAGAAGCCTTTGCTGCCTTTCAACTTGCTAAGTGCTTCATCTACTTTACTCATTATCCAATGAGTGGCTGTGTGTGCAGCTCTGCTCTATTTCTCTGAGATCCAAGTGCTTTGGATGGTTTTCTCCTCTCATTTAAGTTGCATTCTCTAGCCTGCTGTGGCAAAAAAAAAAAAAAGGGGGACATTTAAAATATATGGTAGTATCTGTAAAGATTAGATTATTGTTCAGTAAATATTCACTTTCTTCCCCTGACCCTATGCCAGGAAAATACTTTCTATACTCCCTGAGTTTGGCCTTAGCCTTGTGATTAGTTTTGGCCAGTAGCATGTTTGCAGATGTGATACGAGCAGAGGATTCAAATATGCTAGTATTGTTGGGCTTGCTCTCATGCCCTTGTTTTCTGCCATGAGAATAATATGGCTTATTTACCTAAATCAGTTAGATCAGATTAACTCCAGCTGTCATGTAGATGTGTAAATGTCTTGTCATATGACACTAAGATTTTTATTCTTATTTGTTACACAGTGAAAGCTGACTGATACAAAGCCCAAAATGAAACTAGAGCTCCCATTTTGCAGAACTTGGCACTTTCTATGTTAAATATTGAATATTCCCTAGGGCAGTAGTAGCAGAGGAATATTTGAACTTATTGACATTCAACTTTGTGTGGGTTTAATTGACCCTTGAAGAAAGTATAGGGCTAAATGAGTCCTAGGTGAGGTGGGAAAGCAACACTACTGCACAGCAGGAGGAAAGGTATAGAAGGACTGTGCAAGGCCTGTTTTAGGATGAGTGAGCAAACAAAAATATAGGCTACGTGTCAAAGAATATTGTAGGAGATAAGGTTTGAGTTAAGAAATAAAGAATTTGGAGAAGTTAGAGATAGCTTTTATTCCTTAGCTACTGGTTCCAGAAAAGAAATATAAACCACGAGGATGCCAATTGTGTGTCAGTTGTACTGTAAGTCATTGACATTCTGAGATCGACTACATAATGAAAACAGGTAAGAGCCTAAGAATGGGCTGGCTGTGCCAGATAGCACAGGCTGGTGGGCTGCTTCATTCATACTTGTATTGTTTCCATTTAGAATATCATTATTAATTAAGCTGTGTTTAATGCACTACCAGCCCACATTTTTGCTGCTTAAATATTGTATGACTCTGGCTTTGTCTTCATAGAAAACAGACATCAGTTGCCATACTGAAAAGTTATTCTGACTGTAGCCTCATATGTATCCACTTTTTAATAGCATAATATTTTTTTAGATAGGGTCTTTCTTTGTCACCTAGGTTGGAGTGTAGTGGTGCAATCATGGCTCACTGCAGCCTTCACTTCCCAGACTCAAGCAATCCTCCCACCTCAGCCTCACAAGTAGCTTCAACTACAGGTGTGTGCCACCGTGCCTGACTAATTAAAAAACTTTTTTTTAAATTGTACTTTGGGCTCTGGGGTACATGTGCACATCCTGCATCCTGCAAGATTGTTGCATAGGTATATACATGCCATGGTGGTTTGCTGTCTCCATCCCCCCATCGTCTACATCAGGCATTTCTCTCGGTGTTATCCCTCCCCATCCTCCTTGCCCCCCACTGTCCCTCCCCTCCCATCCACTCCCCCAGCTACCCCAGGGAACATTGTTCCCTTCCCTGGGCCCAAGTGTTCTCATTGTTTGTCACCTGCCTATGAGTGAAAACATGCAGTGTTTGGTTTTCTGTTCTTGTGTCAGTTTGCTGAGAATGGTGGTTTCTAGATTCATCCAACATTTTCTTTTATATAGATAGGGTCTCACATGTTGCCCAGGCTGGCCTTGAATTCCTGGGCTCAAGCAATCCTCCACCTCATAGTCTCAAAATGCTGGGACTACAGGTGTGAGTCATTGTGCCCAGTTTTAATAAAATTTTAGACAATTGTTTTGTGAGCAGTTTTTGGTATTTCATCAAATCAATTCTGGTAACATTTATTCATTTTTAAATATTTAGCATCATGAGAAATCATATAGCTGTGAGTTTGAATTCCAAGTTCATCACTCATCGGTCATGTGCCCTTGAACCAGTTATTTTACCTTCATAAGACTTTCTTCACCTGGAAAAGAGGATAAATAAAATCCACCCTATAAGGTTGCTGTAATAATTAATCAATGTGCATGTAGATGTATTAGTCCATTTTCACAATGCTGATAAAGAAATACTCCAGACTGGGTAACTTATAAACAAAAAGAGGTTTAACAGACTTACAGTTTCACGTGGCTGGGAAGCCTCACAACCATGGCAGCAGGTGAAAAGCATGTCTTACATGGTGGCAGACAAGAGAAAATGAGAGCCAAACCAAAGGGTAAACCCTTAAAAAAAACAGGGAATTTCCTGAGACTTATTTACTACCACGAGAACAGTATGGGGGACCCACACCCATGATTTAATGATCGCCTGATGTGTCCCTCCCACAACACCTGGGAATTATGGGAGCTATAACTCAAGATGAGATTCAGGTGGGGACACAACAAAACCATACCAGGAGCACATACCATGTCCCCGGCCCAAGGTAGGCTGAGTAGATGACATCTCCTGGCATACAGTTAAACATTAATTAAGAAGCAAGAAGGGCCATGAGTCAGGTGCCATGCTGGGCACAGTGAAGGAAACAGAACGTTTGTCCTTGAAAATCTCAAAGGCCAGGGACAAGCCAGCCAGGGCTGACTTACAAACATAAGAAGGGAAGTGAGGGCCTCAGGGTGGTAACCCCTGCCTTTTTGTCTGGGTGTTGTAGAGGGACATCTGTGAGTAGTAGCCATGATTCAATCACATGGCCACGTGCTTGGATGCCAGGTTCTTATAACCCTACGGTCGTGACTGATCCAAAGCTGGGCCCCTGACCCTAATGAGGCCAATCAATTCAGTCTTCTCCAGAATTTCGTATTTATTCTGGATGGCTAATGGACTTACTCCAGGCTGCAGATCATTCCTTTTTCTTAAATTTGATTGTTTTGGTTAACAGGAGTGTCATATACACCTTGAAAACAGAGAGGATCCTTTGCTGCCCGCCTTACCTCTGTCTGTTCCTCCTTGAGGGAAATGTGCATCTATTGGTCAGAGCCTGAAGTACGGATGAGGCTGCACTCATGAGTACCACTGGGTGGGTTCATTGATGTGTAGAAAGGTAGAGACTGGTTCTCAGGTCCCTCCTTATATTTCCCTTTTGCAACTAGAGCTGGGTGGGTAAACTGAGCTTTGCCTGACCCTCTGAGACAGGGGGCCTGAGACCCTTTCCCCGCCTCTTTCTCACTTTCACGTCCTCTTGCTGCAGTGGTGGAAATTGCCTACGTCTGCCCCGTCTGCTATGGAAGTCACTAGTTGTATGCGGCTTTTGAGGACTTGAAATGTCACTAATGTGACTGAAGACTTTAATTTTCAATTTTATCTAATTCTAATTAATTTAAGCCTAAATCTAAATAACTTTATGTAGCTAATAGCTCCTGCATTGGACAGCATGGCTGTGCCAGACAGAAAGGCTGGCAGGCTACTTCATTCACAAATTTTATTGTTTCCATTTAGGGGAGCAGTATTAATTAAGCTGCTTCTAACATAGTGCCAGCCCACATTTTTGCTCCTTAAATATGGAGGAGAGACTGAGAAGAGTCAAATTTTGATTTTTTGGGGCGGGGTAGGGGGGGCCGTGGGAGAGGCTACACTTGGTCTCTGGTCTAATCTGTGTGTTTCCATTCATCTATACCGGGGAACATGGAATTCCGGTGCCAGCTGCTGGCCCAGCTAGTAATGAAAAGGCTTTTCGTTTATTTGTTTTTTTCCATATGACCAGTTTCTTGAAGATCTATCTTTCAGAATTTCTTTACTCAGGAAGGGTAGTTGGTGGGGCAGGATTCAGGCATTCCCACAGGCTCCAGAAATACTACCACGGCTTAGATGATGTCACTCCCTCTCAAGTGCAGCTTTATCACATGCAATGGGACAAAGCAGGCCGAGGAACAAACGTGTCCCAGGAGCGCTGGCCCAGCTTGGGAGTTTGAATTCCAGGTGCACCACCTATCAATTGTGTTACTTTACTTTGATAGGACTCAGTTGTGTATTTATTATGGGTGGAGGGGTGGGGTGTCTTTTGTGCACTAAAGTGCATCTCCAGGTGAGATGAGTCCAATTTGTCCAAGGGCCATCCTCTGGAGAAGGCCGTAGGATGGTTAGCTACAACCTCCTCATTTCTAGATCCCTCATCTTATTTCTTTCATCCATTTCTACCAATCTGGACTTCAAAAATTTCCCCAGATACTATCTCTTATGCTTTCCCCGGTACCAG
Source organism: Cebus imitator (assembly GCF_001604975.1). Lineage (NCBI taxonomy): Eukaryota > Metazoa > Chordata > Mammalia > Primates > Cebidae > Cebus > Cebus imitator. The sequence goes on along the minus strand of NW_016107328.1, from coordinate 1,676,161 downwards.
TTACTTTCTATGATATCAATTCTTTTATTTAAAAAGTGAATAAAGTGATTAACATTCCCTAAAATTGTTGTTTGAGTCTCCCTTCTAGATATTAGGTCCTTAAGGGCAGGAATCTTGTTTCTTATCTTCACGTCTGTATTCCAGTGTGGAGAAATATGCAGTGAGGCTCCATCACGAACCTGGTTTTCTTGGATCTTGATGTGGTCTGTACTCAGCTGGGGGCACTCAGGACCTGTTTAGAATTAAGCAGACCCAACAGCCAAACATAGCGCTGCTGCTAACTAGCTGAGACTGGGTAGATGAGTACGTGGCTCCAAGTCTGTTTTCTTACCTGTGGAATGCAGATAAATGACAGCTCCCAACAGTGGGGTCATAAGAGCGGAATGCCATCAGGTATGTACAGTACTCAGCAAGGTGACTGGCGCATGGCAGATACTTAATAAGTGGAGTTATAACCATAATTAAACATTTATCACAGCTTGCTTTTATTAGAAATGAATACTAGCTTAGTAGCCAGTCGACCCTCATTTGACTGTTAGCTCTTTGAAAGCAACAACTTTGTTTTTTTCTTTTTAATATCCTTGTTTATCCTTTCTATCCCCGAGCACTCAGCAAAGAGCTTGCGACATGGAGGGGATTTGTAAATACTTACTGGGTTGAAGTCTTAACACATGACAGTTCTGATAATGGGTGGAAAATGGGGGGGAATAGAGTGAGACAGTTTAGGGGAGATGATGGAAAAAGGCCTCGTGACAGTAGCATCTCCTTAGAAAAATATAGGCATGAACTTATCTGTATAGTGCATTCCTCAAAAGGAATTTTTGTAAATATACTTAAATGCCTTGCATTCCCTAAAGGAGACTATTTCAAACAGACGCAAATACTTGACTGTGTCTTCTAAAGGACTTGTTTACTTAATTCATGAGATGAAGAGAGAGGCAGGTGGCTAAGATTTGAAGGCACGGCCGCCAAGAATTCCATTCTGCGGCTGATGAAATGCAGCGCTTTCTTTGATGGATGGTTTTTACTTTCTTTTACACAACAGAGGAAGTTATTTTCAGGGCAGGTATTGTGTCTTTTTCAGTTTTGCACCCCACACCTAGCTCAGTGTTCAAGTGGTATAAGATACTTAATATTATGTTAGTAAGGTATTCATTTAATTTTAATTAGTGAGTATTGGATCAGCTGGGTTGTGTTCTTCATCTTTGTTTTAATATCCTACGAAAGGGCTCTCACCCTAACTCACACGTGAATCCTCCAGGGAGCTTTTAAGAATACTAGTGCTCAAATCTGCTCTGCAGACGTTCTGACTTACCTGGTCAGGGGAGAGCCTGAGCAGGTGATGGTCAGTAGCACCCCGGTGATTCTGCTGGGTGGTCCAATGTTGGGATCCATTGGTGAGGACAAGGGTCAGTAGAATTGGATTCCAGTCCATGTCACACACTTGTTATGTGACCTGGGGCAATGACTCTGTCTCTGAGTCTTGGCTTTTTCATCTATAAAATGAGGGCCCTGGATTAGAACAGGCAGTTTTAATTTTTCTAGTTCAGAAGACCATTAAGAATGGGTTTTCCTTCTCTCCAGGAAAATAAGCATACTTAGGCAAAATTTCTATACATTTCAAGGAATTGATGACGTTTCCTGTATTGGTTAGGATTCTTTTCTTCACAAGTGAGAGACCCAGCTCAAACTGGCACCTACCAAAAAGCAATGTAATAGTTCATGCATGGTCCCCATAAATCCTGGAGTAGAAGTGGCCTAGACATGCTGGAACCAGGAGCTCAAAGATGCCAGGAGGAACTTAGCTCTATATCTTGACTCTGCTGAGTTTTTGGCTTTCTTTTTATGAAGGGCCTCTCCCAGTGATGGCAAAGATGTCCATCAGCAGCACAGGCTGGTATTCTACCCACCTAGCAACCCCTATAGAAAGAGCACAACCTTTTTTGATGGTCCTGGTAAATGTCTGGCTCAGCCCTGACGCACCCCTGTAAACAGGGGGATGGATGCTTGGCTGGCCCCCTGCCTATCACTATTACATGGAGTGGTGGGCTCCACTTGATCTTAGTGGAGAGCAGAATGGGGGTGGTTTCCCAAAAGAAAATTAGGCCATTTTTACCATAAGACAGAGCAATAAATACTGAGAAGGCAAAGATACAGATAACATCTTACCTTGAAAGGCTGTGCATCTGTGGGACCCCTAGAGGTGCATGGACCCAGGTTGAGAACACCTGGACACATAAGCTCTGAAGTCACTCTTAGTGCTAGTAATGTACAATGATAGATAAGCATGGTGTTCTTATTTTTGAAAGCTTTTGGATGTATATATAGTATATAATATCAACATTATATATAATATATATGATTAATATTTTAGAATTTATATGTAAGAAGGGCTATTGATTTTCCTTCTATGTTTAATTTTATATTCCACTCATTTCTGGAGTGCCAATGATCTGCTAGATCTGTTAACTCCCTTTGTTTTGATGGTAGTAATGGAGCTTAGGGAGGCCTGGAAATTTGCAAAAACCCCACAGTGACGAAGCATAAGAGCTGAGCTTCAAATATAGGCCTCCTAATCCACCCACAATGCTGCTTCCCAGAACATACTGCCTGGTGTCCTGTCCTGTTTTCTTCTGTTTTGAGAGGTTCACCCAATAGAGTACTGTTTAACTTGAATGAATGGTTCTTCGTTGATCATTTAGGTGAAAGTGCTTTCCTAGCATCAAGGCCTTGTAACCATCATCTGATGAAACAGGGTAGTTTCGTCTGTTTAAAGTTGACCTTTTTATTTTAAGAAAATAATACACCCAGTGATTTTTGCCTACCTCTTAGGACTATACTTATCTAGATCATATTAGCCTCTGTTGTCTAGTATGTGAACCTCAGCCCAAGAGACATGACTGCAACCAACGTGTGTGACAATTATTCCTGTGTCCAGAAAACCATAGGTGATTAGGGGAAGAGAGGTTGTTAGGTTTGGTGCCCTGGAGCACCTCAGGTGTTCTGAAATGCTAAGACCAGAATACATAACTTACCGTTTTAAATAGAGTACAATTTTAAAAGCAGTGGTCTAGCCCCAAGAAAATAGACATAATTTTTGTCTGAACTCTCAAAGAGTTTAGCTTTTTAATCTAAGATCTCTATTAGTGATCTAATGGAAAAAGATTCACTGCTTAAGTTACCAAAAATTTATTGCTCAACTTCCACAGATATTTGGAGAGTGAGTCTAAAGGAAGAACAAAACATGCCTTCTTTTATTAAAGTCCGTGGTAAAGTACATGGACACAAAGTAGAGATGACTTCTCTAAGTAGGTTCTCTAGGCCAATGTCAGAATTCTAATACTCCTTTGCCTTTGAACTTTTCCAAATATTTGGGCATTTATTATCACATGCAATTTCTTGAACAACTCACCCACATTCTCTCTAAATGGGGACCTAGGTTCAAGTCCCAGCTCTTGCACTTAGTAGGTTGAGTCAATGAACTGCTATTAGCATCTTCTGATATCTCCTAGCCTTTGTCTTTAACATTTTTAACCATTGAGATACTAGTGCATGATTTTGTATTCAAATACAAACTCTTTATTTTCATATTGTTGAAAGTTCTATTTCATATATCATTTTAAATAGCTGCATATTGTACCTTTGCACGGATACACCATGATCCCCGTGTTTCTTTCTCTGCTATCAGAAGAAGTTCAACCAGGGTGTGACATGATGAGATTTGTGCTGGTAGCTGTTTGGAGGATGACTGGAAAGAGTGTGGGTTCAGAGAGGCCAGGGCTACTGAGAATTCCTTTCATTGAGGGATTATTACAGGAAAGTCTGAGCAGTATCACTGAAGAAGACCCTAAAGTCTATCAGTACAACGTTCTTGATTTATAATTGAAGAAATGGAGACTCAGATCGGTAAAATGACCTCACCAAAATCTCCCAGCCTCACCTGAGGGGTTTCTAACTCTCATTCCAAGGGGCTCTTTCTATTCAAGAACTTCTACTACAGCCATATCCTAATGGAACACAGGCTAAACCCACTCCCAGGGGACTGTTTCCGTAGGAAATAGAGATCTAGTCTTGAAATGCATTTAACTGTTCATTTTTTCCAAATTGTCAGTGTTAATAGTGATTGGCTGCTGGCTGCAAACCATTCCTTGCCTATCCAAACACAGCAAATTAAGGAGAACAAATGATGTAACCTTGTTTTTAAAAAATCAGTTGAAATGTCCCCCAAAGAGAGGAAACTATTATTATCCCAGACTTATTAATGGGAAGATGGGAATAGAAAGGCTGGGCAACTTCTCCAAAGTAATCAGAAGTCAGATTTCCTTATGCCCACCAAGAGGCACGAGCTCTGCTGGCAGTTTGGCTTTGCCCACTATAGGGAGGGCCAAGTCAAACAGGATACAATTAAGAATAGAATTCCCACGGCTTCTCCTGCTCTCTGACCCCCTCACCAAGCGGCTCTTGCCAAGTTTCTATGCTGCTGTATAAACCTTCTCACTTTTTTGCTGTCAGCAAGAGGAAGCAGAAACAACTGGGCGGGGTTGACTCTTCCATTGCCTCCTAGACATGCCCCACCTGGCAGAGGCTTCACCTCTTGGATCACAAATGTTCCATCCGGAATGGGAGATGAGACCTCATTGCCTGCCCAGTTCCGTAATCCAAGGTGTAAAGTGAAAGCCGGGAATAGTGGCTCATGCCTGTAATCTCAGCACTTTGAGAGGCCAAGATGTGAGGATCATTTGAGCCTAGGAATTTGAGACCAGCCTGGGCAACATAAGGAGAACCTGTCTCTACAAAAAAAATTTTTTTTTTTTAAAGGCAGTATGTTGGGCATGGTGGCTCACACCTGTAATTCCAGCATTTTGAGAGGTTGAGGTGGGTGGATCACTTGAGGTCAGGACTTCAAGACCAGCCTGGCTAACATAGTGAAACCTCTTCTCTACTAAAAATAAGGCATGGTAGCACATGGCTGTAATCCCAGATACTCAGGAGGCTGAGGCAGGAGAATTGCTTGAACTCAGGAGATGGAGGTTGCAGTGAGCCGAGACTGCACCACTGCACTCCAGCCTGGGAAGAGGGCGAGACTCTATGTCAAAAACAAAAACAAAAACAAAAGAATGGGGGTGGGGGTGCAGTGGTATGCACCTGTAGTTTCAGCCTACTTAGGAGGCTGGGGTAGGAGAATCTCTTGAGCCCAGGCATTCGAGGTTGCAGTGAGCTATAATCACACCACTACACTCTAGCCTTGGTGACAGGGTTAGACCTTGCCTCAAAAAAACAAAAAAAAAACAAAAAAAACAAAGAACAAAGAAAAAGAGACACGTAAAGAAAAATTGCAGTTCAACATTGATGGTATAATTTACGGTCCTATATTGTACAGAGAAAATATAATGAAAGATTAGATAAAAAAAAAAAAAAAAAAAAAAAAAAAAAACAACAACACAAAACAAACCCACACAAAAAACAAATCCCCCCCAAAAAAAACAAACCCCACAAAAAATAAGATGTTAAGTGAGAAGTATGTTTTCAAAAGGCATTTGCCAGGACTTTCTTGGTGGCAGGTGATAGAATGTCAATTCATAAGAGATTAGGCAAAAGGGAAATTCCTAGCAAGAACTCTGAGCAGTTTAGTGCCCATCTTTCCCTGCAAAACATAGTAAAATAATAATAACAATAATCCCTGCTTATAACCCATTAGATGGGGGCCTGAGCCTTGAATGATTTGTCTCATTCAATCCTTGTAAGCTCTGAGATGCCTAGGTTTGTTTGTTTGTTTTTTAGAGACAGGGTCTCACTCTGTCACCCAGGCTAGAGTTTAGTGGTGTGACCATAGCTCACGGCAGCCTTTAACTCCTGGGCTCAATGGATCGTCCTGCCTCAGTCTCTCAAGTAGCTGGGACTTCATATGTGCAACACCTCATTCAGCTAATTTATTTTTCATTAGAAAAAAAATTGTTTTTAGAGACAGGGTCTTTTTATGTTGCCCAGGCTACTCCTGGGCTCAAGCAGTCCTTTTGCTTTAGACTCCCAAATGCTGGGGTTACAGTTATGAGCCAGTGAGCTCAGCTACTGAGGTGGCTGGTTTTATCAACCTTGTCTTGTATAGGGACAAACCAGGGCCTGGGAACCAGAATGCTGTCAGGCACAACCCAAAGGCCAATCTCTCTATGCATCAGACTCCAAGCTGCCACTCTCTTCTGCCTTCTGGATTTGAGGAAGGGCAGACATGGGCATTTGTAAAAATCTGGCATCCTGGCATTGTGACAATTTTTTAGGGGAGCTGTGATGATCTCCAATTGACAGGCAAGAAAAGTGAAACTATCTCTGCAAGAAGAAAGTATTTGTTTTACATTTAAACGAGCGATGGATTACATTATTTTATTTATGGTCTTGGGATCAAACCCAGCAAGGGTGCAAAGGTGTCTATGACGGAGAGGACCCTGGAGGACTTGTGTGGAAGTCTTGCAAACTGAGGATGGAAGCTCCCCATGACTCGCGGTATCTGAACATATAAATAAATAAATTAACATTTACTGGCACCTTTATTGATCAGGCCCTGTGCTGACCAAAGTCACATTTGCCACCTCATTTAAGGTTCACGGCAACTCTGGAATAGTTTATGATTTCCATTCTACAGATGAGAAAATTGAAGCTCAGAGAGGTTAAGTGACGTGACCCGGATCATTGAGCTGGCAAATGGCCAAGATAGAATTTAGATCAACAAATGTCACTTTCTGGATGTGGGACTCATTCTGTTCATCCTCAATGGTTTTATTTGGAATGAATACTACAACTTCCTAGGTCTTTAGCCAAGAAGAGCAAAACAAACCACAGAAATACTTTATGTCCCACAGAATTACAGAATACCAGAGCTAGAAGGGCTGTTCAAGACTAGGAAATTTTGTATTCCTTGAATTTTGTGGAGTTTCAAAATGCTTTGACACTTTTCTTAGAAAAACCCACACAGCACAGATACACAAAATCTTGTTTACAAGTCTGGGGGGAAAATCACCCTTTCCTTCATTTTCCTGTGCCTTCATATCCAACCTGATTTAATATGATGAAAAGAAGTGGTAAAAAGAAGCTCACTAGACTATGAGCTTCTATATTATTAATAGTCAGGATTCTCCAGAGGAACAGAACCAATAGAATGTATGTGTGCAGATTCATTTTCAGCAATTAGTTCATGCAGTTCTTGGGAGTGGCAAGTCTGACATCTGCAGGACAGGCCAGTAGATTGGAGACTCAGGGAGGAGGTGATATTGTAGCTAGAGTCCAAAGACAGTGAAAAGGCAGAATTTTCTCTTCCTTAGGGACCTCAGTCTTTTTTTCTTAAGGCTGTCAACTGATTGGATGTGGCCCACCCAAATTACAAATGATAAGCTGCTTTCTTCAAAGTCTACAGACTGGAATATTAACCTAATCTAAAGAATACCTTCACAGTGACATCTAAACCAATATTTGACCAAACATCTGGGAGCCAAATTCTAGCAAATTTGACCCATACAATTAACTATCACGACTCTGCAAAGCAGAGCCAAGGTCTGATTCGCTCTGTCTCTGAAGCCAAGTGCCATGCCTGGCAGAGACTGGCTGCTCCTGACATGTTGGCAAATAAATGAGTCAAGTTCCAAAGCTCCCAGAATGACCTTGGAGGAAACATTATGGAAGGGAAAGGAGGCTATGCTCATCCCAGAAGATTAGATGTGATTCCAAGAAGCAATTGGGAAGCAAAGAGTTGTGGCTTAGAGAGGTGACATTCAGAGACTTTGGCAGAGGCGTGGACTTCCAGTGACCTTGCACGTGTGTTTTAGTGGATCAACCCTGGTGACGCTGCAGAGCAAGGGCTGGAGTGGACAGAGTCCTGGCCTGGCAGCGGGAGCTCCAGTTCCTGTGCTGTCTCTGGTGCCCATGCGCTGTGTGCCTGACAGCTTCTCACCTCCCTGGACTCAGGTCCTGCCTCTGTGGAAGGGTCATGAACTGGCCATCTTCAGGCAGGATCTGACCCACAATCAGATACGTTTGACCCCGGCAACATTTACAAAATGGTTTAAATAATTGCCAATATTAAAAAAGTTGGCAGATTTTGGCCAGGTGCAGAGGCTCATGCCTGTAATCCCAGCACTTTGTGGGGCTGAGGTAGACGAATCACTTGAGCTCACAAGTTCAAGACCAGCCTGGGCAGCATGATCTCTACAAAAAATATACAAATTAGCCAGCTGTGATGGTGCACACCTGTAGTCCCAGCTACTTGGGAGGCTGAGGTGAAAGGATCATTTGAGCCTGGGAGGCAGATGTTGCAGTGAGCTGAGATCTTGCCACTGCACTCCAGCCTGGGTGAGAGAGTCAGACACTGTCTCAAACAAACAAACAAACAAACAAAATTATATAAAACAATGGGCAGATTTCACACAAAAAATGAGGGTTTTCCCTGAAAAATTCCCTGAAGTCAGGCCAACAGCTCAGGGCCTGACTTTATCTGGTAGCTACCAGGCAGACAGACGAGGAACTGTGTCCTTAGTTGGGGAAAGCCCTTGTCCTGTCCACCACGAGGCTCCCATTACTCTGTGTGACTTCGCCAAGGCTGAGGTTGCAGTTCCCTCCCGGTTATCACTGAACTCACGTGGTAGGTTTTCACTCATCTTTGTGACTGCACCGGGCCCCTGGAGACCTTGGAGCTTATGGAGCTTGTTCTCGATGCTCTCCAAGGTTTCTAGGTCTCTTTCTACACAGATGCCGATGTGTTCCTCCAACTGGGCCCTAGCATGTGTCAGGCGTAATGCTAGGCAGTTTATGTGCATCTCAGAGGCAAAACATTCCAAGATTCTTAATTAAAATGCTGGCCAGGCTTGGTATGGAGCAATCACAGGGTGGAGCTGGCACAGAGTGGGACGGAGCAGCGAGAGGAACAACATCGTCTGGCTAATTGCATGACTTGCAGTCTGAACAGCCCTAAAACGATGTTCTCTTATGGTCCAGCTGCCCTGAGAGTTCTTGCATAACATGCTTTCTAAATATATATCCCTAAACCTTTCCCCAAAAGAGTTTGAGAAAATTTCATTTATTTCCCTGAGTCCTTCAAATGCCTGGGCTGGACATTTGCACAGACATGGGCACAGCTGTTCCCTCCTATGAGAGTGCCCAGGCTATAGCCTTATTACCTGCCCTAGTTGACCTTTTGAGGCCCACTCTTGCTCAAGAATCTATGGCTGTACAGTAAGAAGTAAATCTCCAAATTGTGCTTTCTACAACTCTGTTGGTGGCAAGAAATCTAATCTGAAATAGATCAGGTGCAAGGGAAATTTTATAGGTAGAGTTTTAACCATACCTGACTTTAAGTAGTTTGTGGGACAGTCCTAGATCTCAAGAAGCTTGTGCTCTTTCCCATGGGCAAAGGGAGCCTATAAGAAAAGCAAAATTACATTTGATTTTGGCATAGAAACCATATGGGATTTGGGGCCAGGAAGCCCTGGCTTTGCCATGTACTAGCTTAGCAAATAGTACAAAGTCTCTAAAGTGGGGACACTGACCCTCCGTCCCTTGCATGTTTGGTTTGAAAGTAGGCATGATGTGTGTAAAGTGTTCACCACGTTGTCACCTGTCACATACTAAGAGCTTAACAAATGACAGCTGTGGTTGTTCTTATTACCATAGCCAGTAGGTGGTCCTGGAGTTGCAGAGACCACTGTGGTCGGATGGGTGTGGGAAGTTTTGGAAAGGAGCTGAGGTTTAGCTGGGCCTTGGAGGATGGGTAGGATGTGGGTGGGTTGTTAGCACTGCATGTGAGGGAATGGTGCGTGCATGGGCGGAGGCAGAGGTAGCACAGCATGTTCAGGGGACAGGTCAGACTGGCCTGGCTAGACAAGAGGGTTCACATGGGGGCAAGGGGTTAGAACAATACCTGGCCTTTGTGACAGCTGGTTAGAATTGCCCCGTGCTCCTCTCTGAAATATCTGCCCCCTTGCCAAGCAGAAATTGGCATTCCTTGCTCTGGCCAGATACTCTTTTCCCCCTTGTCTGCCTACCTGTAGGTGTAGGCAGTGGAGCCAATGAATTGCCCTTATTCTCTGCCAAGTTTCCAATTAAGAGATGTCATACCTGGCATTTCTATGGAGCCGGCCTAGGAACATGTCCTGAGTGTGGGTCAGTCAAGCCCAAGGAGCCCACTGACATGCAATGTCCAGGGACAATGGAGCAGGCCACACTGGGGATCCTCTGACTTCCCAGGTTTCTCTCCCCGCTTCTGTGTAGACAAAAGAACCTGAAATTCAGAGAGGGAACTCTTTGTCCTGGTACACAGAATATTTTGCTGGGAAAAGCCCAGAGAAGCCATCCAGTGCTTAGCCCAACTTCACATCTGACTTTGCAGAAAACACTGCAGAGCTTTCTGAATCGGAGGCTGCAGCTTCTACTTGCAGACCCCCAGTGCGGGGGCTCATTCCCTCCACAGCAGCCCTGCTTCTGTTGACAGCGTCAGCAGTTTGGAAGCTTGTCCTTAGTTTGAATTATGTACCAATACTCCTCATGTTTTCTTGCACTGCTTTTTGTTTTATTTCTGTTTATGTCTAGTTATTGGGATGGGTAATGTTATCTTAATAGCACTTAACAGAGAGAGCCTAAACTCTAGGAAGGGAGATGTGTGAATTAGAAATGCAATGCAGGCCAGGCATGGTACTCACACCTATGTTTCCAGTACTTTGGGAGGCCAAGGCAGGAGCATTGCTTGAGTCCAGGAGTCCAAAACCAGCCTGGGCAGCATAGTGAGTCCCCATCTCTACAACAAATACAAAAATTAGCCAGGCCTGGTGGTATGCACCTGTGGCCCCAGCTACTTAGGAGGCTGAAGAAGGAGGACTGTGTATACCCAGGAGGTCAAGGCTGCAATGAACCACAATTACGCCACTATGCACCAGCCTGGGCAACAGAGCAAGACCCTGTCTGAAATTAAAAAAGAAATGTGATGGAGAGATTGAGAGGGGAAGGGAGGAGGGAAAATTTTGGCTGAGGATAGAGGCAAGACTTTCTCAGGTTCCACACTGGGTGCTCATCTTCAGGGGTCTCGTGGAGGCATAGCCAATAGGGAGAAAACCACCCAAGTTGTGGGATGGGGGAGCAGGCTTCCTGGGGGTGACTCTTCTTACACCCTCCTCCCCGCCGACCATGGCAACCATCTTGTTTGTTTTCATCCCTGGAGATGAAGAACGAGTGTGGTCTCTCTCATTCAGGAGAGTTCTCATGAAAGGAAATTTCCTTTCATGGGGCGAGTAAGGCATAGTCCCTGGCCACAAGGAGATCATAGTCTAGAGCAGAAGAGCACTCCGTCCTGGGATGGGGTATAAGTAACAGCCAAGCAAAGAAGGACGAAGGCCCATAGTCCCGTCTGAGGCATGTATCTTTCCACCCTCTCATCACCACCTCTAGTGTCCTCCTGTACTTTGCCGATAAGGTCAGTGGTCATTTTTATCTTTTCCATTTCTAGCACTCTCTGATAGTAACACTTTACTGAATATTTAGCTCATGGTAGGTCCTGTGCTAAGGCTTTTCATAGACTATTACACTTAACCCACCAGGAAAGGATTGCTTTTCTTTCCTTCATGGCGGAAGAAACTGAAGACAGAAAACTGAGAGGTGAACTAATCTGCCCCAGGTCACACAGCAAAAAGGGGCAGAGCCAGACTGTGCATCACAGTCACCTAACCACACAGCCTCCATTTGTTCCCCCTATAGCAGTCTGAATACCTGATAGATAATACCACAGCAACTTTCTCCCAACAAATTAGGGTTGTTTGGGGAAGAGTTATTGAAAAGGAGAATAAATGGGTGGGTGTAAATTGTGAAAAGCCTTCTATTCCATGGATTCCATTTGGATTCAATCTACAGGCATAGGGAAGCATTGCAGTGTTTTAAAGAGAGCAGTTATGTCAGATTTGCATTTAAGGACTATGTTTCTGGAAGTGTTGCCAAGGAGTTGATTGCACAGAGGAAAGTAGAGGCAGTGGGCATGCGCAGTGGCTCACACCTGTAATCCGAGCACTTTGGGAGGCCAAGGTGGGCAGATCACTTGAATCCGGAAGTTCGAGACCAGCCTGGCCAACATGGCAAAACCTTGACTCTACTAAAAATACAAAAATTAGCCGAGCATGGTGGCACATGCCTGTAATCCCAGCTACCTGGGAGGCTGAGGCAGAAGAGTCGCTCAAATCTGGCAGGTGGAGGTTGCAGTGAGCCGTGATCACACCACTGCACTCCAGCTTAGGGGACAGGGCGAGACGCTGTCTCAAAAAAAAAAAAAAAAAAAAAAAAGGGGAAAAGCTAAAAAAAAAAAAAAAAAAAAAAAAATGAAGGAAAAGAAAAGAAAAAAGAAAGTGGAGGCAAAGAGACGGCTAGGAGGCTGTTTGACTTTCCAAGCAAGAGGTAAGGGAGTGAGCGAACACCCTTTGGCACTAACGGGTACCAGGCAGAGCGCTACTACTTTGCCTAATAATTACATTTGATCTTTACAACAATTTTGTGAGGTGCAAATTGCAGCAGTGTTTCTCAACTCTGGCTGCCTCTGTAATTACCTGGTGAGCAGTGAAACAGTGATTTTCCAAGTGTGGTCCCTAAACAAGCAGCATCAGCATCCCTGGGGACTAGTTTACAATGCAAATTCTCCAGCCCCACCTCAGACCTACTGAATCAGAAACCCTGAGGGTGGGACCCAGCAATTTCTGTTTGAACCAAACCATCAGGTGACTCTATGTGAACTCCTGTGTAAGAACCACTGGATGCAGGTTAGGTGTCTTCTCTAACCTGGAGATTCAGTCGCATGGTTCCTCCCCCCTTGCCAAAACAAGTGGCTGGTCTGAGGTTGTGAAGGCATAGACATTATTCCAGAGGCACTGAGAGAGCTGCTGGATGGAATACTTCAATCAGGAATTTATTAAGTGCCACATGTATACTCAGTGCTCTCAGGAATTCAAAAGTTAGGTCTCAGAGAACCCACCTTCAAGCAGTTTAAGGTATGTTACTTGTTCATCCATTCATTCCATAAATATTTCTTGAGCACCTATCATGGGTCAGGCACAGTGCTGGATGTGGTGAACAAGATACATGCTGAACTGTGAACAGGACAGATAAGGTTGCCACTCTGAGTGTCTTATTCCTACGTGAGAAAAATAGATGAACAAGTGAACAATGACATAAATTAAAAACGGTGAATTTACTAGGAAGGAGAGGAAGAAAGGTCAAATGTCAGAGAGTGGAAGAGAGGTGGGAGGCAGGGGTGGGTATCTCTCAGAGAAAGGGTGATTTGAACTGAGACCTGAATTACAAGACAGGCTTGCAAAGATCCGTCACAGGGGATTCCAGACAGAAAGAAGGGGGTTTGTGCAAAGGCGCTGAGGTGGGTGGGAGCTCCGTGAGTGTGAGGAAGAGGCAGAAGGTCCACGTGGCTGGATTTTGGTGGGGGGCAGAGTCAGAGGCTAGCGTGCACAAGCGCAGCAGATGGGCACCAGTGGTCCAGGTGAGGACTTCAGAGGTCAGCCTCTGAGAAAGCCTGGCAGTTCACACAGGACTCAGAGATTATCCCCAGCTGGCCAGGCCCCTTCCTGTGATCCCCACACCTGGAAATCATGGGATCTGTCTTTGATTCCTGAGATCCAAGGAACCTATGGACTCTTCCAATCCAAGCTCAGTCTCCAGGAAACCCATCTGTGTGTCTTTCTTTTTCTTATTCTCTTTTAAAGGGAAATAAACCAGGGAAAGGCTTTCTTCCAGAAGAGGAAACTGAACGCCTGTTGAAGTTTTTATAAGGGTCACACTTTCTGAAACTCCAGTGTTAGAGATGAATCAGCTAGTACCTAAGTCCAGGTTTCCAATTTTACAGATAAAATTGTGGCCCAGAGATCAGGGGCTTGCCACTGTAGCCAGGAGATTGCTGAACATGTTTTTAAATTTTTTTAGAGATGGCGTCTCACCATGCTGCCCAGGCTGGCATGCAGTGGCTATTCACAGGTGCACTCATAGTGCACCATATCCCCAACTACTGGGCTTTCTTCAGCCATATTTCAAAGCTTCCTCAAGTTTCAAATGGTGGAGCCCGAATGACCTCAGGTTCTCTGACTCCAAGGACACTGCCTGTCCTTCCAAAGCCTGGCTGCCTGTCCTAATTACAAGGGAAAAATGCAGGATTCCCACCTTGACTTGCAAAAATAAGGTTATCGTGTTAAGTGATCCTCGTGCCTCAGTCTCCCAAGGAGTTGGAAATACAGATGCACGCTGCCATGCCTGGCTCTGACTACAGGTTTAACACTTGATTGTTTTGTATTAGACATTGAGTTACTGACTCTCAGCTCCAAACCCACCGTTTGCTACTCTGCTTTATGATGCTGGGACTGGGACTCTGCAGACCACGTTTCTACCCTGTCCACTGGCTCTGAGTTTAGGTTCTTGGATGGGGTGTGAGAGGAAGAAAGCCTTGGGCATTTCTGCATCCTCTGTCCAAGAATGACCCCAGCAGCAATAGTGGACTCCGGAGTCCCCTTGGTTTCAGGTGGCAGGTGTTCCACACTCCTGGGATCAGCCTCATTGCACCCCCCGTACCTACCAACTGGAGCCCCTTCTTTAGACATCTGTGTTCAACGTCCAGCAGGCCTCCCTCCTCAGAGATTCTAAATTCTAATAATCCCAGCCATTTCTTCTGCTTCCCAGCCCTTGGGCTGGGAGCTGCTTTGTCAATTGCTGCTGTTATATTCCTCAGTGCTCCCTTTTTCTCTGCCCAGTACTCGGTTAACAAGTACTCTTTGTAACAAGGTCTCTCTGTTAAAATAACTGGTAGAGTTTCTGTCTCCTGATGGGACCCTAACTAGACACACCGTTTATTTCTTTAAAATACAGTTTAAAAAGCCCCATTTGTATCATTTTCCCTCCTCTGGTCTTTATTCTCATCTTGTGAAGCAGGGTGTCTTAATGTTATCAGGGAAACTGAGGCTCGGGCAGCTTTGGCCATGTTTCGAAGTTCCTTCAAGTTGCAAGTGATGGAGCCTGAAGGACTCCAGGTTCTTTGACCGCAAGGAAACTGCCCGTCCTTCCAAAGCCTGACTGCCTGTCCTAATTACAAGGGAAAAATGTAGGACTCCCACCTTGACTTACAAAAATGAGGCTACTGTGTGTATTATTACAAGCATTATAAAAATTATGCTTTAAATGATATATTTTTTGGAAATGAAAAGACAAGAACTAGAATTTGTTAATACGTCTTCATGATAAGTTCCAAAATCTCAATAAAACAGGATGTTCTATGAGGCTTGTAGTACTAAAAAAAATTTACTGTGAAAATGGTGTAGGTTCTTGTTTATTTTTTGTTCTTCTCTGTAAGACATTTTATTGCATGTATATTTTAGGGGCAAGTAATTTAGTTGTGTATTCTTCTGTATGTCTTGTATTTATAAGAGTTTTGAAGTGCATAAATAATATGTATGTTCATCTGCAGTATCAAGGAATAGGGTTTCTCTTTACTTGAATATTCTGTTGGAGTGACTGTAATTGTTATATTCGTTAATCATTTGAAAATAATTAGAATAGTGTGGCAAACATATAGTATTTACAGTGTGCCATGCACTGTTCTAAGTGCTTTACGTATATTAACTTTAGTAATTTCCACAAAAACCCTGAGAGTGGATAGTATTATAATCTTTTTAACCAGTGATATCATATTTTTTTCCATTGATACCATTAAGGCACGGGGAGAATAGGAAACTTGTACAGGGTCATACAGCTGACAAGTGTGAGAGCTGGGAATTGAACCATAGTATCTGGCTCCGGAGTTCTTGGTCCTATGCAGTATACTGACTCTAAGATCACTTCTTTTTTGAATCTGCAATTATCATAGTCAGGTTATTTATGAGTGCTGGAAAATAAGAAAGAGAATGGCAAAGCCAAGTAGAACATATAAACATGATGGTCCAGTGCTATTTTAACAAAGGGATGCCCCCACCCCCAGCGCTTAGGGAGTATGATGGATTGATTGTCTTAGTAGCCCCAATTATTCATGCCTTTCATGCCTCTTTTGTTTTTTTTTTTTTTTTTTTNTTTGAGTTAGATAGGGTTTTGCTCTTGTTGCCTAGGCTGGAGTGCAGTGACGTGATCTCAGCTCACTGCAACCTCTACCTCCCAGGTTCAAGCGATTCTCCTGCCTCAGCATCCTGAGTAGCTGGGATTTCAGGCATGTGCCACCACACCTGGTTGATTTTTGTATTTTTAGCAGAGATGGGATTTCACCAGTTGGCCAGGCTAGTCTCGAACTCTTGACCTCAGGTGATCCGCTCGCCTAGGCCTCTTAAAATGCTAGGATTACAGGCGTGAGCCACTGTGCCCAGCTTTACTGTTCTTTAAACTACTTGTTCCCAGTAGCCTTCCTTGCTGACATCCTTTTTTTTTTTTTTTTAAATATTCCAGTTTATCTTTTGTTAGTAAGACCCTATATTTAAGGGTAAGTGATGCATAGAGTTTGCAAAGTCTTTAAGTTCAGAGCCTCTGATGTTGGACTCCCTGGGTTCAAATTTGGACTCTGCCCTTAATCAGCTATGTGGTCTTGGGAAATTTACTTAATCTCTGTAAGCATTGGCTTTCTCATATGCAAAGTCAAGATAACAGTACCAACCTCATAGCATCGTTGTGAAGATTGAGTGATGAGAGACATGTAAAATGCTAGGCACAGTGCCCAGCAAGAAGTAATCACTCAGTAAATGTCAGCTGTTGTTGGTACCTGATAAAGGATAATACGTACCTAGTGATCCTAAAAAAACACAATAGATACTCATCATTATGCAGAACATAAAGAACGTAATTAAGAACTTGGCAACTGAAAAAATACAGCATACAGTTTCATACCTATTGTGTGATCCTAGGAACAACCCGCTTGTTCTTTTCCCTTTAGTTAGTATTCAAAATTAAGGGAAAATTGTCCACTTCCGATGACTGGGCATTGTAAAAATGGGACACAGTACAAAGCCTTACATAGTCAAATGACTCAATTAGTGTTGAAATGGTCATGTCATGGCATTAGTGGCTCTTCCCTGCTCACCCTGGCTGACAGCTGTCTCTCCCCTCTTGAAGATTTTGGTATGGGATGTGTTGTATGATCAGTGGTGTGCAGGCCTTTGTGGCTCAAAGCAGGGTGAGCTTTTTGACATATGGGACCACGTCTGATTCACCCACCAGTACATCACTCTGCTTGACATGAAGAAGGCTCCCGTGAGTATGCACAGGCTGGAATCAATCGTGTTGTGAGGACGTAGGGTGACACAGTTAGAGGTTTCCTAAGAAATGGGAAATGGACATTTACACATGGAGAGTTGAACTTTAAATTCCACACATACTGGATCAGAAAAGAGAGGTGCAAAAATGCAGTGATTTTAGCATGAAGGCTCAGGTCACCTGTCTTGGCTGGCCTGGGCTGCTGTAACACATTATCATAGACTGGCTGGCTTAAACAAAAGAGAATATTTCTCGCAGTTTTGGAGCCTAGGAAGTTCTACATTAGAGTGTCAGCATGATTGAGTTCTGCTGGGGGATCTTTTTGTGGTTTTCTGATGGCCGCCATCTTGCTGTGTCCTCACATGGTGGAGAGCAGAGAGAGAGGAAGCAAACTCCTATCTCTTTCTATGGGCACACTTATTCCATCATGGCAGCTCTGCCATCATGACCTAATTGCCGTCCAAAGACCCCATCTCGAAATACCACCATATTAGGGATTATGGTTTCAAAATATCAACTTTTGGTGTTGGGGGGGCAGGGGACATATTTAGTACACAGCCACTTAACACCTTACTTAGGATTAACCTTTAAAGAGACAGTGGGACCATCAGAAGATGGCGCTGGTGGTGTCAGTGGTGGTTTGTTAGACTTGGTGGGATGGCAAATGTGACAGATATTGTCAGGATCCCACCCAGCTTTCATCAGTGTGGGAGTCATAACTGGTTCCTGGGTCCATTGGTCAAGTCATGCCCGTGGTGGAGGTAGTCACCATTGACTATATAAGTCTGACACCACCTAGGCTCCAGCTGCATGCTCACCAAGCCTGTGGGTAAGCCTGGGGAAATCATGGAGTGGTGATATGGACTCAAGTATTCTTGTTCTTATGTGTGGTGGGTGGAACAAAAGCTGCCTACATCTTCATCCCTGGGAACTGAATATTCGGTGTTACATGGCAAAGGCAAATTAAGGTTGCAAATGGGATTATGGTTTCTAGTCAGCTGACTTTAAATTAGGGAGGTTATTCTGAATTATCTGGGTGGGCTCAAGGTAATCACAAGCATCTTTAAAAGTAGAAGAAGGAGGAAGGAGACAGAAGAAGAGTGAGGTTGGAGGGTATGATGTGAGCTGAGAAGAATCCAGCCCGCTATTACTGGCTTTGAAGACAGAGGAAGGGGCCATGAACCAGGGAGTGGAGGCAGCCTCTGGAAGCTGGAGGAGCAAGAATAGGGATTCTCCTTAACAGCCCCCAGAAGTCATAGTCTTGCCAACAGTGCGACCCATGCCAGGCTTCTGATCTGCTGAACTGTAAGGTCATACACTGGTGGTGGTGTAAGCCGCTAAGTTTGTGGTAATTTATTAAGCAGCTATTGGAAACGAATACACCACAGCAGTGATTTCTTAGTGTAAATGAGTAAATTAACATTTTTATTTGTTTCAGCTTCAAGGCATGTGGTTTAAACCCTCCATGCGATGGTACAATCTGATTTCTGACTCTGCAAAGCTGACCAGACTTTGCCCCTTGCAGTGAACTGAATGTTTGTGTCCCCTCTAAATTCAAATGTTGAAATCCTGCCTTCAAATGTGATGGTATTAGGAGATGGGGCCTCTGGGAGGTGCTTAGGTCATGAGGGTGAAGCCCTCATGAATGGGATTTTTGCCCTTGGAAAAAGGACCTCAGGGAGAACTCTGGTTTTTTTTTTTTTTTTTTTTTTTTTTTTTTTTTGCCATGTGAGAATACAGGGAGAAGATGGCCGTCTATGACCCAGGAAGTCCTCACTAGACACCAAGTCTGCCAGCACCTAGAACTTGGATTCCTCAGTCTTCAGAACGGTGAGAAGTCACTGTCTGTTGTTTAAGGCATTTGGTCAATGGTATTTTTGTTATAGCATCCTGAACAGACTAACATATGTCTGGCCTACCCTCCACTAGGAGACTGTAAGAATCACCATCACATATTGGGAGCATCTATGTGTTGAGTGCTTTACTAGCGCATTGCCTAGAATCCTCTCTATGGCCCTATGAATTAGGTATGGTTTTGCCCATTTTATAAATGTGAAAACTGTGGTTCAAGTTGAGCCACACAACCACAGTGATGTGATGTGGATTTAAACCCTGGTCTGGGTTCTCCACTCAAGTTCTTTTGAAAACCCTAGCTGCCTCACTGCCATGCTGTCTCTGAGAAGACTCTGTCTCTTGGAGAACCATCAGCCTTGTTCGTGGCATGATGCATGAAGAAAAGCAGCCAGGCAGGAGTGGGACAGAAAAATCTCCCATCAGGCCACTGCTTCCTGCCAGGTCTTGGAATTGCCACCACTTTCCCCTCTCCAACTCCTGCGGCCGCAATGGAGGAGGAGGATGAGGAAGACTGGGCCCTGCTTGTAGGTGGCCCTGACGAGGCCAACAGAGGTTCCCTCACCACCCCCAGGGCCCTGCTGGCCCTCTGTGACCCCAGTCGCCTGGCACACCAGCTTTTGGTGCTGTTACTGATGTGCATCCTTGGCTTCAGCAGCCATTTTTGCTATGACAACCCTGCTGCCCTTCAGACTCAGGTTAAATGGGATATGCAAGTGAATACCATGGAATTTGTGCTGCTGTATGCCTGGTGTTCTCGGCCCTACGGAGTTTTGTGTGTCTCTGGTGGCTTTTTGATAGACCGAGTATTTGGAATATGATGGGGCAGAATTGTTTTTAGCTGCTTTGTTTGCATTGGGCAGGTTGGTTTTGCTCCGGGTGGAATATTTAATGTTTTTTGGCTGATGGAATTTGGAAGATTTGTATTTGGGATTGGTGGAGAGTCCTTAGCAGTTGCCCAGTTGTACATATGCTGTGAGCTGGTTTAAAGGCAAATAATTAAGCCTGGTGTTTGGACTTAAACTTAGCATGGCTAGAATTGGAAGTATAGCAAACACGAATCTCATAAGATGGCTGTATTCTAAGACTGAAGCTTTGTTAGGCTCTGCTGGTCACACAATCCTTGGGGTCACACTTGTGATCATGGGTGTAACATGTATTCTTTCACTAATCTGTGCCTTGACTCTTGCCTACTTGGATCAGAAAGCAGAGAGAATATTTCATAAAGAACAAGGAAAAACAGGTGAAGTTATTAAATTAAATGATGTAAAGGACTTCTCCTTACCCTGTGGCTCATATTTATCATCTGTCTCTGCTGTTGTGTTGCCGTGTTGCGTTTTACTGGACTTGGAAATGTATTCTTTACAGAGAAATGCAGATTTTCTTCCCAGGCAGCAAGTGCAGTTAACAGTATTGTATACGTCATATCAGCTCCCATGTCCTCAGTATTTGGCTGGTGGATAAAACAGGGAGGAACGTCATCTGGGTTCTGCGTGTGATAGCAGCCACTCTTGTGTCCCACATGATGCTGGCCTTTACAATGTGGAACCCTTGGATTGCTAAGCGTCTTCTGGGAATTTCCTATTCATTGCTTGCCTATGCATTGTGGCCAATGGTGGCATCTGTAATTTCTGAACATCAGCTGGGAACTGCATGTGGCTTCATGCAGGTCCATTCAGAATCTTGGGTTGGCCATCATTTCCATCACTGCTGCTTTGATACTGGATTCTCGGGGGCATTTGTTTTCAGAAGTTTTCTTCATCGTTTGTGTTTCTTTGTCACTTTTACCTGTGGTCTTATTCCATTTGGTGAATCATGCCCAGGGTGGAAACCTAAATTATTCTGCAAGACAAAGGGAAGAAATAACCTTTTCTCATACTGAATGAGAAGTTTAAAAGAACGTGTCATGAAAATGGGCTTAATACATCATTGGTTCGAAAACCTCCATTTTTGAAAATGTAGAGTTTAGTCATTAGAAAAAAATGACAGACTGGAAAGTTATATTTACATCCAAATATACCTATTTCAAAGTGTATTTGTGAGGATTATTTTAGCTTGTGTCTTTTGTATTGTGTATTACTGAAGAATTCTACTTTTAGTAGGCTAATCAATAATGTAAGGGTTAGAAAATTGCTCTGGAACATCCAGGTGAATTTCAGGAAGGACAGTGAAAAATAGAAAACATTGGAGCTTCTGTTGAGATCATCTTCATTAAGTATATACCTTAGGGAGACCACCTTTTCTTTATCTTATAGCAGGAAAAGAACTTTTGAGGGGAATAGAAGGGCTGTGTTATACAAAATAAACAATGGCATTGTCATAGGCCTTCCTTTTAGTGATAGGGCATGATGCTAGGGAATATGTGAAGATGTTTTTATGAAGTCTCTTTCTGGTCATGACCAGTAGCTTGCACTCTACTCTGTAGTTATGTGGATTGCTGAGCAATGACTCTTGAATTTCTTATTTCTCTGTTACTGAGGACCCCAATCACGGACATAATTTTATAGTATGAACTTTCTGTACAGTTTTTCTTATAGTCTAATTAATAACTAAAAAGTGTCCTTCAAATTATGATATTTGGTTATTTATATGGATAAATAAAAACACTGCACAAGGAGTACTTGATGTCTTCTTTTGATTTAAAAAAATACAAAATCACTTATTTTAACTTTTATTCATGCAGAAGATTATCAAGAAGAAAAACCCAAGTTAGAATAAAGAAAACTTGCCCAATTACAGTCATTGAAAGATTATGGGGGTAGCTTTTTCTCCAGAGTAGAACTTTAAATAACATTTGTGGGTTTTTTTTAATATTAAACAAAATATGAATATGAAGCTTCTCTGATAAACTTTAAATACTTTATAGTGTAAATGCTTCCTGAATTAACCTGTTTTTCAGCCTTAACATAGTATTTGTTCAAGTCAAGGAATGCAGAAATTTTAGGCAAAATATTAAACCAATGTATTTGGCTGATTATATTGTTCAGAGTACATGGCATGACATTGTAAACTTAAATGTTTGGGAACAGATTGAATGTACGTTCATTACACAAGGTAGCTTGGTAGCTTCATTTACATCAGTTTTTCTGACTTATAGTTTGTTATGTTGATATGGTTTGTCTCCGTGTCCCCACCCAAATCTCATCTTGAATTGTAATCCCTACGTGTTCGAGGGAGGGACCTGGTGGGAGGTGATTGGATCATGGGGGCAGTTTCTCTCACGCTGTTCTCGTGATTGTGAGGGAATTCTCACGAGATCTGATGGTTTAAAGGTGTAGCACTTCCCCTTCCTGCTGTCTCTCTCTCCTACCATCATGTAAGATGTGCCTGCCTTGCTTCCCCTCTGCCTTCTTCCATGATTGTAAGTTTCTTGAGGCCTCCCCATGTAGAAGTGAGTCAATTAAACCTTTTATTTACAAATTAAAAAAAAAAAAAGAAAAGAGAAAAGTCTCCCATCTTCCTGCATCGTTGAAGCTTTCACCATTCCTAGGGAGAAGGCACTAATTAAAAAAAAAAAAGAAAAGAGAAAAATCTCCCATCTTCTTGCATCGTTGAAGCTTTCACCATTCCTAGGGAGAAGGCACTAATGTCCCATGGACATTCTCAACTGTTTGCAAAATGTTGCCAATATACTTCTGCAAGCTGTATTTTTAACTGTTTTACAAATTGTATATGCTTCATTCTAGCCTGGCTTCTGTCATTCTCAATGATTTCCTTATTTTCTTAAATATTTCTGAATAAAAGCGCCATCTTTTAACCTGAACCAGGTCTGGTTAACCTGAACAAAGAAGGCAGCTGACAAACGGTCAGAGAAAGCGGATCAGGAAATGAACATCCTATATAGTAGAGGTTCTTCTTTATCATACATGCAACTCTTGATGAAATGAAAATACATAAAATTGGCAGCAACAAACCTGCTTGGTTTCACCTGCTGCCGCCAACATTGTGATTGATCTGCAGAGCAGAGTTGAGAGCACATATCATTTGTCTGTGGTCTGTTCCAGTGGAATCATATGACATGTAACATCTGACCGTGACTGCCTGAATCCTCCAGACTCACTTTGCCAAAGAGGGAACTCCATCCTCAGGGTTGGAGTGACTTACCTAAGGTCATTCTACGACAAGGTGGCAGGGCTAGAATTTAAACCCAGACTTGAGGCTCCAAGTGTATACTCTTTTTCCTGTACTATCCCAGCCTCTTGTTTCCCTTAAGTGCTAAGCTCAGTTCCTTGAACGTATTAAGAGTCAGCTCTGTAAGTGCTTCCTGAATGAAGCTGAGGTTGTGCACATGAGAATAGTGAATTCAACTTTTTGTTTTCTGGCAGTTTTGCTGGGTGACTGCAGGAAGCACTTGCCTTTCATCATTGGCCAACTGGGGATATCCACCCCTGGAAGTCATTTGATCACTTAAGCTCTCAGCTTGCTCAGGAGGTAGCCTGCAAGGGCCTTGCAGCTTTGATCCAAGTTTTCCATCCAAACAGCCATGTTAATGGAGAGGTTCCTGATTCCAACCAAGCCCCACATTGCCACTCTCTTTCTCAAAGAAAAGAAAGAAAATGTGTCCTCCACTGTGGCTGGGCTACCTGAACGGATCAAGTGCTGGAATGTACTGATTGCTTTGAGGGGCAGGATCCTTTTTGGCTTCATCTTTTCATTTTGCTGCTGGACTTAAGGAGACTCAGCGTATATTGCTTGTTATAAGCTTCGCCAGAGAATATTTCAGTCTTGTCTTCTTCCCCATTCAGACTAAGGCCAGTGAATGCAGTTCAGTTCCAGAAACGGTAATTGTGCACCATTGTATCCAAGTGCTGTGTCAGGAGTAGGGATATGGAAATCAATGTAGGGCCATCTTCTCTCAGGGAAGGCACGATATCTAGCCCAACAGAGGAAGAGTTAACCCAAAGCAGAGCTGTCTGTGTTAAGCTGTGGCTATGTAGCCCAACATGAGCATGAAAGACACTGCTTTTTTGAATTCACACTGTGTGAAGCCTCATGCAAGCTGTCAGATAATTTATGATCTGAATCATCATCAGCAAACCCTGTGACAGGGCAATGTTCTTCCCATTGTACAGACAAAGAAACTGAGGCCCAGAGAGAGGAACCAGAGCATTGGAGTAAAAAGGTTCTGGTGGACCTGGGTTCAAACCTTAGCCACAAATCCTGAGACTTTGGACACTTTTCTCAGCCTCTCTGAGCCTCTGTTGAGTCATTTGTAAATGTAAGTAAGTGGTTGTGAGGTTCCATGGGAAGGTGCAGGTGTTCAAGGGGTTAGCTTGGTGCTGGACAGAGTCACTGCTCATAGCTGAGAACATCCTGTGAGCGACAGAAACTCAGGCACCCCTCTCAGCTGAGTCTCACAGTTTTCGAGAGTAGCAGTGGGTTATCCTATCACCCCTGAGGAAATGCCTGAATAGATTTTGGAGGAATATGTTTATTGGTTGTGCGCTTCATTACTGATCTCTCTGGAGGGATATCTACATTGCCCCTTTCTGGCAGGCTTGGAATTGATGGATGAGAGGGGAGGGAAGATCAGCCTGGATAGTCTCCCTGCAAGAGCCTGACCCAGAGTCTATTTGCTTGGGGGCAGCTACGAATGCAGCAGTGGTCCTGCGGCCTCCTAACTCCTGACCTGTCTTCCTACTCCCGTTTCCCGCTTGGGAGGAAGTGGCTGAAAAACCCCCTTGGCTAGACTGCAGGGTACTGTCTGGCCCTGGTTTTGTCCTGAGTGGCAAAGGGACTACCTGGGGAGACTTTTATCGTTTTGGGATGGTTCTTCTTTTCTTTCTTTTTTGTCTCATTTTATTTCATTCAAGTGATGGGCTTTCTTCCCACTGCCTTTGAGACAGCGCTCTGGAGAGTCTGGCTCAGGTATTCCTCACTAATGTACATTGGCTCAGGGCTGCTTTGATGGATAGAGGCAATTTTCCTTGGAAATCAGCTGCAATATTGGCAGTTCCATGGGACATACATTATACTCCTTTCAGAGAGAGATTTTCTGTGGGGCCTTGAGAGGGAGTGAGCTGTTCAGGAGGGAGTGGGAGAAGTTGAAGTCACCTGAAAGAAAAGGCATCTATTTAAATGTTTGGCATAGCTACATCTCTTGTCATATGGGTCCAGCCCACTCTTGCAAAGTGGCTCCTTTTAGAAAAAGAGGAGAACTTGTCCATGGCTTGTTAATGGTAGATAAATTAAAAGGTGAGGAAGCAGAAGCATGTCCAAGTAGAACAGAGCTCCTGCCATGTGCAAGAGGACTCACAGCCCCTGCATCCTAGAACTCTTGGTTTTCAACTGAGATAAGGGAGACCCATTAATCAAAGGATGTGTCACACATGGTGGAAGGTGCTGGGCACTTGGGAAGAATAGGTCACAATCACCATTCATGTCCTACCAGAAATCACAGTTCTGCTAGGGACACACATGCACACATGGCCCTCTTGATCTAGTAGGGCAAGTATAATAATAACAGCTAAAATTTGTTCATAATCTGTAAAAGCATTAAGTAATTTACATTCACCCAAACTTTCCAAAGTAGATATAATTATCATCTCCATTTCACAGACAAGGAAACTGAGGCATGGGGAAGTGAAATAACTTGTCTCAAGTCATCCCTGGTAAGTAGAGGAGCTGGGATTTAATTGCAGACCCTACGCTTTCCTTGACCCACTCTGTGCCACTGCGTTGGTCTCTTGCTGACCTCTGGAAGCGCAGAGACATCTGAAAGCTCCAAGAGGTGCATTTGCTGGCTCTTAGTCCCAGATCCCTGTTCAATCAGCCCAGCGCTCTTTCCCTCCACCTCACTTCTTGGAAACTTTGCCCTCCTTCTGTGTGGCTTGTCTTGTTGTAGTCGAAGGACAAGGTCTGGAGGCAGCAGGATGTGGGTTAGGAGGCCAGAGACATTGGTCGAGAGGAAACTGAAGTCTTCATCCTAGGCTCTGTGTTGGGTACTGGGGATGTGCCAGTGAGGGGTCCCTGTTGTCTTGGATCCCTGCTCTCTTGGATCTTACCATCTTGCTGGGGCACCAGAGTATAAGCAAACCAACACCTGAAAACCCAGGTGGATGCTATGCAGAGCACTAACATTGGATGCTGTGAGCACAGATGATGGGTGTCTATTTTGGGTTGGATGACCAGGTAAGGCCTCACACAGAAGTAACATGGAAACTGAGATCTGAATAGTAAAACAGAGTCAGCCCAGGGATCACAGGAAGGAAGGGTGTTCCAGGGAGCGGAACCTGCATGTGCCAAGGCCCAGGTAGGAGCAGGATGGGCAGGGCGTGTTTGAAGACAGAGGCTGTGCAGTTGGGAGCATGGGAGTGCGAAGGGCAGTAGGAAAGGAAATAAAAGAGAAGGCTGAATAATCATGTAGGGCTCTGTAGATCATGAGGAGGAGTCAGAGTTTTATTCCAGGTGTATTAGGAAGCCATGGATGCTGGAAGGCAGAGTAGGGACATGGTCTGCTGGGATGCTGCCATTCCATGGACACCAGCCCCTTGATCTTGGTGCTAGGCATTCCAGCAGGTGTAAACCTCATGGCAAGACAGTGAGGCCTGACAGCTAGAGCCCTGGTCAGAGATCAGAATGGTGATTCCACTTATTTTCTTGTTCTTTAGCCAGCAAACAGTGTTGGGGCATTGATCATGTGCCAGGTACTTTGCTGGCTAGCACTGGGGATACCAAGCAGTCTGGGTTAATACCCCTCTAGCCATCAGGAGTGCCCCTCCTGTGAATGAGACAGGGAAATGATTGGTCCAGCACAGGTCAGCAGGAGTGTGACAGTTGTTTTTCCCCATGGCTAAAAGACACAGGCAGATCAGGCCCTCTAGCCTTTTGTGAAATGCATGAGATACATTAAAAAATTAGAGCAATCTTCTAATTATGAAGAAATCTTAATTAAGACAATACAATTACAACATAATGTAATAAATATTAATGGAACAATTTATTGAAACATTTTATATTTATATATTAATATAATATAATATTAATGGAACAATTTGTATATTAGTTTGTCTGCTCTGCTCCAGGAGACTCATAGGAAGGGAAATGAGCAGAAGCTGATTAGGGTGAGAAAAACTTGGGGAAAGAAGAAACGGTGCTCAGGATCCTCTTACTGGAACATGGGAGTGGGGAGGAGAGGGAGCAGGTCATGCTTGGGGAAAAAAATATCTTTGTCCTTCCTTCATATGAATGTCACAAAAGAACATTTTAGCCAAGACCCTTTTATGTGTGGGAATATTAGGAGTGCTCAGAATGAATCAAGTCCCTGGAAGCTACAAACTTAGAAGACATTATTGAAGATTTGGCGGGGTATAGAAAGAAACAAGATTAAAATCAAAACCAACACTAACTTTCTTCTAAATGCCAAGGTGTATTGGACTTCCCTCTAGTGGCTACACACAGAATGACAAGTCTATAGGTCCCAAACAGAATGTTGCATTGTTCTCCACTGTTTACTTAGCAATAAACATATTTACTGTGCTTCACACCATGTACCTTCCATTCGCACACCTGGCAAACACCATCTCTTCCATGATAGTCTCCTGTATCTCCATCCAGAAATAACTTCTGCCTTCTCAGTTGTCATTAGTCATCCATCCAACTTTCACTTATCTGCTGAGAAATTATGATGTGCGGGACCTGCAGCTGTTATATTTCAGCCCCCGCCTTACATTCGTGGCATCTGGGAGGACACATCTGTCTTCCCTGGGCACTCTATGAGCTTCTGGGAGGCACCAAGTCTGACATATTACCCCCTGTGTTTAATAAAGGAGGAATAACACTAATAAGAACCAAAGCAAAGGTGGCCGGCCACTTGTGCCTTCAAAAGGGATATGTGTGTGTGTGTGTGTGTGTCACAAATCACACAGAATTGGAATAAGAAATCATGAGTTGATGCTGCTGCTAGCTAACATTTATTGAGTGCTTACAGGCCTGAGTGCTTAGCCTTTTTGTGCCTCAATTTATACATCTGTCAAATGGAGATAATAGTTCTTAGTGCACAGAGAACTACGCAAGGGTTAGCTGAGTTACTGTGTATGCTGTTTTGTGTTTAAGAGGAGCCTGTGTCTGAATCTTGCTCTGCCATTTCCTTGAAAGTGGCTATGGCTTATGGGATTTTAATAACCAAAATACCTACCTTGTTGTGATGCATAATGATGACAATGCCTGGCATATAGGAATGGTCCAATAAGCATTAAATTACTGTGACAGTACTTGCCATGAAAAATAAATGTTAGATATTAATCTTGCCATCTTATTTACTTGGCCCAACAAAACACTGAAATACTGCTATGATTGGCCCCATCATGTCATGAAGAAACTCAAGCACAGAGGGGTCAAGAGCTTGCCCAAGAGATGAGCCAATCTTTGAATGCAGTGCCTGATTATAGAATCGCCCTCTTCACCCCTCTTTTCTGGCTGATACGACTGAAGAACACAGATCATAATATTAGAACATATTGGTGAGCCCTTGGGGTGCAAGTGTGCAGACAGAGCTAAGTTATGGGGTATGGGCTGGAGAGAGATGAATTGCTCAGATGAATAAAATAGTTTTTGGTGTGGTAGAAGAGAGATAGAAGTAGGGGAAAGAAGAGAGAGGGGTAAATTAGGCAATGTAGCAAGAGGCTAGTATTTGGAGAGATACATTCTAAATAATTTTTGTTGACATTCTAAAAAATTGAGTAATAATTCACACACCAAAAAAACTTGCCCTCTTGAGTGCAAATGAATGGTTTTTAGTATATTCACAAAATTGTGTGACCATCAGCTCTATCTAATTCCAGAATGTTTTTTATCTCTCTAAAATGAAACATTGTACCCATTAGCAATACTCCCCATTCCCCCAACTCACCCTCCAGGCCCTGGCAACCCCGGATCTGCTTTCTGTCTTTATGCTTTTGCGTATTCTGGATATTATGAATGAAATCACCAATATATGGTATTTTGTGTCTGTCACTTTTCACTTAGCATAATATTTCCAAAATTTATCTATGTCGTAGCATGTATAAGTACTTCATTTTTTCAATGGCTCAGTAATATTTCCCTGCAAAGACAGATCACATTTTGTTTACTTACTCATGAGTTGATGGGCATTTGAATTACCTCTTCCTTTTTTGCTCTTCAAATAACACTACTATGAACATTCACATCCAGGTTTAGTGTGAACATATGTGTTCACTTCTCTTGTGTAGACTTAGGAATGGAATTGCTGGGTCATATGGCAACTCTATGTTTAATTTCTGAAAAAATGACAAATCATTTTCTAAAGTGGCCACTCCATTTTACATTATCACTAGCTATGCATGAAGGTTGTAATTTCTCCACATCCTGGCTAATGCTTATTATTTTTAATTAAAAAAATATAGCTATCGTAGTGTGTGTGAAGTAATATATCACTGTTGTTTTGATTTGTATTTAATAACTAATGATATTGAGTATATTTTCATGTATATATTGGCTTTTTATGCATATTATTTGTGGAAATAGCTACTTAAATTTTTCACCCTTTAAAAATGGAATTATTTGTCTTTTTATTGTTGACTTGTAAGAGTTTTTTAAAATCGATTCTGGATACAAGTCCCTTGGTAGATATATGGTTTGCAAATATATTCTTTCATTCCGTGAGTTGTTGCTTTTCTTTCTTGATAGTATCATTTGAAGTACAAAAGATTTTAGTTTTGATGAAGTCCAATTTTTTCACACTTGTGTTGTTTGTGATTTTGGTATCATATCTTAGAAATCATTGCCTAACCAAGGTAACAAAGATGTATATCTATTTCTTTCTTCTAAGGGTTTTATAGTTTTAGCTCTTACATGTTGGTCTCTCATCTATTTTGAGTTAGTTCTTATATATGTATGAGGTGAAGGTCCACAGTCATTCTTTTGCATGCCTGTGAATATCCATTACCATTTACTGAAAAGGCTTTTATTTTCCCCATTGAATGGTCATGGCTCATGCTGAAAATTAATTGTCCGTAAATGTAAGAGTGTATTTCTGTGCTCTGAGTTCTATTTCATTCTTCTGCATGTCTATTCTTATTCCTGTACTACATTCTCTTGATTACGACAGCTTTGTAATACGATTTAAAATTGGTAAGTATGAGTTCTCCAAGTTTGTTCTTTCTTTTCAAGATCGTTTTGGCAACTTTGAGTTCTGGGCATTTCAATATGAATTTTAGGATCAGCTTGTTAATTTCTGCCTAAATGAAAGGTAGCTGGGATTTAGCTGGGCTGCATTCAGTCTGTAGACCGCTCTGCGGAGTATGTCCGTACTGAGGGGTGTGGCCATCCTCATGATAGTTAAGTCTTCCACTCTAGGAACATGTACTGCTGTCCATTTACTTAGGTCTTTAATTCTTTTCAACAATATTTTGCAGTTTTAAATTTACAAATCTGGTACTTCATTTAAACAATGTATTCCTAAGTATTTAATTCATTTTGATGCTCTTATAAATGAACTGGTTTTCTTAGTTTCATTTTCAGATGATTCATTGTTAGCATATAGGAAGAAATACAACTGATTTTTGTATTGATCTTATATCCTGCAACATTGCTGAACTCATTTATTACAAGACAATGTCATCTGCATAAAGATAGGCTTACTTCTGTCTTTCCAATATGGATGACTTTTGTTTCCTTTCCTAGCTTAATGGTCCTGGTTAGAATTCCCAGTACAATGCTCATGCAAGTGGGGAGAAGGGATATTCTTCTCTTATTCCAGATCTTAAGGGGAAAACTTTCATTTTTTGATCATTAAGTATGATGTTAGCTGGTTTTTTTTTTTTTTTTTTTTTTTTGTAGATGGACTTTAAAAGTTGAAGTTCCCTTCTATTCCTAGTTAACTGTTCTTACTACGAGAGGCTTTTGTTGGAGATAGAATTCTTGAATGTTTTTCTTTCAGTAGGTTGAATATGTCACCCTACTTTGTTCTGGCCTTCATGGTTTCTAATGAAAAATCTTAATAGAAATACAATTATTAATTAGTTCATTATATTATTAATTATGCTTCTTTTAAGATTTTCTCTTTGGCTTTGAAAAATTTGATTATGGTGTGTATAAGTATGGAGGTCTTTGAATTTATCCTCCTTGGAATTTATGGAGCTTCTTAAAGGTACAGATTAATGTATTTAAATCAAACTTGAGAAACTTTTGGTTATTATTTCTTCAATTTTTTTTACGCATTTATCTATTTAACTTTTGGGATTCTTACTATGTATATGTTGATACAATTGATAGTGTTCCACAGATCTCCGAGACTCTGTTCATTTTTCCTTATTCTTTTTTTATTTTCTGTTCCCCAGACTGGATAATCTCAACTGATCCATCTTCAAGTTTGCTGAGTTTTTTCTTCTGCCTTTTCAAATCTGCTGTAGAATCCCTCTAGTGAATTTTTCATTTTATTTGTTTTATTTTTTAAAACTATATCTCTTAAGTCTGGGACAGTTATTATAATTTTTATCTCCAAAATTTCTATCTGGTTCTTTTAAGAAAATGTTTCTCACCCTGCCCCCCTTGTTCACAGGGGATATATTTAAAGATCCAGAGTGGATGCCTAAAAACATGCATAACATCAAATACTATATACACTATGTTTCTTCTTTATCTATAATAAAGTTTAATTTATAAATTAGGCACAGTAAGAGATGAACAACAAAAAATAGAACACCAAAAAATGAAAGTTATATGAATGTGCTTTCTTTTTCTCTCAAAATATCTTATTGTACTGTACTCATTCAATTCTTGTGATGAGATGATACAATGCCTATGTGATGAGATGAAGTGAAGCGAATGATGTAGGCATTGAGATGTAACATTAGGCTACTATTGACCTTCTATATTCCTTAATCTATGTGGCCATCCCTTACTTGCTGTAAATGCCTTGCTGCCACTTGTTTCAGGGACTCCCTTGCTGAAGTCTTTGGACAGGCTCAGTGCTTTCTGGAACAACACATTGTCATCAATTGGAACATGTTTTCTGTTCATGTCTTCCACTCATACATTTAATGCCTTTTCCATCTTAATTAAGCATTTATCACATACTGTGGCTGCAACTTTTGCAGTGTGATATCTGACAGCAAAACTAGCATGAATTTCTTTTTCCTTCTCCAGTTTCCTGGATAGATTAGTTCATACTGTGGATCATACCAATCTAAGCATACATTTTTTTCCCTTTCCTTATTAAGTAGACAACGTTCACGTTTTTACTTAAAGGAAACAGTTTACAGCTTCTCTTTAGCATAGATGAATTGCTGGCTTCACCCCTCTTGTGCTTAGGGGCTGTTATTAAGTAAAATAATGGTTACTTGAATGCAAGCACTATGATGTTTTCAGAACCGATTTGATATATGAGACAGTTACTAAGTGACTAATGGGCAGGTAGCCCATACAATGTGGACACCCTGGACAAAGGGATGCTTCATGTCCCAGGTGGGATGGAGTGGGAATGGCATTTGATTTTATTGTGCTACTCAGAAAGGTGCGCAATTTAAAACTTATACATTGTGTATTTCTAGAATTTTCTGCTTAATATTTTTGGACCACAGTTGATCCTGGATAACTACAACTGTGGAAAATGAAACCTCAGGTATTTCCACGAATTGCCCAGACATCATCATCATCATCATCATTATTTAAAATAATCCTATTATTGCTATTATCATTTGGTGCAGTCTGTGACCAAAGGTGACATTAAGATGACAAAACTTAGCCTGGGCAGCATAGGGAGACCTTGTCTCTACAAGTAATAAAAAATTAGCTAGGCATGGTGGTGTGCACTGGTGGTCTCATCTACTCAGGGGGCTGAGGCAGGAGGATCGCTTGAGACCAGAACATTGAGGCTGCAGTGAGCTGCGATTGTGCCACTGCACTCCAGCCTGGCTAACGCAGTGAGACCCTGTCTTAAAACAAATAAACAAAAAAAGATGACAAAACGTATGAATTGTTTATTTCTAGAATTTTTCATTTAATATTTTTAGACCACAATTGACATGGATGACTGTAACTGCAGAAAATGAAACTGTGACTAAGGAGGAACTACTGTATTATTCATTTGGTAAGATGTGACTGAGTACTTTCTTTATAGTTCTTAACTTGTTTTCTTTAGTTCTTTTTTGTTTTTTTTTTTTTTTGAGACAGAGTCTCATTCTGTCACCCAGATTGGAATGCAGTGGTGCGATCTCAGCTCCCTGCAACCTCCGCCTCCCAGGTTCCAGCGATTCTCATGCCTCAGCCTCCTGAGTAGCTGGGATTACAGGTATGCGCCACCACGCTTGGCTAATTTTTGTATTTTTTAGTAGAGATAGGGTTTCTCCATGTTGGCCAGGCTGGTCTCGAACTCCTGACCTCAGGTGATCTTTCCACCTCGGCCTCCCAAAGTGCTGGGATTATAGGCGTGAGCCACCCCGCCTGGCCTCCTTTAGTTCTTCAAACATATTTAAAATAGCTTATTTAAAGTATTTTTCTAGTAATTCCAATTTATGGGCTTCCTTAGGGATAGTTCCTAGTGACTACATAGGCCATATGTGTAGGCCATAGTTTATTGTTTCCTTTTATGCTTCCTATTATTTTGTGACTGAAAACTGGACATTTAAAATAATGTGTCATTTTTGGAAATCAGGTGCTTTCATTTCTCCAGGGTTGTTTGTTGTTAGTAGTTGAATTAATTATTGTTGCTGTTTGTTCAGTGTGTTTATTGTTGTTGCTGTTGGTTTGTTTAGTGACTTCCCTAAAGGAATTCTGTGAAGTCTCTATTCTTTGTTGTTTGTGGCCATTGTTATCTCTGCTTGATTAATTTAGTGGTCAACGAATAATTTGGCGGTTATTTCCTTGAATGCCTGGGACCAGTGAGTCTCCTAGACTATTGCTAAGGGCTCTTTGTGTGTTTGGGACATGTATTCAATGCTGGTGTATGTAGCTTATAATTCTGCCTTAGTCTTTGCTGCCTGTTTGCACAAAACCGCAAAGTGAGTCTGAAGTGAGAGCTTAGGGCCGAGTTGGGTCTTTCCTGGGCATGAGCACAGCCTCACATGTGCATGTGACATTCTAGATTCCCAGGAACTTTGCAAAGACCCCAGTGGCCATCTCGTTCTCCTATTTTTCTTTTTTAAGTTGTTTGGTCAGTTTATTGTTTGTCCCAACTGTTATTACTGTCTCAGGCAGCTACTATGTTTAACTCTTGCCACTAAATATTTTTCACAAATGCCCACCGGGAAAGCTCTGAGTCAGTCATGTAAAGACAAGTCCTGCAAATAAAGTTTTCTAGTGAACTACCAGAGAGGTCAGATAGCCTAAGTATTTTCGAAATGAGCATTTGGAAGAGCTTCAGTCCCATCCTGCCTCCTTCCAGTGGCTTGCAGGTTGCTGGTTTTCACTGTGATTTCGTGCTGTTAGTTTATATGTGTGCCGTGGAGCAGAGGAATGGGGGAACAGAAATAGAGCAGGTTAAGATTCTACATGGCTTACATTAAAAAAAAAATAAGATTCAGCCATTTTACTTGAGTAAATGCTTCCCCAATTGCTACAAGCCTTTTTTTAATTTTAAGAGTCCTGAAAAAGTCGATTTTTGCCAATTGTTGCCAGTGTTCTTGTGGCTTTTATGGAGTGGATTTTTGGAGGTCCTTACCGCACTGTTGCCACTGATGTCATCCTCCCAAATAATTTTTAGGAACAATTAACTTGCATTATTTGTGTCATGTGTAATACTCCCTTTCTTCTCCCCTCAAATATTCAGTAAATTCTTCCAGAGAGTCTAAGGTCACCTCCCCCTTGACTTCCACACTATTTCAATAGAGGAAAAGGCTGGCTGACCAGCGCCTCCTTAATTACCTTCCTATAGATAGCAGGCATAGTATGGGAGAATCTTTCCAGAAGGCATTGTTTTTACCAAGATCAAACCCCCATCCCACTCCTCCTCCATCGACCAAGACTCTTTCATGTGTAATTTCTCAGGGTGTAAACCCATGACCCTTTCACGTGTAGTATCTAGAGTTGTAAGCCTATATAAAGGCAGAGCTTCTCTTTGTTAGAGGAGCTTGGCTGTTAGACAAATACATCACCATGCTCCTGGCCGAAATAAATCACCTCTTCCTTCCTAGCTTGGTGTCTGACAGGTCTGTTTCTCGTGGCCACTCCTGCTTCAAAGTAGGTTTTTTTTTGGGTACAAATCAAGAGGAAGAGTCAAGGGTCCCACCTAGGGCAAGACAGCACAGAACAGGAACAAGAAGCAGGAAAATAGGAACTTAGAGCCAGGGACAATGAGGAAAATAAAAACTCTTCTTTACTTCTCTGTTCTCACTCTTCTTCTCCCAAGTCCCTAAAGAGATTGCAATGGAGGTGAAGCTTAAACACATTTCACTTACATTTCAAAAGACTGAGGATAAGGCAGATATCTTGGAATATACCAAAAGAATATTTGCTGAGTACACACTGCAGCCAGGGACTGGGTATCCAGAGATGAGTACGACACAGGGTTTTCTTTGGCACACTTCATGGCTTAGTAGAGAAATAAAGATATATGATCGTGACAGATGAAATCTCACTGAAAATTCAGTCACTAACACTGCAAATACTTATTTACTTTAATTTTTAATTTTTATTTTTTGAGATGGAGTTTCGCTCTTGTTGCCCAGGCTGGAGTGCAATGGCACAATCTTGACTCATTGCAGCCTCTGACTCCTGGGTTCAAGTGATTCTCCCGCCTCAGCCTCCCTAGTAGCTGGGACTACAGGTGCATGCCAACATGCCCAGCTAATTTTTGTATTTTTAGTAGAGATGGGGTTTCACCATGTTGGCCAGGGTGGTCTCTATCTCTTGACCTTGTGATCCATCTACCTCAGCCTCCCAAAGTGCTGTGATTATAGGCGTGAACCACTGGGCTCAGCCATTGTTTATTTTTTATACACATCACTTTCAGATGCAGGCTGCGTCAGGGCGGGTCCCTTGCAGACATTCAGAGACCCAGGCTGCTCCAATCTTGAGGCTCCTTTCTTCTCTGGGTCCTTGGAATTCTCTCCATTCAGTTGGATAGCTGGGGAAAGGAAGTTAGAATTGTGAATGGGAGGTCATAGTGGGTCAACTCAGCTATGTCCTTCACTTGCTCATATTCTTGTGGCCTGAACCCAGTCATATGAACAGAACACACTGGTGCCCTGGGAGAAGAAGAGAGCACGGACGCTGGTGCATAGCAGCAGTCTCTGCCATGTAAGTCAGGCACATACACGACTGTGATGCAAGCTTGGAGGGGCTCATGTCCTATGAGGGATCCATGGGCAAGTTTGTGGGAGGTTCAGAGTGAGGAAGGACTTCTAACTGAGAGCCCTGGGAAAGTCTTCTGGAGCAACCATCCTCTTAGCCAGGCCTCAGTGTCCCAGGCTTTATGATGTAGACAGGGGTAAATGTGAGTGGTATGGCCTTCAAATTCAGCTGAGGCACCATCTTCTCTAGATAAGTTAACGATCTTCCCTGGCTGCTCATGGCAGCCAGGGCTCGGCAACAGAAAGTAATTTTAATTGTTTCTTTGCTTGTGCGTCAGTTTTCAGACTCTGTCATTTGCAAGGAATAAATGAAGTAGCTTAAGCAAAGAGGGACTTTATCATGTAAATGATGTTGTATTAAACTACTGTAAAGAGACAGAAATCCACAAATACTCGTGAACAGGGTCACCCCTTTGATGTAAAGAAGACTTGATTTTAGCAATGGATTAGAGTAATGAGGCATTGGCTTGAAAAAGGCAAGAGAACTGAAAGGATATAGCGCTAGAAAGAGCAGCCGCCACCCCCCAGGCTGAGGTCCAAACTGGGTTGGAAGTGGCTTGGCTGAAGCTCGCTGAAGAGCAGAAAGTTGCTGTGCTGCCATGCCGGTTACTGAAAACAGGTCCCCCGGAACTTGCCAGAAATCTCTACTCTTAGGGGTTCAAGGAAAGGTGCTCACAGGGAGGTGTTTCACCAGCGGCACTGCTGCAGTCACCTGAGGGGGCTGTCAGGGGATGCTGCTGTGCCCTGCAGGAGCCAGGTGCTGGGGGAGCCATCTGTGCTGCCAGAGCTGGACCCAGGGGGAAGCTGTGTGCATCCTAGGAGCTGGGCCAAGTTGTGTCCCAGGACCAGGGGAAAATAATTTCACTCCCCCCTGTTTGTCTCTTCAACCCCTGTACTGATAAATCTTAATGTTATGTCAGCTGGCAAAGAGAAGGGTATTGAAGGGATCCAGGTCTATTTTTGCAGAGTAGGCAATAGAGAAGACATTTGATGCTGAAAGGCAATAGGTAGATAATTGGCACAGTGATCAGTGGGGATTCGTGACTTCCAGGTAAGGCCTGGACCCAGGGCCGTAGTTGAAAGACATAATAAATAAACCTTTTCACCTCCTTGTTCCACTTGTCTTTTCTCGATTTCATTTCACAGGCAAGTTCTTTTCCATGAGTTGGGCTAGGTAGTTTTTGGCAGCTCTAGGCTTGTGACTTCTCAGGGTAGGCACCTCATAGGAAGAGAACTTTTCTGTCTGCATACCAGTCCCATGGAAAAATCTGACTGGTTCCGCTTGGGCTGCATCCCATCTCTGAACCAATAGCTGAGGCTTCGTCAGACTGAGTCATCTGCCTTTGCTGTTGCGTACCATGACTGATAATCCCATCAGGAACCGTCAGAAAAGAGGCGTCCTCCTCCCAGGAGCCAGTAACATGGACTCTGCAAGGCCAACACCACACTCCCGATCTGCCCCACCTGGGCTCACCAGCAGGCTCCTCCATTTTACTTCACCATCCTTCTGTTTGTTCACGCCCCAAACCTTGGAGTCATCTTGCTGTGTCTTTTGTTTTCATGCTCCACACCTGATCAGACAGGAAAGTCTCCTGCCTCTGCTTCCACTGCTGCTCCCTGCCTATCCGCCACTGTCTCTGGTTAGTTGCTTGCCACAGCCCCCAGCCAACTCCTGCCTCTGCCTTTGCCCTTCCTTGTCTCTTCTCTTCACAGGAGTCACTTTCTGTGAATTTGTAAACCAGCACCTATGTCCTATAAATTTTAAGTCAGGCCATGTCACTGCTCTGCTCTAAACATTCCAGAGACTCCCGCATGCCTCTTGGAGTCCAGACAAGTCTAAAAAAGATACACAAGGATTAGTGAAGCAAACCCTATGTGAGTCAGCCTGCGTGGGTGATTCAGACCTTTGTCTCCATAGCATGGAGGTCCTCAGGTGCTTTGTCCTCATCAGGGTTTGATTGTTGGGACTTCTGCAGCTACTCTTGGTCTTGGAGGCGCCAGGACCTCCAATCGTTCGACCTGCCTTGCTCCTCTTCAAATGAATTTTTCAAGCACAGCTTCCTACTTCCATTGTAGAATAAACCTAATTCCTCATGTCGATCAGTGTATTAGTCTGTTCTTGCACTGCTATAAAGAACTACTGGAGACTGGGTAATTTACAAAGAAAAGAGGTTTAATTGGCTCACAGTTCCACAGGCTGTACCTGAAGCATGGATGGGGAGGCCTCAGGAAACTCTCAATCACAGTGGAATGGGGAGAAGGCACATATTATGTGGTCAGAGTGGGAGGAATAGAGCAAACAGGGAGGTGCTACCCACTTTTAAACAACCAGATCTCATGTGAACTCACGGTCACCAGAATAGCAAGGGAGAAATCCGCCCCCACGATCCCATCACTCCCCTCCAACACTGGGATTACAGTTTGCCATGAGATTGGAGCAGGTACACTAATCCAGACCACATCAGTCAGAATCATTCACCCTCTGTCTGTATGGTAATGACTTACCTGGTAAGGAGACCCAGACCCTCACCAGTGTGTGTCTGAGCTCCTGGTCACCATGTCACCAAACTCTTCTCAGGCTGTAGCTGCTGCCATTTACCATTAACAGTTAACCAATTACCATCAACACAGGGTTTGGGGAGTACAAAGGAAACTCTGAGTGGATCGTCTGGGTACTAAGCTTATTTCCACCTGTTCCCACTGCATATCTCTACCCCTTCTAATGATTATAACCACTGAAACCCCTACCAGGATGATGATACCTTTCTTTGCCTGTTTTTCTCTTGAAGTGAAGATTCTGAAAGTGTTAGGGTGGTGGGCAAATCATAAAATTTAATAAGACTGTCACCGTTTGGTGAAAGCACTTTCTCTGAAAGCCAAGACCTCCGATCCAGAGATTCCAGAACCATGGGAACAGGAAGCGCACAATCCCCCAGTGGGTTACTGAGAGTGATGGTAAGTGGGGGACCTTCTACCTGTTAGTTTCCAGACCCATGGTTTGGGACCCTGGTTGTATAAGACTGTTGATTTAGAGTACATGCTGCATTCTGGGAGATGGTGCCTCGTCCTCATGGGATATTCTTTCCAGGTTGGTGAATAAAACAGGCTGTTCCATTGCTCAGTCAGACCAGCAGCTACAGAGTGATGTGTTATATAATAGGACTTGGCGGATCTTGTGGCTAGTGCTTACCAATGTATCTGCTTAGGCCCCAAGGTGATGTTATGCAGGGCTACATGTTGGTAGATGAAATACTTTGTAAATCCTCATGTAGTGGTATTGGTTGAGTGGTACTGACTTACCAGGAAATGTAAAATCATAGTTGGAATACGTGTGTTGATTACCAGTGGAGACAGATTGGTGTTCCCTCCAAGTGGAAGAGGTCCAATATAGGCAACTTGCCATTAAGTGGCTGGTTGGTTTTCTTGAAGGATCATGATGTATCAGGGGTTCCATGTTGTTCTCTGTTATCCATGTCTTTATCAGATTGGCGAGTCTGTCTGATACAATTGAGCCCATTCATAGCCGTAATTCCTGCGACCATGACTACCTCATTTAGGTACCTACTGTTCCATGAATGAACGGCTGGTAATGTAGTCTGAATGATGTCAATGGGCTGAGTCATTCTGTCTCCTTGTTTAATGCTTCTTCTGTAATGAGTATTCCCTGTTGTCTCCTTGGCTGTCATCTGACCTTGCCACTCATCATGTTAATTGTACTCACCTTGCTTCCAGTGGAAAACTACCACTGCCCAGTCCCTATTATTTCCATTTTACCAGGGAGCCCAGATAGATAACAGCATTTCCTGTCCTCTGCCATACCTTCAGGACTACAGGGGAGAGCCACCATTGAGCTTTGTCATGATGCTGCTGTTCCTCTAATGGAGAGTCTTTCAGGCTCCCTCATGATACAGTCATCTGGTAAGGTTCTAATCTTGAATAGTATATATAGTCTAGCATGTCCATTTCTATAAGCCTTTTCATTTCTTCTCCTTCCACGTGCCGCATTTCAAGTACTCAATAGCTGCATGTGGTTACCGCCTACCATCTTGAACAGTGCACCTCTAGAATCCCAGTTCACCCCTGGTGATGTTTTCACAATTGCACGGCTACTTTGCAGGAGACCATGAGTGTTTCACTTGCTACCAGCAATAGGTTCTCTTTGTTTCTTAGCCAGCAGATGATACAGATTCAGAATTTCTTTTGAGAATCTGCTTTCTTAGATCACCCCTTATGTCAATAGGTGTGTGTCATGTAGGATTCAAGCTCTGAGATGACTATTTGAATATAGGAAGTTCTCTCCCTCTCTCCCTCTCTCCTATTGTTTTTTTTTCTGACCCATTTGAGAATAAGTTGCAGATACAATGCCCATCTCTCTCTGAATATGTCAGTTTGCATTTCCTGACATCAGGACATTCTTTTACATAACCTACAGTGTAAACATCAAAAACAGAAGACGAACATTGATGCAATACTACCATTACACTCTTCTACTCACTGTCTCTGTAACGTCCTTGGTAGCAAAACACAATCCAGATCTCTCATTGCATTCAGCTGTCACATCCCTGTAGCCTCCTTTAATCTGGGACACTTTCTGAGTCTTTATGACACTAACTTTAATTTTCTTTTTAAATAAAAATATTCTTTTTACTTGAGACTGAGTCTTGCTCTGTTGCCCAGGCTGGAGGAGTTCAGCAGTGTGATCATAGCTCATTGCAGTCTCAAATGCCTAGGTTCAAGCAATCTTCCCATCTCAGTCTTCTGAGTAGCTGGGACTACAGGCATGTGCCACCACACCCAGCAAATTTTTAAATTTTTTTGGTAGAGATGGGGTCTTGCTATGTTGCCCAGGCGGGTCTTGAACTCCTTGCCTCAAGCTGTCCTACCTCCTCAGCCTCCCAAAGTGTTGAGATTACAGGCATGAGTCACTGCACCAGAGTGACGCTGACATTTTTGAAGGGTGCAAGCCAATTATTTTGTAGATTTTTTCTCAGTTTGTCTAATGTTTCCTTGTTGTTAGATTCAGGTTTCTTTTTGACAAAAAAGACCACAGAAGTGATGTTTTATTCTTCACTGTGCTTCATAACAAAAGGCACATGATGATTTTTTTTTTTTCTACAATTGGGGATGTTAACTTTGGTCACTTGGTGGAGGCCATTTCTGCCAAGTTTGTCTGCTCCAAAGTTACTATTCTGGGGAAATTATTAGAAACTTAGATAATTATCTTGTTACTCTTCAACTTTTACTACTAGCTTTAGCATTCATTCAGTCTTGCCTATAGTTCTGTCTTGTTGGAAAGTCAATATTTCAGGTCATTTATTACATTTTTTACTTGAAGATAACTTTTAGAAAAAGAAACTCCTATAGATATTTTCCTAATTCTAATAAAATCTGCATCATGTTTATGCTACTGAGTTATTAAGATCTAGAGTGAAGTTACAGGCAATGGGTTAATTATCACAAAGTTGGTCAGGATGACTTTCCCATTTATGTTAATTTATAGGACTTGCCTATCTGTGGCAAACACAGAGGACAGCTTTAAGTGAATGAACATGGTTCTCCACAGTTGAGCATTCTAGCACACTTAGCTTCCTATAGCAAATATTTATAGTCCCAAGGTTACAAGTCAATGATCCTTGGAATCATTAAAATAATATTATTGGAAATAATATTCCTTGGTAAATAGTTACAGGTAGAAATGTAACCTGATGACTCAGCTACAAAAAAGTGTAGATTTAATCTAACTTTGATAATTGCTGTATAAATATTTGCAAACTTTTTTCTTTGTCTTTTTTTTTTCTGAAATAAAGGGTAAATGTTAATCCAGCACTTCAAGTCCTCAAAAGGATTTGGGTGAACAGCTTCTCATTAAGATTCTTAGTAAAGAACAACATTTGTGGGATCTGGTTGTACAACTTTAGTTTTATTTATTTATTTATTATTATTTATTATTATTATTACTATTTTATAGGCTAGTCAAGTGCAGTAGTGAGAAGAGGGGAAAGAGTAGAACAAGGAGTTCAATCTGTAACTGGCTGTGAACAATCAATCGAGATAACTCACTACCTTTGGACAAGCCTACAACTTTAGTTTTAATCATGCTTTAATCATAAGGCTAAGGACAAGTCATTTCTACCCTTTTCAGAGATGGAAACAGTTGGTTAATAAATTGAATGAAGTAGTATATGGCAGAAATTGGCTCTGATAATGTTTTCAAAAGACCTCAGTGCTGTCACTGCGGGAATGTTACGTGGCTTGCCACAGTGCTTGCTGAGCTGATTCTTTTCTTGACAAATTGGTAGTAAGCTCAGCTTCTCAGAACCATTAGTAGTAGGAGCCGAAGAACGAATCATCAGGCCTCTTTCACTTGCCCTGTTGGAGAACTAAGTGAGAATAGCTAGGTAGAAGGGAATAGAGTATTTCCTGTAGCTTCCAAGTCTAAGGACAGTGCAGCTTCAGGCACAGCTAGATCCAGGGGTTCAGTTGAAGTCCTCAGTTCTCTTTTTCCATGTCTTTTCTCAGCATTGTTCTGCAGGTGGCCTTTCTCCATTTGCTGGGCATATTAATTTCTTAGGAATGCCAAAACAAATTATCACACACTGGGTGGCTTAAAACTAGAGACTTTCTTTCACTGTTCTGGAGGCTAGAAGTCCTAAATAGAGGTGTGGACAGACCCACACACACTGTGAAGGCTCTAGGAGAGGAACCTTTCCCTTCTTTCCTCAACAGCTCTTCTTCTTCAACTGACTTCAAACCTAAGGAGGTTTGAAGCTTGGAGGTGCATTCATCCCCCTCCTGCTCATTTCCTCTCCTCTGAGTCACTAAGGCTTATCTGTCTTCCCTCCCAAGGGTCTCTCCTCTTCTCTACTGTCTAGTTCAGTCCTTGGGGATATCTTCTCATGGAGTCTCCTGCCTCCAATCTCTCTTTTGCCTCAAACCATCTTTCCTGTGATCCCCAGGGAGATCATTCCTAAACGAAGGCTCAAGGAGGGCCCCTTCCCCACAGCCCCAGTTACTTCCTACTGCGGCCCAACTAATTTCAAGTTCATAGGACTGTCCTCCAGCCCTCAGAGACCTGGCCTTCACCTGCTTTTGTAGCCTCATGCTCACTGCATCCTCAGGCTTGAGCTCCATCTGCCCCGGGCCTGAGTCCTGTTCCCTGTTCCTTCCCTGGTTGCCCCAGTTCTTCAAGGCAAGGTGCAGAGAGTGGGCCATTTTCCCCACATCCCAGTATCCAACTAGGTTTCCTCTTTTGTGTTCCTGGAGAATGTTGATGGTTTCCTGTTTGTTACTGAATTTGTACTTACAAAAAAGTTGTGGTTTTCTCCTCAGCAGAGGGACCCTGTGTAGTAGGTGGACAGTTTGTAAAGAGCAGAGTTTGGGATCGCTTTGGATGTCACTCTAGGCTTTGCCACCTACTCTGTCTGCAGCCTTCTCCAAGGGCTCTAGCCTCTTCTAGGCTGCAGGGTCCTTGTAGGGAAGTGGGGGTAATGGCCCCTGTTGTAAGGATTCGTTTCTGTATTCATATGCCCACGTCCCCACTAAACCATGGATCTTGAGGCAGAGTCTGGGTTTGATTAAACTCCAGGTGCTTATTTATTCCCACAGAACTTGTTCTGCTCAGGTATGCCAGCTAGAAAGGGAACTGGAGACTAATTAACCCATGGCGGAACCGTAGCATTTGGCTACCTTGCTTCTGCCACTGCTGCCGGTAGGTCCCAAGTCTGGCATAGTCTTGCCCACTTCTGCAATGACCTCTTTGTGAATCCAGGTCTCTGTGGGGGCACAGGGTATCACAAGGTAGATGATCTAACCCCTGCAGCTCCACCAAGGATGTTCTTCCATGCTCTCTTTAACCCAACTTTACATGTTCTCTCATTGTTC
Source organism: Cebus imitator (assembly GCF_001604975.1). Classification (NCBI taxonomy): domain Eukaryota; kingdom Metazoa; phylum Chordata; class Mammalia; order Primates; family Cebidae; genus Cebus; species Cebus imitator. Next base: position 1,631,942 of record NW_016107328.1, on the reverse strand, counting down.
TTATCTTAGCCTGAGGGTAGAGCTCTGGTCCCTTCAGACATGGCCCCAGCACCTCCTCCTTCAGCTCAGCACCTCCCCTGGGCCTCGTGGTTGAGCAGGTTGCCCCAGTTCTTCCTTTGTGCTTGGCTTCCTTGTGGTTCTCTTTCTTGCTAGGGGACATTTCTGTGACCGCCTCAGTTTATAAGAGAGGTTCCAATAACATTGACTCTCGAAAAGGAAGGTGTGGGAGTTTCTGGTCTCCTCATCTCTGGGCAAACGTGTATCTCTCCCAAACCTTGTCTACGGAGGAGGGTCACTGGGAGAGACAACTTTTGTGATGTCACCAAATAGTCCTGTTACATTTTTTCCTCCAGGGACACATTTATATTGCAAAGAGGGGCCACAAAATGACCATTTGTAGAACAAAGAGGATTTTCTTCAAGCTCTTTCTGAGTCCATCTAGACCAGGAAGCGAAGCCACTTTTTCGGGACTTTCAAGATCTGCTGAAGGATTTCTCAAACTTCAAAGCATTTGTGAATTGCCTGGGGATCTTGCTAAAATTCAGTAGTTCTGGGGAGGGGCCTGAGATATCCCACATGTCTAACAAGCTTCTGGGTGACAACCTTGCTACCTGTCCTTAGACTAAGTTTTGGAAACTAGCTACTCCATCAGACACCTGGCCAAATCTATATCCCTAACACTTAGTATTAGTCACCTGGCAAACAGTGGGCTATGGGTAAATTGTTATTGGGTGGATTAAATCATTAATTCATCATAATTGTAAGTCACAATAAAAAAATCACATCCTAATCCTAATTCGCAATAAAAAAAATCATTGATTGAGCTTTTAGTATCTTCCAGACACTGTGATTTATATCAGTTCCCACAAGAGCCTGGTAAGGGACCTGTAATCATTACTTCCATTGGAAAATGAGAAAAACCAAGGCTCAGAGAGGTGGAGTGATTGTCCTGCTGATGAAGCAAGAATGTGAACCCATAGCCTAGGCCCTGAATATCTGTCTTATCCAGACTCTTTGTAGGAAGGCACAGAGGTTATACTTCTATATCCCTTGCCAATTCTACAAGTAGCTTTGAGTATGTTTCAAGTGCTCGATATTTTCTCTTATTTAATTAATGAATTACACTTATCTTCAAGTTAATGTCATAGTACTTTAAAGTAGAAAGTGTTGTCATTTTTTCCTAACCCATAGATTTCAGGCCAGGTACAGTGGCTCATGCCTGTTATCCTAGTACTTTGGAAGGCCAAAGTGGGCGGATCGCTTGAACTCAGGAGTTTGACACCAGCCTGGACAATGTGGCAAAACCTCGTCTCTACTAGAAATATAAAAATTATCCAGGCATGGTAGCACACATGAGTAATCCCAGCTACTTGGCTGGCTGAGGCAGGAGAGTTGCTTGTATCTGGGAGGTGGAGGCTACAGTGAACCGAGATGGCACCACTGCACTCCAGCTTGGGTGACAGAGTGAGACCCTACCTGGAGAGAAAAAAAAAAAAGCAAAAAGCGTAGCTTTCCAAGTGATCAAGAAAGAAGAACCCTTTAGAATAGAAACTGTTAGTTGAGTGCTTATAAGAGCATCGTACTTTCTGAAAAACTTTTGAATTATATGCAGCATTTTGCTATATATTATGTGGGTGCATTTTCTGGTGGAGTGAGTCCACAGGTTTAATCAGATTCTCAAAGGGTGTATGACTTCAGAAGCCCTAAGGACAACTGCTTTGTGTAATTAAAATTATATCAAGGATTATTCTTATGTATATAATTTACTCTTCAGAATTGTTACCTAGAGAAAATAATTTTGCATTTGTGACAAAAAAAAAGAGGGGAGAATCGCTAATGATTTGTTGACCTGATTATGAACTGCTGAGTAGGTCAGGCACGGTGACCTCGCTCTTCTAGTCTCTCTCAGATCCTTCTCAAATAATTCGATTCTCATCTCTTATTACATTCTGTTCATTAACAATTCTCTGAAGCTGGCTTAGTGTCTGCATATATCAGGACAATTAAAATGCTGGCAAGATATCTGCATTCCTGTGTTTATTGCAGTACTAATCACAATAGCCAAGATATAGAATCAACGTAAGTGTCCATCAACAAATGAATGGATAAAGAAAATGTGGTACATGTACACAATGGAATATTAATCAGCCATAAAAAATGAATTCCTGTCATTTGAAACAACATAGATGAAACTGGAGGACATTATATTAAGTGAAATAAGCCGGACACAGAAAAACAAATATCATATGTTCCTACCAATTTATGGGAGCTAAAAAAAATTGAACTCATGGCAATAGAGTAGAATGGTGATTTCCAGAGGCTGGGAACGGTAGTGGAGGTGGGGGATATAAAGGAGATGGTTAATGGATACAAAAATACAATTAAATAGAAGTGAGATCTGGCTTCAGTAGCACAATAGGGACTGTAGCTAACCATAATCTATTGTATATTTCAAACTCACTAAAAGGCTAGAATTCAAATGTTCTTAATACAAAGAAATAATAAATACTTGGTGTGAGGGATACCCCAGTTACCCTGATTTGATCATTACGTATTGTATGCTTATATCAAAATATATGTACCTCGTAAATGTGTGCAACTATTATGTAACCACAGTAATTAAAAATAAAAAAAATTAAAAAGACAAAAATGCTGGTAGAAGTGTTAAGCTTGAGTAGCTTAGCCTTTCTTTAGAATTTGATACCCCGCCTGAAATGAGGGTATCCTGTGCTTCATATGAGCCTGTGACGATGGAGATGAAGCTGCCATCTCTTACATCGCCACTAGGCTGTGCTATTGGTCTGCAGTAGGGTCCCTCTGTTGCCTCCATCTGCTCTGTGATGATCCATTATTCAAAAGGGTGGTGCTACCAACAGTTAGACTTACTGTGTATAACGTCACACAAAAATAATCAATGCAGTTTGCATCTGTGCACGGGGCAGATGACTAGCTGCATTCCACCTCCCTTGTGCCTGTTTTTGCACGACGGTACCTGCAGGGCTGAACACCACCTTGCCTATGCCGTGAGCCACAGATTGATTGTGAAAACCCACAGGCGGCTGCCAACTATTTCAAAGGGATATGTCTTCCTCGCTCCATTTGCTTCATCATGAGGCAGGTGAAAAATGATCCCTCTAGCAAAAGCTGCACCTATTTCCAGTCTCAATTTTAGTTTGGCAACATTAGATTGTGTAACTTACAGGGGTGTCCCTGGAGGGGTGTGCAGGACGTTGTAAGTGTGTGGGCAGCAGCTGGAGGCCGACTTGTGGCCGCCCCTGGCTAGGCTGGAAGTAGATGAAAGTCGCCCCTGAGGCTGCTCCCAGCACCCCTCTGCCCCCACTGCGGCCCTGCCGCCTGCCCAGACAAAGCCCGCCTTCCTTGGGTCCCTTGCTCTAGACTGCCCCTAGGCGGCAGTGTCGCACGATGGAAAGCGCTCTGGAGCCTTTGGCTCTAACTAGCGCTGGTTCTGCCTAGAACTTGCCCCGTGTGATTTTAGGCAAGTCACTTCCCATCTCATGGCCTCTGTTTTCTCCTCTGTAAAATAGGGACTCTAATAGCCACTCTGACAGGGTATGGTGAGGCTCTTCCTACACGGTGATGTGCTTTTCAAGTGGGAAGCTCTTCAAGGACTGGGAAACCTATGCTCTAGGTCTCCGTTTGCTTTGTGGCCTTGGGCAAATCTCACCCTTTCTGGGCCTAAAATCACTGATTTGTAAAATACAAGGTTGGAGCAGATGATGCTTATCTTAGTCGATTGGGCTGCTAGAACAAAATATCTTAGGCTGTGTAATGTATACATAACAGAAATTCTTTTCTCACAGTTTGGAACCGAGGAACTCCAAGATCAAGGCACCAGCAAATCTAGTCTAGTGAGGGCTCCTTTCTGCCTCACAGGTGAGGCCTCTTGCTGAGTCCATTCAGGGTGGCAGGGGCAAACAGCTCTCTTACACCTCTTTATGTTTTTATTTTTTAAATTGTATTTTACTTTAAGTTCTGGGATACATGTGCAGAATGTGCAGATTTGTTACATAGTCAAACATGTGCCATGGTGGTTTGCTGCACCTGTTAACCTGTCACCTAGATATTAAGCTCCACATGCATTAGCTGTTTGTCCTGATGCGTTCCCTCCCCTTTTCCCCAACCCCGCCAGGCCTTGGTGTGTGTTATTCACCTCCCTGTGTCCATGTGTTCTCATTGTTTGGCTCCCACTTATGAGTGAGAACATGTGGTGCTTGCTTCTCTGTTTCCGTGTTAGTTTGCTGAGGATAATGGCTTCCAGCTTCATCCATGTCCCTGCAAAGGACCTGATCTCATACCTTTTTATGGTTGCATAGTGTTCCATGACCTTGCACCTCTTTATAAGGTCACTAATCCCACTCACGAAGACTCTGCCCTCATGACTTAAACAGCTCCTAAAGGTAACTTCTCTTTTTAATATTTAAATTTATTTTCATTTTTATATTTCAATAGTTCTTGGGGTACAGGTGGCTTTTGGTTACATGAATACATTATTTAGTGGTGATTTCTGAGATGTTGGTGTACCTGTCACGCAGGCATTGTCTACACTATACCCAATGTATAGTCTTTTGCCTATTACCCTCCTCCCACCTTTCCTCTTGAGCCCCCAAAGTCCATTATATCATTCTGATTGCATCCTGATAGCTTAGCTCTCATTTATAAGTGAAAACATGTGGTATTTGGTTTTCCATTCCTGAGTTACTTCACACAGAATAAGGACCTCCAACTCCACCTAAGTGGCCGCAAAAGGCATTATTTCATTTTGTTTCATGGCTGAGTAGTATACCATGGTGTATATATGCTACATTTTCTTCTTCCAGCCATTGGTTGATGGACATTTAGGTTGGTTCCATAGTTTTGCAATTGTGAATTGTACTGCTGTAAACACACATGTACCTGTGTCTTTTTCATATAAGGACTTCTTTTCCTTTGGGTAGAAACCCAGTACTGGGACTGCTGGACTGAATGACAGTTTTGCTTTTAATTCTTTAAGGAATCTCCATACTTCCTACTAGCACTGTAAAAGTGTTCCCATTTCACCATGTCCATGCTAACATCTATTATTTTTGATTTTTAAAATTACGGCCATTCTGAGTTCCCGTTATGCTGCCGCCTTCTTTTTTTTTTTTTTTTTCCTTCAGACCTGCCCAGCCCAGCAAGGAGGCAGCCTAGTCACTGTCGGCCTATAGCAGCTTTGCTGAGCTGCTGTGGGCTCCGCCCCGCTGCCGAGTGAACTTCCCTGCAGTCCTGTTTATATGGGTGTAGTTCGAACTGCTTTGGCGATGGTGGCCCGCCTCT